>NC_141823.1:30968339-31277922 GCF_982586985.1 Callionymus lyra | reverse complement strand
TAGCCTTTCTTTTATTAGCACAAAACTGCTTTTATCAGAGACTTCAGCAGGCAGTCCGGGTCCGCAGATTGATACTAGTTGTGTAGAAGATGCCATGCTGAAGCAGGAGGACCTCCTCAGAGGTCTTCCATACCATTTGTAAGAGCAGTGGCCCTTTTTAAAGAAACCGTCGTCACATCCCTAAGCAAACACAACGCCTAATATAGACCAATATTAGACAAAGCTCATGATTCCGAATGAAGTCCTTGACCCTAATTGTGTTGTTAAAATAATGTATTTACAAGTCTCACTACTTTCCTATTTGCCAAGTTGTTTATATTTATATTTAAGTACCGATCAATGTGTTGCAATACGCCTGCAGATACAGGAGTAGGTTACCACCAGCCATCGTCCAACACAACCCCGACACAAGCCGTCCGACAACATTGGTCGGTTTCCCCCAAATCTAATCTTGATATAATGAAACAAGATGTTCTTGCAGGAAAGAAAAAAGAGCCCAGACAAGTACATCTGGTGTGCTGAGGTGTTGAGTTTGCCTTGAGGTGCTAACTCTTGAGTGAGAAAACACCATTATGCCGGCGAAGAGCGACACGCTCTCTATCGGGTCGGGGAATTCTCCTGAAAGCCAGAACAATGTCCGACACTGTTGTGATGATTGGATTTTATAAGATGGCCTGGTTTGACTTCTGGTCTTTGTTTAAGTGGATCACATGTTAAGACGATTATGATGATGTGCCAGTAGCCAAAGTGCAGATGTACAAAAAAAAGATGCATAAAACTCGTAGATTTCAAAAAACACAAACATCAACTGTCCCTTTGTCCCTTCTTCGCAACGAAAAAAGTCCCAGTAATGTCTTCCGCAAGTCTTCCACGTTGGCTCGGTTCTTTACAGAAGTGTATTTTGTCACGATGTCATCATCAATGAATCTCTTTCCCTCCCAGGTCTAACATTTTTTTTTAATCTTTCAGTTACTTCAAATAAAACTCATTTATTTCTGGCCCACACCAAAGAAACACCCTTTTCATTTTATTAAAATTATTAGTTTAGAAATATTTTCTTATTCAATTTTTTTTACTAATGAGAATTAAATTATATTTAACGATTTTTAGATGTGACAAAGTTCTACTATTTCTGTTTCTGTGTTGATATCTGTCGTCCAATACAGCAATACTTAATTCCATTTGTTACGTTCCCAGTTGGTTTTTCAACAAACCTTCAGAAGATAGAAGAAAATGTGTCTCAACTCTCGTTGTTGTGTGCGTGTGTCTCAAGGGGACTCAGTAAAAAACGTACTTCATCATTTTTCAACTGATTTCTCTGCATTGACTATCTTTTTACCGAGCGTTTTCTAACTTTTTTCCACTTGTTTCTTCTCTCGTTGGTCTATAATTGTGATCCTAGAATGATCAGAGACATTCTTCAAATTTTTTATTTTATTTGGATTTTAAATGGAATTACGTTTATTCTCATGACCTTCAATTATTTTGATAATTAAAAAAAAATGTATAATGAAAGGTTTGACCTAAACTAATTTGAAGATTATTTCATATAGTTAAAGATTAATGGATGAGATGAACCTTGAACCTGCAATAACAATGTCAATGTCAGTTAATTGCTGTAAACTTGACCTGTAGTAGTTAAACAAATGTGTTTTGGACCAATATTTGCTCAAAAAAGGGATGAAATTTGATCACAACTGACATGAGAGCTTGATCACATAGCGTCCACTCAGCCTTTATTCTTCCTTCCGCTGCCTTGAGCTCTCATGATAAACGTCTGTTACTATGTGAAATAATTGGTTCAGAGAATGCATTAGGTACGCAGCAGTCTTAATGTACACACTGTAGAACTTTTAAACCCAGGACCTCCGGGTAAACATGACCCTTTAATAGCCATTAAACAGCATCGACCATCAATAATTCATGATCGTGAGATGTTTTCTGCCATTAGCGCGCCTCAGAGTTGGGATCCAGTCACTCCATAGCCTTGTGTCTGTGCCATCAGCACACAAGTAAATCCTCATTGTGATCGGCGCTCACATTCAGCTAATAAAACGCACAGCGCTAAATGATTCATGAGAAGCATTTACATAATTCATAATTAAATCAAAAGCCACCGACTTGGAATGTATTAATAGTGAAAACGCAGAGCTGTCATTGCGGTATACTAATTAATATCTTCACTTAACACTGGCCCGTTGCCCATTCAGCCTGCGTCTGGTCACTGTGTAGAAATAATGCAATGCAACAACAAATTATCCGTGCATTAAAGTGGGAATGTCTCGGAGTGATGGCCGCAATATGCGTTTGCCTTAAGAACTTACTGGGGGAATAATTTTATGAGAGTTGTCACATGTTGTGGCCGATCATCGTGAGGAGTGGGACGACTGGGGCGGATGCATGGCCGGCTTATCCGTCCAGTGCGGAGCTGCAGGGCGTCCCCGATCACGTTCCACACAAAAACATATGCCACACTTGCTTCCTGCGCAAGCTTCGACTTAACCCCCAGACAGTGAAGCACCGTTGAAAATGATAAGAGATGATCCAAATGAAAAGAATTAACGTGACCCACAAAGAATATGCCTCTGTGCCACTCTTTCTTCTTTCAACACACGGATAGAGTCAACTGTTTATTTACTTGACAAATGTTTTAAACCAGATTCTTTTCATCAAGAAACAAAAAAATCAGCAGGTTTTTCTGAATGTATTAAACCAACTAGTTAACTAAAGTAAACAAATATTAAGGAAGGTAATTTAACTGCTGACTATTCTGTGACGCTTGTACATGCTACAGCTTTTTGTATTAACCTTGCAAAAAAGAACTGTATATAAGTTAGTATACTTAGACACTGAGTATAAAGAGGGTATCGACCGAAAATGTCAACATAGAATGGACTAAATGTTCAGGAGAATGTGTTTAGCCGGATTTCTTTTTTTTCCTTTACATTTCTAACATTTTCTTACAAATTCATGATGGCATTGGTCTGGTTCTGCTAGAATATTTATAATATTTACAGAATATTTATAAAGCCAGGAAAGCAAAAATAATATACATATATATATTTTATAAATGAATATTGCTTGAGTTACGTATATTTTTTGTGACAACCTAATATTAAAGCTTCAATAAAGTCATCCCTACCAGTGCAGTGAATGTTGGTTCTCCTCTCAGCAAAGTAATACATGTTGATGTTTGGATTCAAACTGTTGTGTATCCAATGTCATACAAATCGTCTCTCATTTACTATTCTATAAACTCACAACTCTATTACAGTTAAAAATTGTTTAAAAAAAAATATAAACAATATAAACAATACCATTTTAAGACCTTAAGTAAGTTAAAGTTAGTAAGTAATTATTGTCAATTTCTGCTAATTTACTTTATTAGTCATACCAGCAAAATACTTGAAAAATCTGGTGCAAAAAAATATCTAAAAAAGGAAGTAAACTTCGGGCCTTGTTATGTTGGTGTAGTTCTTGAGTATCATTTGGATTTGCACATATTTTGAAGGTTTCATCTTTACCTCTTCATCATGGCCTGCTGTGGCTAGATTGATATTTTGAAGTACATAAAAGCAAAATTAAAGATAAAAAAGTTAAATAATAAATTGCAACGTGTCAAAAGCATCTCTTCTAATGATTGCATTTACCTTATAAGAACATATTTTGTTAATCACACATTATACAGGTACAGACTGCCATTTTTTCTGACAAGTAACAACAACAAAAAAGCAATATTGTATGAAATGTACAAAGACAGACATCTATATGATACTACGTTAGAAAATTAATCGGGGCCCTATCTTGCAAATTTTATGAGCTTTTTCAAAACATATTTGACCCAATAGAATAATATATTCTCGATAATTATAATATGTTTCCATGGATCTGCAATGCTACAAGACATTCATCACAGTTGTACTGTTGGGACTCTTAGGTTTAATTTATTAAGTCAATATCAATGGAAATTGTTGCTACTGTGAGCCAGTTTGAAACTTCATAAATAAAAAATGGCATATCAAAACTAAAAAGAATAGTTAAGCTCACTGCAGTCCATGGTACGAGAGGAGAACGTTGTAGAACTTTGAGTATATTCAAGTCGCCCTAATAAGATCAGAGAAAAACTCTAAAATTACATTTTCTAGGAATGTTTTTGACAGTAAATGACAGTTGAGAAAGTTCTGATCTAGAGAGTTCCTTCTTTGTTTTCTCTGGCTCATTCCAGAAAATCAAACAAATAAATTAATTAAAAAGACTTCATCAGTATCATAAATGATCGATCGTTTAGAAACGTCCCTCTACCACCGTTTAAAATTGAATTGACCTTAATATAGAGACCTCTGTTTATCTAATCCTGTTTAGCACTTATTATATCTTTCAATTGTGCCAACTTGACTTAATATATACCTGTTGTAATCTATTCAATTGAAAACTGAACCAGAGTCTCAGTCTCTTATATCATTGCTGAGATTCATATATTGAAACTATAATATTGAACTGCAGACAACATCTTTTTCCTTGCCACTGTCGCTGTTCACTGGAACCTGTATTTCCCTTCTCTTATACTGTTATTTGAACTGTAGAGTGACTTGAGTTAATCTGTAATGATTTGACACTAAATCAAATTGAATTAAATGTATTCTTTAAACACATAATTGATTAAAAAACATTTTTTTTTAGCATTTTAACCAAAACAAACCAAAACAGTAATATGGGAATGATTCTCTTCAAACGAGTCAACCAAGTCAAAACCTTTACAAACCTGTTCGTAGCTCGTAACAATATGTAAGATTTTAATGATTTTTCCTTTATATTGTATGTAATGATGGTTCAATATTTATCAGGAATGACTCGTGTTGGTTATGATTAATAATGATTAGAACTCTCCAGCTATTATTTTAAGAATGCTGAACATTAAAACAGAAGTTTAAATCATGTTGCAGCTATGGTACAGCCGCTAGATGAGTTTGAAGGGAGAGCGGTTTGACCCCATGATGACATCTGTTTTGAGAAGCACACAGATCGCACTATTAAACTAGTGTCTTGCAGCGTCTTCCGTCTCCAAGAGTGCAAAGTATTCTTAGTTTCAACGGCTAATTCAGAAGCCAAGGTTTGCTAACTCGCTCCGTCAGAAGACAAACAAAGGGGTCCTCTTTGCTAATGGTCCCTCAGGCTTCACGGCTATCTATCGATCGGGTGTCACCCAATTTCTCTGTGACTTATGCCCTTCTTAATTCCCATTACTGTGCACACTGAAGCCTTATCAGTGAGGACAATGGGCTTGTTGTCACTAAGGGGAAAAATATGAGCGCGCCTGTAACAGTGTGAGCAGAAACTCATGACTCCAACTCCTCCAGCCCTCTCGCTGACCTCTCTGCTCATGTGGCCTTGTTTGAAGCCGGGGTTGGGATGTTTAACTCAGTTGGAAGCTTTTGCAGATGAATCAGAAAATTGGATCTTGCTCGTTCCATAGAAATAACCCCCAAAAGAAAAAAAATCGGTGGTGCGAGTTTTTTTTGCTATAAAACTGTCCCCATGATATGTTTCTAGCAATGATGGCTCCGGCTCCTACATGCCCTCTCTCCATCGCCTCCATTCTCTCGCCACTATCTCTTCCTTTCAATTATCTTTCCCTGCTTTTTTAGACAAAGAGTAATAAAGCTATAAATCATAGCGCCGGCAGAAGGTATGGACATTCTGTCTCCAAACTGCCGTTGGAAGTGCCATAAACCACCCACAGAGTCGAAGATAAGGATTTACAGTTATTTAACATCATCTCTGCGCCGTAAATCATGCGTATAAGAGAATCAAGTGATGGCTTGAGGTTCTTTGTCCTTTTGGCTATTGATTTTTCTAACTGAGATGACCACTGCAATGTTTTTTATAGAGCTTCCTGTTTGCCATCTGTTCATCAGAATGGACTGAAAATAACAGGCCTAACGAATGCTTGTTTCTTTTTATATTTTAGTGTTCTTAATGTCCTAATATTGCTTTTATTGACATGATAGACGGACCATCAGAATCTTCAACAGTGCCGTTGACTATGATGAGAACAAGTTCAAATGTGAGCAAATGTGGCAATAATCTGTAGGAATCTCTTTTCCAAAATTATGCTCATTTAATCATCTTTCAAAACGTATCGTGACAGGAGCAGTGTGTTCTTCACACACATTCTTTGACTTGTTTAACTAGTTTTATCGAGAAACAAATAAACAAAAGTGAAGGCCACGATGAGCGGATTCTCTCTTGAAAAAGAGTCATTGTCTGTTTCTCGCCTCTTTGGACAAAGCACATGACTAGAATTACAGAAGGGGATCCATCTCTAATTGGTATTAATATCAAATGTGGCCACTAATATGCTTGTTAAGGCCGTCGTTGTTTAACCCCAGAGAATATGTCGCTCTCAGCGTATAATGTCCCAGTTAGAACAAAGACGCGTTTGGCTCAGCGAAACTTAGTCAGTCGTTCGTTTCAGCGTGAAAACAATTATGTCAGCGCCTCCGAGAGGGCGAGGCTGTAGCCGTTCACATTTAATGATTCAGTTGCTGTTTAGCTCCGAGTTCACGACCCTGGGGCTGTGATAAATGTCAGGCGCTACAATGTCCCGCTAATAAGACGTGTCACTGCCAAACAATCACTCAGTTATTGACTTTTGAAAGGACCATAATGTGACTCCAAATGTTACATTTCTTATCAGCATGTGTGCTGTATATCCAGCCTCTTGACTCTTACTCATCTAGCTCAGAGCGCCTCCCTTAGCATCCGATCGAATCACGCACAATTTAGCAAGTAGCATCAAGATTGCGTGTCAAAAGGTCTCATTCAAATGCTTTCATTGTCTGAATAACACGACACAACTTAAATATTGAAAACGCAATTTCACAGAGAAATTTCAAGCCTATAATATGGTCATATCAGTCTGGAGGTGGCACAACCTTTGTAACTCTCGCTCTATTAAATGTGTAAGTAAGGTTGGTATTAGAGTAGTTTTGCCTCTTCTTTGAACTTGCACATGTGGGAACCTTTACAGGATCATAACGAGTGGATTTCTGAATCTGAAAACTTTAGTTATATACTGTATCTTTGACTGCTTACATCCTTTACAGTAACCATATCTTTACTTTCTTTCATATTTTTTAGTGAACTAAATAAATTCTCTGGTTAAGTAGACAATGTATATGTGGTTCACAGCAACCGCGCACTGAGGAGCCACAAAATGTCTGTCCCACTGATCTGATGGTGCAGGGAGACAGAAACAATGTCTTGTATCTTTCTCCTTTTGAGGGGTTTCTTGAATTAATGTCTGATGATGTAATCACCCATATTTAGAGAATGACAACACATATTTACTGAATGTATTAAAATACAGCAGGGGTGAACTCCTCTTTGAGTTTCAACATCTTATTGCACATTTAATAAACACAAAATAATATTTGATGTGATCCTACTTTGCTGAAGATTAGAATGTCTAAAAAAAAGTTTTTTATCCACTTTTAGAAAAGGGTAAGTGTGTCCATTTGCTCCGTTTGTCCAGTTGATGTGTTAGTGAACACCCATATATCACACTTGACTGTGAACAGCTGTGGGCTGCTTTTAGAAGGCATATTGCACACACTGTTCATTGAAGTATGTTAATACTGCAGCCGTGTCGTTTCCTTCAGCCTGGCGCTGCATTGATGTGATGATGGCTCTAATGGATTGAATCCGGAGTGTTAAAATAGGGCATGTTTGGGTCGGAAATTAGCAGGGATTACAGACCCATAATGAGGTGTTGACAAAAAGACCCAAGTGTGATTAGTTGCTAGGTAAGCAGCTATAAACTAGGAGTGGAAATGGAGGAAACAGAATTTGATACGTTCTTTTCGAATGTTATCATTTATGACTATTGATTTTTTCTGAGCTGCTCTACCACATTTTTAATGAGCTGCTGGGTGGCAAAATCTCTCTTCTTTGCTGATCTACTGTCACATAGAAATGGCTAAAAGTGTTACGGTGTCATTCCTCTGTCAATAGTTGGATTTATTTTGGCTGTGGGTGGACGGATCTTCGGGTTTGTCACTCTCATGGTGCCAGCTGAGGAGTGGTTAGGCAGCTACTAAGACTGTGATGACAGTGATGGTAATTCATTCATTAAAAATACTCTTGTCAACAACTCACATGCTAAAGACAAGGATTGTCCTACAGACTGGTGTCAGATTTATTCTTGACCAAAACAGTAATTCCCCTGATTATTCCCTTTTTTGCCCCTGTGGAAGGAAGTGTCTGCTGTTTCCTGGAAGCCTGCAAAAGCTAAGGTTGTCACATGATTTTATCACCCCCACATCTGAAATGAATACGATTTTGACATAACAATAGTGATTATACCCTCACAAAAAATGAGGTGATGGTATGGACTCTAATGCCCAAAGTGGCGAGACCAAACATACTAGAGACATGTGAATGGGTAACTAGCTCAGTCGGCCGGTTACAATTGATGTTTCTGCTTTTAACAGAATAGACAGCTGATGATGTCCAGGTAGCAAAGAAAAAGACAGTATTATAGTTTTTGTAAACAAAATTACATTGTTGTAATTGTGAATAAAACATATCTAGGTTCAATCACTGGATGCATTCAAAAATTAATAGCTATATTGAGATTTGCCATCTTGACATCCTTCTGTGACGTTAGTCAATGATAAATTCAAATATATTAAATTTAATATTACATTTTTTAAGTTTCAAATGATAACAGGGTTATCTCAACACTAAAAACACGTCATTAGCGAGTCACAATGAGCGACGGTGGCAAAGAAACAAACATACTTTTAAAAGACTGAAACCTCAAGCAGTACCAGGCAACATTTTATTAATTCACTCTACTTTTAATTGTATCCTGCTCTAGTGATTACATTAAAATGTAACAAGTAGACATTGGCTCATAATTAAGCATTTTAGTTCAAATAAAAATGATCACAACTCAATAATTCCATTAACTGATAATAAAAAAAACAAATATAACTTGTATAATATCTTTCATTCACCACTCTATATTACAATTACATTTCCAGTCGGTCCCTGACAGAATGCCAGAGGTTGGTGTGGTTCTTGACCAGGCTCCTGTGAATTATAAACATTATTACACATACAGGTACTGTGTTGCATGCTTCAGGCTTTCTGCGATATGGATGGTTGGTTTGATTGGAGCTCTCTCTGTAAAACAATGTCTGTCTGCGTACATGCATTATGAGCAGACCAGGTGACGCTAGAACAATAACCCCAACCGATTGGGCATGTTACCCTCCAAAAAACGTCCTTCCTTTTGACCTAATAGGTAAATAACCTTGATCTGAATTTGAGTTCCTAAATACCTTTAATTTAAATTATAATTATGCTCACTAATGATATACATATATATATATGTGTCTGACTCATAAAGAGGTTACTGTGACTCTCTTTGGTTTTCCATCCCATTAAGCAGTGATCCAAAACTCACGGGATGCACCCCAGCAGGTGCAAATCTCAAATGTAAAACTCCAAACAAATGAGTTTGAACAATTCTCAGCGGCATCCTTCAAACTTTGCTGCTGTCATCAATCAGGCATATTGCCGGGGTGCGTCCATACAGGGCGTGGACAAACTGCATCGTTAAGCATTTCTCTGGGAGACATAAAAGTGTATTTATGATCACCACGAGCAGGTATTAAAGAAGATTGGCAAACATGAAAATCAAGTCCTCTCCAGTGTGCCATCTAGTGCTGCCCTAAATCATTGCTGGATACAACAACAGTCTGGTGGCACAGCAATCTGACAAAGCACTGCCTTGGGCCCACGCTTTCTCGACCAACGCCAGTTATTGGAGTCAATATTTTGTCTCTGTACCTGCTTTTTCGCTCTGTAATGAACTTCATCTGTCTTATTCTGCAGACCAATGACATATTCCAGTTCAATTTAACCTGTAATTTAGCCTATATTACCCAACACTAAGATTTAAGAGCGTAAGAGATCCTGTTTCAGCACTTAGCTGATGTAGGATTGATTTTCTTTACGCACATATGAATCACTGGGGTCATTACTGTGCCGGGCTCTTTCATTAAATTGAGCTATTTCTCCTGCTTTATCCCGGGACCTTCAGAGAGTTCCTGCACCGGGGCTCCATCTGTGAGCCCAAACCGCTCTAAAATGGCAAAGTGTATATTTAGCTGGATAGATCTTTCCACTACAGAACATATTATTCCACCCAGGGTTATTGGTAAAGATAGTATTTCAGGATCCTGACATGTTTTGAAAATGATTAACTCTTTTTATTCGTGATGTATTAGTGACACATCACAAGCTACGTTTGAAAGTTATCTCTTCTTGCATTTTTTTTTATATTGCTAGGACATTTCCTTCATAGATCTTGCAAAGATGCTAATAACTTCAGATTAGTTTGATCAGTTTCATATTAACTATTATCTGCCTATGCTAGTGTTGTGCAGTTTTCACCTGTGGCATCTTTGTGACTGTTTAGTCAAACCTACTTCTTTAGTATGATCAGATGCTTTTAATGAATTTTGAGGTTTCAAATGCCTCACAAATGCCGGAACAATGAGACTGAAAAACTCTTTCTTTTCAACCGCCATCAGACTCCTCAGTACTACTTGTACTTTTGTTGTATGTTTATTTTTTACTTTGCACTTTTTTTGGGGGGTACAAAGTAAGAATTTCATGGTTAGTAGCACCAATGACAATAAACGCTTTGAATCTTGAATCTTGAATAGTAGAAACAAAGTTACTTTTCAACCACGTACACAGAAGAGTGGAAAAAGAGGGGTTTGCCTTATTAAACTTGAAAAACCAAGACCACAATGATTTAAAAAAGTATTTTTTATTGACGTACAAATGAACATTTAAACAATAACCGATTAAAAACCACCTCTTTGAGAGAGTGAAAGAGTACCTGCTACTTCTCTAATCTTAGACTGTGTATGGAGCGCTGAGCAATAGAGCAATGGTGGACCCTGACTTATTATACATTTTTCAGTCTAGATTTAGATTGGTTGTGCGGAAAGATCTTGACCTTTGTAAAGTTTGTAGAGCATTAATCAAGTAAAGTAGTAGCTATCACTTGTTGAGATGGCATTGCATGTGTATCTATCACTTTATTATATCTTGTACATATGATACTGAGTTATTTTATTATTGGTACCTGAACAACAGTACAAAAACAGTAACGTATCCAGGTGTTTTTATACCCCTTTGCTTAATTTTCTTTCCCTTTTGTAAACATTTGTCATAGTTTGAATTACTGAAATTATGATGCACACCCCTAAATAATCAGGTATAAATTATTGTTTTAACTTAACTATACAGGGTAAGAAACAATAACCTGAAAAAAGATTTAATAACAATTCTCACTGTTAGGTGAGGAAATGTAGTTACATTATTGGATCACATGGTTTATTTTACTGTCTTCAATGCTAACATTATTAAACAATGTCATGCTAATAATAAATTAACAATTTAATGTTCCATGGACCTCATTCTGAAGGCAATTAAATAGCATTGTTGAGTGGGCAACCTTTATAATTAAGAGGGATACAACGCACCACTGCGCTCTAGTCTTCATGGTTATTCCTCACAGAGAGCCAGTATTGACTTTCCAAATAAAAAGACATTAATGTAGATAACAGCCATTTTGAATCCTCATTAGTCACTGTAATCTGGAAAGATGGGCGATGTGTTAAGGGGGGAGGGAATTCAGGAATAGTCGTTAAAGGAGAAATAAAAGAGAAAATAAATCCAATCCGGGCGCTCTGGTCATTAATCATGTTGGCCACCACTGGCTGGCTCCTTAACAGTTTTATTGAGTCATTTATGCTGGTTTCCCTCGATAATCCATTTATCCTGAATAACGCCTCCCTTCATGCTCAAAGTGCTGTGTTCAGGTGATGCCACGATAAAGTGTGTGTGGTTGTCCCAACAGCATCTCTAGACAAACATATATCACAGCAATTATGTCTAATGGCTGACAGAAGAAAAGCAACAATTACACATGAGTGTGGAAAATTCCTAATGAGATAGTTAAGTGTATTTTCAATTCTTCCTTCGGGAATTCACAGACCTTGCATAGCACTGCAGAAGGTCCGACTTCAACGTCCTAGGAGCACTACAAAAAGACAGATGTTCTGGACACTGGTGTCCTTGAAATATGCAAGGTCACACATGATTGCTGGAGTTTTTTAATGGCACGTTGGTCGGTGGGATGGAGCTGTGAGGGTAAAAAACGTTGCTCAACGAGATGGAAATTAGAGTTCCTTTGGAAAATAATAATACAAAAGTTATGTTTCCTTTTTGCGGGCTGCCTCTGGCAAAATATCACACCCTTGCTTTGCTTCTCACACCTCGTGTCTGCCTGGGTTTACATGTCGGATTTTTCACCAAAATAGACTTTGACCCAGAGTCTTGATAGCCACCTTTCATGAGAGAGGATTGGTTGTGTCCTCTCCTCTTGCAGCAATCTGATGAGGATGAAATATAGAAAAATTAACATTTACACAAAGAGATTGGCAGTTTAAGAAACCATTTTTAATTCATTCCTATTTAGACATATTCTGTTACTAGGGTATTAAGGGGGTTGGAGCCTATCCCTGTGTCTTACTCACAACTAAAGATAATTAAAACTACACAATGAATCGCTGTATGTTTTTGGACTTACGGAGGCAACCAAAGGGTCACATTTAACACATTTAAAGTTATTTAATGTGGCCCTCTGATTGATTGACTCAATATCAAAGTAGTTTGATGTTCATGTTGATATATGACCTATAAAGATGCCAATGTTTAAGATAAGATAAGAATGTATGGGTGACATTTCTTTTTACAAAGACTTCCAATTACAGCAAAACTGGAGTAAAATGATTTTTTGGGGGATTATTTGTTGAAGAACAAATATGGATAATGAACTGTAATGAACCAATGCCAATATAAGACAAACACTTACTGTTAGAGATAGTTTGATAAATACACATTTTGTTAAGCCCCTATAATATAGAGACTGACAAGTTTATCAAAATGCAAATACAGGATTCTTACTTAATTTTCATTGTAGATAAAGTGGTGAAAACATTTTAATCTGTCTGTCTGTGACTGTTTCATTTTAGAGGAGATGTCTAAGATCAGGACTTTTCTAGCCGAACATAAGGAAGAAAAACAGCAGCTGTTTTTTCGTTTACGATTAGCGACTGGTCAGTAATAAGTCTTTTAAATGTTCTCAACAGCGTCCCTAGAGGCACGGAGCCTATCAATATCAAACGAAGCACAAGTCCTCGCACCTGACAACATGTTTCTGCTGAGAGTTTCTGCTGTCACAGTAAATCAGACACCGAAGGTTGGGCATAGTCATAGCGGTGTTCCATTACTCTCAGCTTTACCAAAATCCACTCAGTACATCACTGCTTTCACCACAACCGTGCAGACGGGGCTGTTCCCGCTGAGCTTGATGGTTGACTTGAGAGGAATAATCCACTGGAGATGATATTCATGAGTCATCGAGTCGTCAACGGTTTGTGTTGCAAGTCTTCCAATGTACACAATGATGCAGTCCAACTGTCTAGTCCGACAAGTGGCTCTGATTGCAGTTTCAGTTCACAAGGAGAATGACTCTATTGTTAACTTTAAAGTTAACATCTAAAGATCATTTGCAACAGTGAAATACACTAAAAAAGACACAAGGCACAAGACAACAGTAGAGGAAGTATTGCAGCTCTACATAGAGTGTTGAATCCTTTAAAAGACAAAAGCTTCTGATGGTTATTTAAAACAGCATCAATGTTCAGTGTATTTGTTTTAATATATTGCTGACATACTATACCATTTCATTTATAGAGCACAACACAAATGCAGTACAAAAATGAATAAAACCAGCACCTCCATGGACTCTCCTACACTCTCCTCTTTTCGCTCACTATATCCTCCCTCACTCCTCTCCTTATCCATCTGTCTACCCCCCCATCCTTCCTCCCAGCCGGTCAAAGCGGCAGGCCGTCAACAATGAGTCTGGTTCCGCTCGAGGTTTCTGCCTTCTAAAAGTAAGTTTTTCCTCGCCATAGCTCACTGTACAGCTCACTGTACAGTGTTTTGTTTCTTGCTCTTTGTTGAATTGTTGGGATCTATTTTTCCTTAATCAACTGTAGTCTTATTTCAACTGTATACTGTCCTGAGATAACTTTGTTATGATAAGACACTTTAAATAAAATTGAATTGAATTGAATTGAAATTGAATATATGACCAGTCTTCAATACTTGAGTAAAGTTGCCTCCTTACGGTTTTTTTTTTTATGGGACCAAACAAAAAGAAAATACAAACTACTAAATATAAACTTGTAAATTAGTGAAAATGAGTGAAAAACAAACTCTAAATGATAATTATTACTATATTCATCTGAAGGTTTGTCTACGTCAGTACCATAATGGCACCGGCTCTGACTCAATGTTAGTAACCAGACCAAAAAGCAATACAGATTCATACAGGCTAATATACGTCACCTCATGCACACAAAATATGACCCCAAAATTATAGTGACAGTATGCAACTCAGTCTTTTACAATTAAGCAATATTCCCTCAAAATACTGCTGAGATAACGTAACTTTATCACTATGGAAACAGGTTCAAAGTAATTCATCATTATTTTTATTGACACATCTTGTATTCATTTTTTGATCACCGGCACCATTTCAAAGGCACCGGTTTGGCTCCTGTATCCGATAAAAATGACAAAATTACCCAAACACTGTGTCGCTCTCTGATTTCCAGCCCAGTTTAATCTGTCTTGAGTGTTTGCCATCACTTCGAAGCACAAACGGTCCCCTCGCTGTGGCGCTTCATTGTCTTTTGATGGGCTATAAAAGGCTAAGTTTGATGGATGATTACTCGAGGCATCATTCTTTGTTGTGGGATGTGAAGACAGAGCGCATGTGAGATGTGAGGAGATGACTTGGTGTGAATGGAAGATGTCATCGACGTCTTGTGCTGACACTGAGGCCCTAAGCATAGACTTTGATCACTGCCAGTGATCGCGAAACAAGCACAAATAAAGGAGTCCTGTGGGTCCGTGTTTTTAACTGAGAAAGTTTCTTTGTTCCCTCGGCCAGATTGTTTTGCCGACTGCAAGCACTTGCTGATTAGGATTTAGATGCTGACAAATCGGAAATGGTGTTCCAGGGAGCTACCTGTATGTAAAACATGATTTGTAAAGAGATTCTCCTCGTGCCATTGCTTTCTGCTTCAATAAATGGCAACTACTCCATAGGCTGCTGACTCCCCGCTGACCCTCCAGCATCTGCTCAGCCACTTACTACTTAATATATTAGCTATGAGAAGAAGGCAGGTGTTTGCAGATGGAAGAAACACGAGAAACAGATTGTTTGTGCAATTGATTTACTGCAAGCTTTTCACACAACGTAGCAGAGCTACATTCTTGTCCTTCCTGTTGTTAGGATCATAGAGTTAGGATTCGTGAGACTTCTTCTCTTGCACTGATATTTGATCTGATCACCGGTTCTAGTATTCAAACAAGTGTAAATGGACTAAACTGAATCAACTACTCTTTTTGTAAACATTGACCTACTTCTTCAGAGCAGCAGGAAAACTACTAACTTGACATGTCTAACCCACACTGCAATCGAATAAAACCTTAATATTTTTATCTCTTCATAACAGAAACAAACATTCCTTTTACTTGAGCAGGGTTTATAAGACATTGTTTGGACTCCAGGAATAATAAGTTTGCACCTGCGTGGGCTGAAACCACCATTCTCTCGTCCTGTCAGTGGAAAATGAGTAATGCACTGCAGATCACAGCACGCCTCATCTGAAGAGGGATACCGAAAAGCCAAGAGGCTTTAAATATACCCCCCCGAACATGTGTACTTTTCCTCTTTTGTCTTTTTCTCACGTATGGCCTCAACTGTATGCTGCACAGAACAATCCACTTCCATCTGGTTTTCATTTCCTGTGAGCTTCAAGATGGTAGGCGAGTCTAAGGAAAGGAGTCTGGCCTGAACCGCTAATGTAGTCAGGATGGAATCTGTCACTTTGTCTATTGCTCGTCGATGACTACAGCCAGTTCCAGCTGTAAGCAGCCTGTGATTTATGGACTCTGAGTGAACGGTTTGAGAGCAAAAGCCAACTCAAGAGTTCAGAACAGCAACTCAGTCCATTCTTGGCTGCGGTTCGCCTGCATTTTCTTCCTATTCATGCCAAAGTATTTCGCACGGCAATTAGCTGTCCTCATTTCGGGTCTGCAGCCCCACAGGATTTGCAAAGTCATCCATCATCCTCAGGGCTTAGAACTCCAGCTCTGTCTCAGGTAGTTTTTTGTAAACAATCTTCAGCTTGGCTTTTCACATTTTCTGCCAATTTCATTGGTCAATTGACAGTCCTGGCTTCTTTGCATCTGATGGATGTCCACAGTTGTGGAAGAAAAATAGCAAATTTCAATCCACACTTTGCATCACACTAGAGGGGTGACAATGTGCTACAATGGAGTTAATAGTCTAGAGAAGATCTAGGATAGGATTCTTTCTGCTTTATACATTTTATACTCATCAGAAATAAATATCACTACTTGGGTCATTCCACTAAACCAATGCCAATATAACTTGTGTAAAAGTGTGTTATACAAGACACATGGATTGGGCATGATCTAGGTCTCGAGTAAGGGAAGATAAAACATGAGACTAACATTAGGAGCAGCGTCTTCACTCATGGGTTGTCTTTACCAGTCTGGGGTAGCATGGAAAGGTCTTAGCCAGAAAGCAAAGGTCTACATTTACCAGTTGATTTCTTGTTTTTTCTTCTTTTCTCTTCTAATGTCAATAACTTTGAAATGGAATATAATCGCAAATACAAGCAGTTAAAATGAATCCCAAGATTTATGGACTCTATCTAAGATATAGGAGCTCAGTCAATGGGGAGAGACTCAAAGTAGAACAGCTGCTCCTCCTCATTGAGAGGCCAGTTGAGGTGGCACCTTGAGTGGTGATCCGAGCATGTCCAACGAGGAAGAGACCTCAGGGCAGACTCAAGCCTCAACAACAATTGACCTTAAAACGCATCTGTATATCTAGTTAATGTTATATATTTGTATGGATATATATATAGAGAGAGAGATAATTGTTTCTATTAACCATGAGAGTTAAACATGCATTAAAGTTTGTAAATAACAACAAACTTACAATATTTATAAATACATTTACATAATTTTTCAGGGTTCAAACAAGTCACTCCTTTTGTAGAATGCTACTTTAGCTACTTTACTTTTAGTATTTTTCTAAAGTAGAAGATTCAAGTATTAAAGTGCTGCACTACTGTGCAGTATAGCATTGCAGTTACACTGTTGCAACAGGAAGAGATACTTTAAGAATTAACATCAAGTTAATAACCTGGACATCAAATAATTCCAGGTATAAAAGTAATAGTAAGGTTTTGCTTCCATGAATTTAACCTTCAAAATAATCTGGTTTTGTGATTCACAGCTATTTTCAACATGTGTGATTATACAAAATGATCAGTGAAACAATGACTTCAGTAACAAAAGTGAGTGATAGAAAAAGGAGCAGTCGTATATCTCTTTATGATCTCTGACTTAAAACAAGATAAATGGCTCACAAAAGTTGAAGGACCAGATTGAGAGAACTTTTCTAGGACGCTCTAAAGAACAGTTAGCTTTGACAGTCTACAATGATAAAATAAATAATAATGAAGATATAAACTCAATCTTATTAAGCCGCAACAATATGAAGTGTATTTCATGGTAGACATTTATCGCTTGTAAACATAGTTAAACCTTGTTAGCCATACATTAAATAACTCCTCATGTTTTATGGTGATCTTTATTAAAATCATAAGCACTGTCTCAGTAAAAAGTATTTATATAGCATCCAAATGCCTGCGGGGCATCATTAAAACACATATTTGAGCAAGCACACAGCTATAAACGTGCTGGATACCTTTTCTTCCGTCGTAACATCTTCGCAGACTTCATGGAAAATAATTGAAGTAAAGTATTTTTCTATTTCTAGATATGTCCGTCGAGAGCCATTACTGTACAACTGGCTTGCCAACGGGCTGCGAATCCATCATGTGCTGCAGCGATATATGGCCATTTCTGGTGCCGCCATGTCTTTATCAATCAGAATTAAGGAATTAGATGAAGCTCTTTGGCTTTCCCTTCTGTAAGTGGAGTCACAGAGCAGTGCTGGCCCGAGGTTAGAGCAGGATCAGATGGGACTAATTGTCAAGGTTATGTCTCAGCGGATGATTGATGTGAGCCCAGGCTGTTTTTGTCAGCCTGTCAGGTGGCTGGAATGTTTAATGTTCTCATTATTGGTTGCTCTGTTGTGTATATTTCTCTGTCAGCACCGCCGAGCCATCTGAACTGCCAGAGCACTTCAAAGGCCTGCAGGTCATCCGTCTTCCATCTGACGGCCTGAATGTTCAGCCTCAGCTGAGTGCCGGTGATTTGTTATGACTTGAGAGCCAGCTGACAGACAGCTCGCCTATAAAAAAAACACGCACACGCCCATTTCCTTTTTGTCAGGCAGTGAAAGCATCGTTGCTCCTTTAATAGGGGACAAGTTTCATTGAAGGTACCCTGCAATCACGTCACCGTGCTAATTTTCTCATAGCCAGTCGCAAAAGTGTTTTGTCTATCGTAGGGATCCGGAGTTGGTCTGGTGTCACAGACTTTAGCGGGTCACCATCTGTTGTCCTGCGCCACAGGGAAGAATGCTAAAGATTGACCACTACATTAGAGCATCATTTTCCTGCTCATTATAGTGCAGCGCACTGGCTGTGAGACGTCAACAAGGACGGGCAACAGGGGAGGTAGATGGCTGAAGATAGAAATGTTAGAGAAGGAAGCAACAGGAACCCAGCACAAATTACTGACCAGAAAGTAGGATTGAGACAGGGTTTTGTGGTGGTGCACTTTGTTTCTCGTGGCTTGATGAAATGTTCTTCCCAAGATACAGTTTACATACACTGTACACAAGGTCACAACTTTAAACTATGTCACACCCATGAGGTCTGTTGAAATGGTAGCTGAGGACAGCTGACTGTTGTGAAGAAGGCACAGACATGTTTTGGCGATACATATCTCCTATAAGGACTCATTCCAGGGCAGCCCTAGGAATGTGCTACATCCCTGGCTTGATGCCCATAGAGATTTTTAACTTTTCAAATTTAACTTATTCTTACAGCTCTGTTTGTTAAAGAGATGATGTATGAAATATCAGCATTAGATACAATTCAGACAAAACAGTGAACGATGGCTTGTATATACATTTTATCTCAATCGTTGTTCCTATTATGGTCATGTGCCAGTGGGCATGATCCAACTCTTCTTGTGTTCACCAGACCTTCACTGAAATATCTTGGAACTAAACTCTCACTATATCCTGCAAAAGAATGTGTGTGTATGCAAGTATTTTCATTGCTACATGTTTTTCTCTCTTCATAAACTTAAGTGGGTAATCTTCAAATAATTGGATACTAGTTTGATTAGATTTGATCATGGATACAAAAATGTTATTTTTCCCCCCTCTTATATCACCATTTGCGTCCACCCCTACTTTTCAGTTCACATCATTTAGTGTATGTAGGGTGAATGTTTTGATTGTTTTTGTTACTCATTATTGAGTAGTGAGGGTCAAGTCATTTTCACTTGTATATCTTATATAGAAGCTATATAATTATATTGGTTAGGTTGAAGGTTTCTTCTGTGCTCTGCTTCAAAGAAGATGATGAACAGACTTAACTGTAGAAGCACTTATAAGTAGCAAGCTTGTTTATGTTATATCTTGATGACTTTCATCGTACTAATGATTATTGAATTGTGATTTTTATATAAATATTTTCAATAACTAATTTATCAAATAATAGTTACCACCAAACTTGCATCCACGATTATGATTTTAGTTTTAATTCATGTGTAGTAGTGTGTATGTATATCTGCAAAAAACATATACACAGTATATTTTTGTTGTTTTCGGTCCACAACATTTCTGTTGGTGACAATACAAGGATTTAAAATACATTCATTTAATGTATATTAAAGCATACTGTTTCTGTGAATGTGCAGTAATCTATTGATTGTAATATGGTGTCTTTTCCATCCCATAAAAAATACATTTTCTCTAAAATGTGGTTAGTTGGATTCTACAAGTTTTCCTGATTTTCATTACCAAATAAATTCTCTCTCACTATATGCAGTAACATGTTCTCACCAGAGTAGAACTCTTGTGTCCTTCCCTCTGTAAGGACGAACATATTCTGGCACTTAAACACACAGGAATATTGTTCAGTAAGTCCTTGTTTAAGACCACCTGTCAGACACACAACATGAACATATCATCGTGAGGAGTGAGGCTGCAGGACAGTGGTATCTTCAGCAAGATGATAACCTGAATGAAGTACCAGCTGTGTTTTTATTGTCTTCCTCTGCTGGTTCTGCACAGTAATTGTATTTGTTTATGATTCCATTTCCCCTCTCATGTGTGTCCTGCCTGCTACATAAACTCAGAACCCAGCTTGTTACAGAAAGAAGTCATATGGCTCACGGTAAATATTTTAAGAAGCAGCACAGTTTAAAAAAAACGGACAAATCAACCACTCAACACTTATTTAAATAGACATGTCTCCAACATGTTGCACCAGTTTACAATTTTTAACACAATATAAGTAAATCAACCCAACTTTTTGTTATATTCTATTTTCTTGCTTACTTTCTTGGGGCCCCATGTATTAAGAAATGCGTGGATGTTAAAAACAGTCGTACACTCAAACCCATAAAACAGTGCATGTACAAAAATATTCAGGTGTATCATTCTGTCCGTGACACGAATTCAAGCACTTTCCATTGTGTCATCCACATGAACGTAGAATTATTATAATATTATTATAATTTGATGATGATGGTGTGTATATATATATACACACCATCATCATATGTATATATATATATATATATATGATGATGTATATATGTATATGTCATATATATATATGCTTCAGTTTGATATAATGACATATTGTTTCACAACAATGTCTGTGTCTATCTTAGACAAGACTTCAAGCGATCAGACACAGGTACATTTTTTTTTTATATTATAAAAATAACAACCTTTAATTCCTTCAGTTTGTTTTCTGAATTGCGTGAAGTAGCAGATTACAAACATCATAATGTCATAATAAATACATACTTAATAGATCATCAGTTTGGTCAATTAACAACATATTTATATGTTTGTGAATAATTGAATATCCACTCATCCAACTGATAACAGCTGTTGTGATCATTTTTGATCAATACTGATCGATAACGTGTCTCTGATGTGAACTTATCAACATGACTTGTGAGGCTGACATGGATCAGAGCAGTACATTTGTACTTCAAATCGGTCGGGATGCAATCTTTCACGCTCTTTTATTCTTGATAAATATGAACTTTGACATGCAAAAGCAAATCTAAAAGTTTTTTGTGCGTACAACTTCCTAGTACATGAGGCCCTATTTATTTTTTGTTTAATAATCAGCATCTCATTTTAGAGTCTTATTATTTTGTCAAACAAATACACGTGCCATTTACAGTGATTGCAAATATAGATGCATTTAATGTTTGATAATTAATTACAACACATTTTTCATGTTGTATTTCTTGACTTGTCATGTTTTTGGTTTACGAAAATCCTATCCTATCCTATTAAAATGTAAATTGTTTTTCTAGCTGTTAAATACCTGTGATTATATACGATTGATTCCATTAGAAAAAAACATTATATATATACTGTATATATATTGTTTTGGGAATCCATTGACTTTTAAAAAGCCATGTTTGAGTCACAGTTTGTGCCTTCAGGATTCAGTCTGGTCGACTGCCTCTCTTTTCTGCAGACTGACCCATTGGACTTGTCAGTCTCAACGAGCCGCTGAAAATGTAAAGAGGCAGCAAACACATGTTTGCCAGCTTCAAAAACTCCCTGCTTGGGTTTGCCAAGCCTAATTTTAAACCAACAGTGCGAGGGGATTTTTTTGGCTGCGTTTCTCGGCCAGAGAGCACGAACCTCAAGCAAGTACAATACCAGTGTGTCATACTTCTAAACACAGTTAAATTAAAGGCTGTTTACTGCTCGCCCCGGCCATTCATCTTACTCAACGCTCGTCTGCTCCTTGCAAATTTGTCAGTAAAAGCTTCCACATGCCAGAATGAGGAGAGGAAGAGAAATTTGGGGTTATCAGACGAGGTTTTCATGGCGTGTCTCCTCCGTCAGCCTGCAGTTAATTAGCCACCTCCACACAATGAGGCCATAAGTCATTAATCACCCGACCAAAGCTGAGGCACCGTGAGCAAGACGTTTGAAGACAACAACAGAAAAAAAAAAAAAAAGTTTGCCGCCTGTGAAAGACTTCAAAATGGCCCCTGTCAGTGGTGTGTAAATTACAGGGCATGTCGAGTGCTGAAAGACAAGGCTCACTGTTTAACTCACTGTTGGTCTTTGCTTTGCTTTGTGTGTTGACAGGCTGGAGAGAAAATTCCCCTTTTTCTGGTTCACATCGACCATCTTCTGACTCCAGACGACACACTTTTTCTTGTAAGTGCACAGGAAGCATATTATCCACACGATGGTGATCAGAGTCTCGCATGCTGATGCTGTGTGAAAAGCTAATGGAAGCAGACACGCTCTTAAAGGTCAACGGCACGGCCAAAAACACAGCTCTGACTTTATACTCCTTCGTTTACTTTGCTTGTCAAAGGGAGGAAATGATGGAGCGATGATAATTCTGGGCTTGTTTGGAGAAGCCAAAGCCTTCCTGCTGTAAAAATAAACCGTCGTATTTCTCAGGATGATGGAAGACGCACTATTCAGCTGACTGAACGTGTGTGAGGATTTGCCTTTGCCTATGTCAACAGAGATCAGTCCGCCTGTCCAGAGTACACAAACACCCACGATCATTTATTCAAAGTCTCTAACGTTTACACAACTGAGAGGAAAACCCTCAGTATGTTCGTCCAGAATGTAATTGTATTATATAATAATTAAACGAGAAAAAAAAAGATTTATTCAATAAAAACTGAAAATATAAACCAAAAAAAACAGTCTTTCACCTTTACATTCCTCCCTAATAATGAGCTGATAATGGAAGTATTTCCTGTCCCTGTTACATCATAACATGCTAGGTTTTTTTTTCAAGTTATTCATCCACAACCCTTTACTGAAGTTGCACACACAATTTTCTGCAGCCAGTTTGGAACGTAAAAGGTTCTTTTGTAAGGTTCTTTAGGGTCACGATTTCCAGGGTGTGTGTTCATAATTTTCCATTCATGGCTGCAGTGACTCAGGATAAGTACAATTTGTATCATTCAACACGTTTATAAGATTAAAGGGATAGTTCACCTGAAATTCTGATTTGACTCATTTTCTACTCACTCTGTCGACTAAAGGTAGTGAGACTTTTAGAATATTCTGTAATTAATTGGGATTTACAGGCAGAAATGTAAACCGTGCGCACCTTTCCCCGTCCTTCTCACCCCGCAAAAATATACTTTCAAACATCAAAATACCTCCATGGCGCTTGCCTGTATCATCCCTCTTGTATTGAAGCCTCGACATTAGGAATTGTTTAAATAAAATAAAACAAGTCTATATTTTAAGCTTGATCGTATCAAAAGATTTGTAAATCTCACGCAAGATTTCAGTGTCTCAGTTCATGACTATACCAGTGTACGTGTGTAGGCCTTAGTTTCTATTTCCTCCCTTTGCTTGCTTGGATTTACTCTGGACACTCCGGTTTCCTTCCACAGTCCAAAAACATACAGAAGTTGATTGAAAACTCTAAATTATCCGTAGATGTGAATGAGTATTGTAGATGAACTCCCTAGTCTTACTAAATGAGAGAAAAACATTTCTTGAAGTCAGACAAAGCATCTAGATATTCCAGCTATAGGTCGTACTGGGAACTCCATAACTTCTAACAACCAAACCAAAGATGATCTAGTAACCTTATAAAATGAAAGAAGTCATGTGTTCTCATCTGTTTGGATTTTGATCATGATGATAGACTCACCCCGAATGAAATCTTCAAATCTTTTAACATTCAATATACCAGATGTGTCTGAGTTGATGAGTTTAATCAATGTGGGATTTTAACAAATACAATTGTATTTGGGTTGTGACAAGAACCGATACTTTGGTACCATTCATGAGTTTTAGGAGTTCAAGGTGAGTGAATTTAAGAATAACTTATGTCTCGTTTGACCAACAATGAACAAACGTTCGGTCGTTTAAGATAGAGAAACACTTCACTACGGCAACACTTACTACAAACATCCTTTACTAATACTTCATATAACGTTAACTTAATGAGACGATACGATTTTGTAATATAACAAGATGATTTAGGTTGCTGAGCTCATGTGATTTGAAATAAAACTTTATTTTTCCTTTTTCCCAGAAACTGCAGCCAAGGGTCACAGAAATCTTTAAAAAGCAAAAATAATGGGTTTTTTGTTTTTATACTTTAAAGCTACTCATCACCACTGTTTGAATGTTAAATTGTTGTAAACACAACATAGTTGAAGGTTTTGTTTTATTGTTTACACACTTATAAGACAAAAATGGTCTCTGCTCATCAACACTGTTTGAATGTATAATGTTTGTTGTTTTTTCATTTATTTACACATTTATAAGACAAATGTTTGACAAGGGTTTTTATATTATAGTTTAAAACAGCTCATCACCACTCTTTAAATGTTAAATTATTGTTGGTTTTATTTATTTATTTCAGTTGTGTACTTCAAAGTAAAGGCTTATTTTTATAGCCACAGTATCAAAAAATATTGAAAGAATTTACTGGTATTGGTATGAACTACTGAAATTCTGGTATGGTGACAACCCTAAAGTCTAATATGATTCAACTTGTCTTTGTAAAACTACAATTATTATACAATTACCAAGAACACATCCATTGGAAATACGTGGAGTATTGACAGATACTAAATGCAACACATTACAGTACTTTGCAGCCTTTACACTTAAAGATCCTTCTTCCTCTTACCTGTTTTTGAAGGACCCTTATGTTGTCTACTTGAGAGTAACCATGTACAACTTTCTGTTATAAAGTGACATTATATTTGCATTAATCCTAAAAACATTGACATGTGGTTGCTCTCCAAGTCCTTTAATGGTAGAATAACAATAATAAGTGACCGCTGGGGCTCACTCCGGTGTGTCCAGTATTGACCACCATACATGTATATTAGGGAATGTTCTTGAGAACATATGATTTCCTTTTCTCTCTTTTAGTAGTAAAGGAGCATATGATGCACGTTAATCAATGTTTTCTGATGAATGTTGATAATTGAAGTGATGATTTTCAGGAGGAACACGGGCGGATGACAATGATGCTGTTGAAACATTTTCAACCACTAGTGACAGTACAACACATGGCATGCAGCTGCACCACAGTGACGGACAGGCCATGACACAACTCCATCTTCCACTGTGTGTGTGTGTGTGTGTGTTTGTGTATGTGTGTGTATGTGTAATGATCTGGTGTGCCTCAGGTGAAAAAGTCATGAGTGATTCAACGTAGACTCACACATCCCTACACAAGTGTCTCATGTTTTGATGGTGACAGCAGTGACCTGACTTTTGACCTTTTCTATTTAGTAATGTTTAAATCCTTCATATTGTTATTGTTCACCACGATAGGAAATAATCACGAAAGTAAATGTGAAATAAAGAATATCATTTTTTTAACAAAGGTTTCGCTCAGACAGCAAGATGAGCTGATGGTATGTCGTTGTCATTCATTTCTTTTTCTCTCTTCACCTCTCATTTCAGTTGTAGAACACTCTTGTCAACTTGTCTTCCTGGCGAGCATCACTGATGACAAGGAAGTGGAGTGGACAGGAGCTGTGGAGAGATCAGCTCAGCACTGCTGAGACCAAGAAGCGGACTGAGGTGGATGTCCTTCAACATGGGCGGCAGACTTCTCAGATCTTGTAGCACACGGTAGTCGCAGCCCACAGGGTCACGCAGCATCGAAACTGAAGAGAACGACAGGATCAACAAGCTGATAAAGACGACTCTATTATAGGATACAGTCAGGACGTGGTGAAAAGTTCATCATTAATAATAATAATAACAATAAAAGCAATGATTAAATTGAAATAACGAGGTCATAGTTCCCAATGCCATAAGAAAAGTCTAATAAAATATGATTATTAACGGATTATTCTGGATAGAATAAATCAGGTAGTTAATGATTAATATAGAGAGGTGTAAATAAATATTTGACACATTTTAAGAGCAGGAATCACTTTGTATATTTGTATTTGTTATTTCGGTTAAAGTCAAGTTATATATTCCTACAAACTCAGAAATAAGAACTAAACTTGTGAAAAAAAACAAAAAACGTTGTGGTTGTTGCATGACTTTCTAATTAATCCTTTTTTTTCTTAAACAAATCATTTTTTGGTCACTGCAGCTCTGTAAATGTTTTTTATAAGCAAACACAATGTCAATCATAAGTGTATTTATCTGTAATGTTTTTAAACATCTACTTTCGATTTGTTGGTCTTCATACAGATTTTTTTTAAAGAAAAAATGGAAGTCAAATCAAGGTCTGGAGCGATTGAATATTAGGCAGGACTTTTCAGTGCTTGTATTATGAGGTGGATGAGTTTCTGTGATAGATCTATCATTTGAGTAGTGGGTGTTGTGCGCTGGACATGTGATGATTTAGCTGATCTGCTTCTAGGAGCTGAAGAGCTAGTAGTTTTTATTTCATGCTCTCTGCCTCACAGCGTCATGCGATCTGGACTCAGCCGGGAATCGTCTTACATCTGGTGCCACAGTGAATCTTCCCCTCACAAGCTCCTCAAAGCTGTCAACGTTTTGACACCAGCCTCACTAGTTTCATGATGGACAACTGTCAGTTTATGAAGAGGCGAGGAATCAAATTGTCCGGGTCCTTTTTATCGTTTTGTATTTCAATGTTCTCATGTGTAACATCAAAGTTAAGTTAGTCAATGATGAGCATCAACAAAAACATTTGTGATTTGCCTGCCCTTAAAATGAACATCTGTTTTTTTGTGTTAACATTTGTGAGTGTAATAGAATATCACTTCATAAAAAGTAAATATCTAATATAATTATTTTATTATAATAACAAATTTGGAAACTATTACACATAAAACTCAAATGCATGTGAAGTAGGCATTTTAAATAATGTTGTATATCCAAAAACTTAAAAAGTGCCAAATTAAAAAATAAATAAATAAATAAATAAACGTGTTGACCAATTCATTAATTATAATGTTGACTCATTATTAAATGAAATATTAACCGTTTTTAATATTTATAATAACAGACATGTTGGACAAACATGCGTATATATTGCAAATACTGTTATGTATATAAATATATAAAACACATTCAGATTAAATAAATTGATCTTTGACTTGAACGTCATTTCAATATTTTAAGACATTTAACATTAATTGGCATGATAGTAAGCTTATTTTTTTAATTATTATCCAGGGAAAAAGAAAATACAATAAGAATGAATAACTGAAAATTAAGAGGAAAAAATAGGAAAGATACCGTTTTAACTTACTAGTAAAGTAAGAGCGTTTTAAAACCCTTATCAAAAGATAAACATTTCATTATTTTTTTGTTGAGTGTTATTTTAGATGTTTGTCTAACTCCAGCAACTTTTCTTGATCAAAACTCAAAAATCCATGTCACACTAGGCCCATCGTGAGATTAAACGGACACCACCTCCCTTCTTCTGCTCCTTCAGCGCGCTCCAAACACTACATTTTAATAAATATCCTTGTTAACAAAAGTATGTTCGCTGTGTTTCTTTCACGTTCGATACGCGAGAAAAACTCAAACACTCACAATATTATTGACAAAATAATGCACATCGACGCTTTGGCACTTATAATAATAATTATTTTATTTTGTCACGCTTGAAGCTATCTCAAATAAATACACCGATCCCCACATGGATACACTCCGGAACAATATAAAACTCATCGGCTTTGATTCTCCGTAATAAACGTATATTTCTCTGTCTCTACTGGTAACCTAAGGCCGAGGCTGTGGTCAGTCTTTGTCCATACAGGGTGTACGGGGAGTAGTAGGGTCCGGTGGCCGCGGGCACGGGTACGGGGCCCCCTGGGGTGGGCAGCGGGCTTTTAGAATAAGGGTGATAACGGCTGGTCAGTCCAAGGGGGTGATGCGGGCCCCTGAGGGCCAGCGCGGTGGGGCTGCCGGGGCTCCCGTTAGGAGGTAAATGCATGTGACAGGCCATGGCCGCGGCCAGAGAGGATGACCCGGGGTACCCCGAGATCAGCTTCTCCGTGCCTGCGAACGCCGTGTGAGTCCGCAGGTGGCTCAGGAGTTCTTCTGAGGATGAGAAGCGCTTGTCGCAAGGTCCGTTGGCAGAAACCCAGTTGCAGATGTGCGACAGCGGGTCGTTGGGCAGCACGAACCCGTATGGATACAGAGGGTGGCCGGCGAAGGACGGGGAGGAGTGGACGCCGTGCAGCGGGTGTGCGGAGTACATGAGCGGGTATCCGGACTTGAGCGCGGTGGCGGCCGCGGAGTCGTGCCCGCAGTTGGATCCGGACGCGCCGGACAGGTGGCTGGTGCAGTGGTAGCTGAGGCAGTAGGGGTCCCGGCACAGGCTCGCGGACATGATGGAGGGCGGGGACGCGCCGGCCAGGGGACTCGAGCCCGCTTTGCTGCAGGCCAGCGAGTTCGCCGCGGCGAACTGTGCGCTCAGGAGCTGGCTGCTGGACTTGGTGGGGTCAAGGGTCATCCCCGGAGGGAGGAACGGCTGCGGGTAACTCGCGTACGCGCCCGCTAAACTCCCATGGTATGAAATACCAGCAGGCGGTAAAGGGAAAACGGTGTGTCCCGGTTTGTAGGGGGACACCGGGGCCACCAGTCCTGAGCCCAAGACGGAGGAGGAGGAGGAGGTCACAGAGTCCGAGGTAACGGTCTTGGATCCAGACGTGCTCTCCTGACCGCTGTCGGACGTAATCCCACTTATCCGGTGGCTGATAGAGTCCGAAGAAGCGCTTTTATTGCTCTCTGTCTCCTTCTTGTCCTCCTTGTCCCCCGCCTTGCCCTCAGACGGCAGCGGGGACACGGAGGTGCAGGAGCTGGGGCTGCCTGTCCTGGGCGTGAACGGCTGGCAGGTGGCGCTAGGCACTCGGAAACTGTTCTTATCCCCACTCAGCGCGCCGCTCGAGTCCTTCTTCTCGGATTTGGAGTAGGGCTTGAAGCTCGACTTGTCCTCGGCTCCGATGTCGCTCATCTTGAGGGGCGCGGATTTGCCCTCCTTGTCGCTAGATCCACTGGAGATGGAGGAGAGCTTGGAGGAGGATGGCGGGTCGGGCTTCCCGATCTGAGAGCACGTCTGTGCCAGAAGAGCCAACGGACTTTTCTTGGCATCCAGCTGTGATGTAAAAAACAAAACACGATTAAAACAAGTTAAACCACAGTATAGTGTGTGATGCACACAGCAGGTCCTATTAAACATCCTAAAAATAAATGCAACTTTAGACCAAAACCTGCATCTTCTCGTCAGATGTCGTGAGTTAAGATGAGAGTTCGGATAAAGTGCTCACCTCGATCGGGCTGACGGGGGTGGACGGTAGTGGCTGGAGATACTCCGGGTGCAAAATGTGTCCTGCTCGAGCCGTCAACATTTTCAAGACCTTGATCGGGAGTCGGCTGGCTTGGCGAGAAGGGTGTGCGGGAGAGACCGCGTGGAGTCCGGGCGGCTGGCTGCGCTTCAGTGCTCCCCTCTCCGCCGACGAGCCGCTCTCCCACGCTGGGTTGCTGCTATTTCTCAGAACAGAGACCGTGGGCGATGTGATCATGACCCAATTCTCGTGAAAAGAGTGAAGAAATACATGTGTAGGGTTTAAAAGAGCAAGCCCCCGATGTGAAAGACGCCAGAAAGCAGAAAAAGCCTCGCTCGAATAGAAAATGTAAAATCCTGGAGTGGGAGAAGAATCCGAGAGCGCAGTGTCCTCCTCGGCGCGGCTGTGACAGTGGATGCGGGTCCGAGAGCGGACGCGGTTTACAGGCGCAGGCGGGAGGAGATCTCTCCGCCTCCTTCTGAATCCGTTCGTAGATCACAGTCTCTCAAAGAGACCCCCCTCCTCCTGACTCTGCCCCTCCAGGGTTGATCAAAGGTCGAGGAAATGTGACGTTTCCATCACACATCAGCGTGTTTACTACATTTCACCCACCCGAGTGTTTTTATCTTAATTCTGCGCCTGTGCGTAATTGGAACTTTGACGCATGCGCCGCATGTGTTTAAAGCGACTATAAACGCATCACACGCTTGTTATTAAAAAACAAATATATGATATCAATGTAGTGAATAAAACAGACTCGTCTCCGGCGTTACCTTGACCGCTTTTCAAGCACGCAGAATTCGGAAATATGAACGTAATGAGCCGCTTATTATTTCCCGTTCAAATACTTCATCCAACCAATGATTTAAGTTACACGTTTACCCAAAATTTCCACACGACAAAGTTTTCTCGGAATAAAACTTTTGTAGGACACCAATTCTAGTACTATTATCGATTATTTATATAATATATTATAATAAACACTGTGTTACTAATAGTCATCAAATGTTATCTTGTATTATATTTGTTTTGGTGCGAGGGTCATATATTATTACATATTAAATTATACAGTGTACAATTCAAGGCGATTTTCATTATTGTAAATTGTTTTTACTTAGACCCGCGCTGTCACATTTAATGAAACATTATTAGAACTACAGGGATTTACTTTAAAATAAGTAATATTAATAAAATGCTTATAAAACACAAATAATTGTCAAAAATCAAAGTAAGGTGACCAAAATTACGAAACATGAAAGGAACATCTGGCTGATTTTAAACCGTAAATCTAATAGATTTATTCTCATATACCAAAGTTCCCTCTTATTGCATATGTTTCAACCAGACCTTGATATTAAATTAAAAGGTGACATAAAAAGATGTGAGAGTTCATAAATCGACCTTATTAGTCACAAATGAATAAGTTATGACCAAGGATATGGGGCATATTTTCTGACTCGAGCAGTTGATCTCCCTCCGGCGTGTTTCACATTTGTGCGCAGCTCTCTCCTCTCCATCACGCAGTCTGACATCTGTCACTTCCATGTCCTGCACGCCAGTTATGTGTCAACTGCCTGGATCTGTATATGCACAAATATATTTGCTCCTTCTCAGTCAGACAGAGGCCAAAGTGAGTCGTCCTTCACCACCGCGTCTCTCTCTCCATTACGAGCCTCGTTGTCGAGTCAAAAAATGCTTAATTGCGTATTTGTTCCAGAAGTTAAAAATATTCCGCATAGATATTTAAGGTACTCTCTCTCTCTCTCCTTTTCTCTCGCGTCTGCTATTAATCATTAAAGCTTCCACTTTTCTCCCGTAAAGAAATAGACCCACTTATCTTATTACTCAATAGGCTATAAATGACTTGCTGATCAGGCGAAAGTTAAACATATGCAAGTGTTTTGGTGATTGATAACAGAGCTGCTGTTTTCGGCACCGGCTGTCAGCCCGTGACACGGCGCGCTGAGTTATTAGGGCAGAGAAGGGCGACCATAAATTTCCAGCGTCAGGCAAAAACTCCTTTATTGTGGACGTGATGGATGGCGCTCCGCTGCAGACACCAAATTCTCGCCTTTCTCCTTAAATGGCTGCACTTTTTTTTTCATGGTTTTAAGAGCAGAAAGGCTGCAAATGTCCTGCTGCAGAGTCAAACACCAGAAGATATGACTGTGTGCATGAATCTGTAATTTCATTATGAGAACTTAGATGTAATATTAATTTATATTTATGTGTGTCTCAATTTTTGTAAATCTTTAAAATATAAAACATTGAACTTGGTCTTACTTAATGTAAACAGATTGATATATATTGTATTGCATTGTTTATTATCAGAATTTCAATACATTTTGAACTAAACTAGAAGATGAGACTTCATTGGCACTTTAGTTTAGTGAAAAAATGGAAAAAAACAACAACAACAACAAAGCTCACAATGAAATAACAATTAAAAAAGTAACACATAAAGTAAACATATTTGCAGCAATAGCAGACCAAGTAACACATGTTATAATACATGTAGTATTTATATATTTATATAACTATATACATATAGTTATCTGTTACAAATTAAACACAAATCCTCATTGAAAGGAACATTTACGGTCATTTTGAAGTTCTATATACTGTAGATCCTAGTTTGTTGGGAAGTTATTTTGCTAACTTGTATTGTTGCCCATATTGTAGAAGCTCAGACATATATGTTTGTCTCTTCATTTTATGAATTTACTGCATGAAGAGGAAGCAAATGTGAGGAGCTACTTCCTGTTTGGAGCTACAACTAGACAGAGATCACTGCTTCACTCTGGCTTAGGAATGTGGCTTGTCTACATTCCGCAAAAGAACTTCTGAGAAGTAAAACTATTTTTTTTGTTTATTTATTCAATATGAAAAACATGCAGACACAAGTTAAAAAAACTTAATTTAAAATAAACTTTTTTTTCCAGATCGATATTGCATTTTTTAAAGCTCATTTTTTCTTAAAATAGAGGGTAAAATTTGAGCCGCAATATCAATTCAAAGAAAGGGAGCTGATGAAAAGTGATGCCATGACAGCCGTCTTTCATCTTAGTATGTGAGAGAAGATTACTAATCTTAATTAATTATGTATAATATCTGATGTTGCTCAGCATTATGTTGTCAATTTAACAAAGTAGCTGCTTGTTAGAAGATAAAACCAAATAAAAAACAGCAATGCTAGTGATGCTAAGCTAACAACAACAATCACTACTACTGTGTTGTTGTGTGGAAGAGTTTTTTTCATGCCATTAAGGATAACACAATTTTATCAAGTTTGTTCTTGCCATTACAAAGTTAATATTACAGATAATTCTCAATATCTTGTGTTTGCTCTCTAAATAATAGATGATACACCGTCCTAAATAGTCAGAATGCATGAAGGGTCAGCCTTCCTATTAAGTGAACCAACATATTAGGTTAAAAAAGCTACTCAATTAATATTTAACCCTTGTGTTATCTCAGGGTCAGGGTGACCCAGTGGCCTGAAAACAAATGTGTTTGTGGTATTCCTTGTGTTGTCTTTCGGTCAAGTTGAAATGACCCCCTGTAGCCTTGTTTGTAGCTAGATACATTTCTTCGCAATTCTCCAGTAAACAATTTTGGCTGTCGAAATGTATTCACAAGAGGCTGGCCGTGTGTGGTTGGTGTAATAGAATGAACTCTTGCAGTGCAGGTTAGGTTTTACTCTAAGGAAAACTTTGACACGAACACTCGAACTTGAACAGGTATAAAAGTGGAAGGCAAAAGATGAAGTAACCCTTTTCCCTTAATTTTCTTTGACCTGTCAGGTCTCAATGTGGCTGTCCCAGTCAAGCAACTTACTGTCATATGAGAACAGCGTTAATTGGCTATTATACCAACCTTGCTGATCGTTCCTGGTTAATTGATTTGCTTTGCACATAGGCCTGTCACATTAATAATACTTAAGTACAGGGCTGGTGTTTTCACCCATAGAAGTGTGTCGATCTGCAAATGAACAACCTTAACCCCGGATCTCTGCAATCATGCAGAACATACAGGAGATTTGAAATAAAGCGCTTTTTGCTTTTCAACATAACCTTTCCATATAAGTAGCAATGTGAGAGCGACTCGATAACCCTTTTGTCATGACCGTGGAACACTGAGAGAATGACTTTGACAACTAAATGGTGTTGCATGAATAAGATCCAGATTAAATCCTGCATTGAAGCTTGACAACTGATAGTTCCGGGAGTGACTGACAGTTTGAAATTGCCGCCATCACCGTGATAGCATGGTTATGCACCTTGAATGAATGTGGCCTGTCTTTAAAGTGCAGGGAATTAGAATGCATCTTCAACCAAATTTGACAAGAAAATTGACTGCTTTTCTTCTGAGGAAATGCCGGAGCCGAGTGCACGTTAAAGCCGGTGTAAAATATCAGGTTGTCTGAGAGAGTGTCAGGTGGTATTATGAACATTATTTGGTTAAGACAGGACATTTCAGATACTTGGAAGTCATACTTATTCCCCTTGACAACGATCCAAGATCTTAACCCCCTTTCATCTGTGTCAAACACCACAGCGCTGACATAATTTGCAAGAACTCAAACCTGAAGCTGACACCCAGAACTTACACGCTGACTTGCCGGAAGTCAGCAGCTAGAGGCGCAGCATGACGGAGAGAGTTAGAAAAGTTGAGGCGCAGCCACGATCTCTGCGGTGAAGGGTCTTTTTCACTTTGTCTTCTCAATTAGTTAAAGCTGGTCAGGAGTTGGAAGCAAAGCCTGTGCAGATTATATGCTGTCGTCCACTTGCCGTCAGGTAGGCGAGGATCCTGGCGGCTTGTAGTCATGCTGTAGAGAGGAGTTAATTTCACCTACTCTGCTGTTAGCACTGGAACTGACGGCTTGATTCAACCTGACAGCTGACACGTTAGTCCTTTAGAACTTTGTTGAAGTTCCGTGAAGTTTGTGGTTTGATGTTGTGATGTTTTTCTGACAGGAGATATTGATGATTCTGTTTCATGAAGAAAAATAAAATCCCAAATCAGACAAATAAAATATATTACAATTGGTTTATAGAATATTCTCTGACAAATTATATCAAGTGTTTAAATAAGGTGAGGGAAATACTACACAAGCTTTGAAAACATTATCTTAATGTATTAAATAGTGACCATATAGAGAAACATTAAGATTGATCGTGATAGAAATTGTACAAATATTTTCACGCTTTACTGACAATACAGGATTATAGTTGGACACATTACCAACAACTTTTTAACAACTACATGTCCTGGTTTAAATAACAATAATAATAATAATAAAACATCTTTAGTCATCTACCTTATGTTATAACCTGAGCTTCAGCTATTTCTGCTCAATTTGATTTACCTAACTACTGACTTTGATGAAGTGTTGGCCATTAAAATGTAAAATGTGTGAAACATAATGTAATTTTACAATGAAACTAAAACTAATCGGAAAAATATCTGTTGATGGTATTTTGCTATCAGAACCAGAAGAAAAAAAATAGAATTAAATTGTAGTTGAAAGTGAAATTTTTACTGTATATTTTTCATTACTTTGAACATGAAATGAATAAAATAAAGAGACACGCACACATCTTGACAGCAAAGTCGACTCAGTTTCTCCACGTACTCGTGCACGGCTGTGATCCCTCACTTGTCTAGATTTAATTTCTGAAGCCTAAGCCGGGGTGAAAATGTACAGGTAGCGTGTTATGACACTGGAGGCAGTGTGCAGGCCTGGATGAATGTCTATGATGGGCAGATTATTCATACTAAAGTAGACCTAAAGAATGATCTTGTCACATTTCACAGCCAGGATTAGGGTTACGCAGGAGGAGCACCTTAGTCAGGAATTAGTGTCATGTGGTCGGTTAGAGAGAGGCATGCACGGTATTCAGTGAGACAGGCTTGGACACTTACTGCTCCATTTGTCTACTTAGTGATCAAAAGCCAGGTTGATGGTTCCCTTGTGGTTTCTGGTTTATAAATTCGTCGTAGGTTTGTCGGTGTTGGCTTGCTACTCTGTGGACAGCTTGTGTTGCATTCACAACAAGCATCTTTGCATGTGAACGCATCATAAAACATGTTTGATGCAAGATGCCATCTTGCTTTGTAGCTTCATGGCAGCACTTTCAATATCTTTGCATTCTAAATGGAAGTGAGCGTGAGTGTCTTCGGGCGATCAGAATGAGCTATTACCTCCATGATTGAGGAGCCAGGGAGGCGGCAGGCTAAGAGACAAAGTAGAAGAAGCCTGACAAATGAAATCAAACTTCATAAGACCTGCCACTGGTGTCACTTGTTATCCATATCTCAGGCGCATTATGGTTCTGCGACTCAGCGTACAGCCTTCTCGTATGTCGCCTCAAATTCATCACCTTCATGACTGATTCTTTTAAGTCACAAGTGTCGCTGTGAAGAGGAGTCTTAATTGACAACTGAGTGGCACCACCGTCGACTGCTGCCTTTATTTTAGCGCCAAGGCGGCTTGTGTTGTTTTGATGAGCTATTATTGGCAGAGGCCACTAGCAGATAGCGGTCAGCCTGGAAATGAGAAGTGACATTAGACAGAAAGGATCTTGTCATTATGTCCGTGGCCAGTCGATCTCACTGGAAGTCTGGAGCCGCCTGTTGAAATGTCACTTAGAGGACTCTATTACAAGGTTTGAGAGAATGATATCATTAAAGTTTGTCAAGTACAGACAAGTTTACAAGGAAGTGGAAGACTCATTAGTCTTGAAGCTTTACATGAAGCCCTAGCATTCACATTTCTCTGAATGTAATGTTCTCACATTTGTGCGTGGAATAATGTTAGAGTTGAAATGAAAAGTGTGTTATTAAATAGAGAGTTGATTGCTACTTATCAAAATGAAATTAAATATTATTTGCCAGGCTTAATCACCCTAATTGTGATAATATTTGGAGGCTCATGTTGAAATATTTAGTTTATATATTTGTAACAATACACTGGGAAAGCAAATCCAGGTGAGAGATGACATCACTTGTAGAAGACGTATCTCCTCGTGTTGTGCTTGTGTTCACCATGTACGTGATTAAGTACTTTTATTGCTTCTAAAGTGAAGTGGTGAACAAGTGGTGTGCAGCATTTGTGACAATGACGATGTCTCGTTTATGTCAGTTTAATTCGATTGTAACATGCTTTAAGGACAGACCTCCCTCTTGAAAGCCGACACTGTAAACTGTTGTTCTAGATGTTACAGCCAGTTATTCAAGCTTGTCTGGCATTTACAAGTTGTTCCCTGTAAATCAACGAGGCATCTGCGGCTCAATAGAGGCACTTCATGATCACAATGTTCTTCCCTAATAGTCGCCCCGTTGGAGTGCAGTGTAAATAAATTGCTCTCAGCGTAGTGGATACGTCCTGCTGTACATTGAGCACAAGCACTAGACCCAATGCAACAATGCAAGAAAGAAAAATGACTCCCTTAGTTTCACTCATCCGAGGCTTCATGCTCCTTGTAATTTGACGGAATTCGAATGTTGGCAGTAGTGTTGCAGGCTTTATGGGACCATTACCGTTTTTTATTGTGTATCTCTGGACTAATGGTTTTCTATAGCCTTGTTGATTTATTGCTTGTCTCCTTCGTGGAAGTCCATTTGAATGCAGGGTTGACTTGCAAGAGCCCAGTGTTTAGAAAGGAATTATTTTCTCAGCAAATGTTGTTCCACAGATCCTTTTACTAATATTTTATTATATGTACATGTATGAACTTTATCTTTAGGATGTTAGATTGGCATGAATACTGTCTCCAGAATCTGCATTTGTAGAACATACAGAAATTTATGATGACATATTTGAGTCCTAGACTATTGCATAGAGGCAAAGACACACACACTATAACATACAAAACCATTTCTAATGTCATGCAATTTTGTAAATTCTGTCCTGTTTGTTACTGTTGTTCCCCCATATCTCATATCTCTAACTCTATATATATGGTTTGATGATGTTACAATGGACCTGAGTCACAGCATCCTGAAGAAGTTCTATGTGTCTGGTTTTTGCAATAATCAAATGCTGAAAATCCAACAAATCAACCACACTTTACATTAACAACGTTTAATATTGACAAGTACTGTATATATAAAATGTTTCCCCAAAATAAATAAATATATATTTTAAGGTGACTTTCTAAACACACTGCCATTAAAATAATTCTTAATTTTCAAGCACATGATATTGCTTGAATATTTAATAAATACAATAAATAATAGTTACATAAGTAAAACACAGGCATTCTTTTGAAGGGTTGTGCTCGGGCGACCTCTCTTTTCGAAGACGACACATGGAGCAGGGCGAGTGCGCTCTCAGACAACAGGAAGGAATGTTTCATTTAAAGAGGATCGTTACTGGATCACAGAGCATAGACCCACCTCAGACTTTTATCTCTGTTGGCTCATGCATGACCTTTCATACCTCTCACTCTCAACATACAGCTGGACTAACTTTAAATCTCACTCTGTTCCAGGACAGTGTTTCTCCCATCCCTAATCTGTGGAGAATCTTCCATAAACCTCATTTTATTAGCTCATGCACGAAGAGCATCTGAGTGGAATTTAAGTGAAATATACAACCATGACAATTAACTTCCCTCTCATGGTCTGACAGGAAATGACAGTCTTTCCAAAATCATAAACAAAACAGAAAGCAGACAGCTGCTCTTTATGGTCATAAACAAAACGTACTTTGAGAATTACAGATTCCGATCTTCCCCCAGAGGAGTGCCACAGGCAGGGGTGAGACAGGTGATCCTGAAGGGGGCGGAGTCGATCCTGCTTCACATAAAAATCAATTCTGGCCTTTGGTGTTGGCAAGCCGGCGGGTCTGTGGGTGAGGAGGGGGAACACATGTCTGACACCTCCTGACTCTTTCATGAGCAACTGTTTGAAGTCTTAAACCCCCACAGAGGCATCTTGGGGCAACAAATAAATAGACAGAGAAGACACTACAACCGGTATTAACACAAACAAGTGATGAGCATACTGTATCAGTTTTTCAATCCAACGGTAAAACACTACAACAGTGATGATTGTTTCCCTTCTGAGGAACTTTCAGATTAATCTGCCTTTAAGTCCTCTGGAGAGGTTCTTCCTCTAATCATGGGGACCAAGAATGACCTCAAAGCGTCTTTTGTTGGAGAGGCGGTGAAAGGTGGTGCCTGTGGTACATGTGATGGGCCGAGGAGGTGGAGTAGGTGCTTCCTAGGTTGGACTAAGTTGTGCCATGTCGCTGGTCCTGTCACCATCAACAGTGTGATATCAACATGAGTGTGATATCGAGTTTTTGTAGACACAACTGCTTGATAGTATCATTCGTATCCAGTATGTTTTGGGATGATTCAACACAATAGTGCAGGCCACATGCACGGAAAGTAGCAATCTAAAGTTGTTTTGAAATACTCTGTTGAGAATGTGGCCAGGGACGATGGCAATCGTTTGACTTTTTTAACGTTCATAAATATTTGCTCCAAATATCAAATATGTTAGTTATTGACTTTGTTGTTGATCTGCTGCTACTCAATTGATTGAACTGTGACAGACAGGTGCGTGGAACAGTCTTTAAAGTTCTACAAAATTAGGTTTATTTTAATATCAGTATCAGTTACCGAGTGGAAAGAACATGGATTCAACAGAGGGCGTTGATCGACTTAGATTTATGAATTCCAGTCCAGTCCTGCTGCTCTTCCCAGACCAAGTTTAGCAAGAAAAGGCAAAAGCATGGGCCTCTTTCATTTGGAGTTCCAGGAGTGGTGTAATTTGGGAATTAAAATAGCGAAAAAGAAAGTAAAAAAGTAAAAATCTAAATACACTCATTTATATGGCTACAGGGATATATGTGCATACAAAAATGCAATCTCTCAACAGGAGTCATGAGTTCACAGCGCATGCTCACTGAATTCCATTCCAGAGTTAAACATTTTTGCATAATATTTAAGCCAACTTTGCAACTTCTAAGCAACATGAGTCGACGGGAGAGTAATACCTAGTGTTTCATCAGTCTGCGATATGGAGGTATCCTTCGGCGACGACTCTTCCTTTCATTTTGAAGCAGAATTCACCAAGCGTTGGATTGTTCACCCACTAATAGCAACATGAGCTGGGTTTAGACCGTTGTGAGACAGGTTAGTTTTACCCTACTGATGATGTGTTGTCGCAATTGTTATCCTGCTTATCCTAACGATGAATTAAATGTAGTTTTAAGATCGTATTGTCAAACGTGGTTGAGACATATTATTTAAAAAAATTGTAGTGGTAGCACAAAACCCGCGTGATTGGCGAAGGAGATTTTGTCTGCAATTATTTTAGTAGGAGAATTTATTTGGAGTCACCTTCAATATGAGCCATTTGGAAAATGGAGAAAATGTTTTGTTTCTGAAAATGATCCTTCCTTGCTATTTTCGGTGAGTATCAATGTAATTTGATGGGTGTGACTAAGTCAGAAAAATGATCTGCCCTATAGCCAGAGTTTTGACTAACTACATATGAATAGTTGATGTGTATTTATATAACTTCAACTTAATTCACATAGATTTTGCACTACAGTACTGATGTAGAACTTATGGTCATAATAGATGGAACATTCCTCAGCTGACTGCCTTATGGAAGCCTCATGTCCTGGATCTGGTGGCGCTGCCATCTAACAACAGTATAAATAGTTTTCAGTGACAGAGCCATTCATCTCCCGTGAAGAACACATCAACAGAACAAGACCTGTGCGCTTGTTAGTCCAGATGTAAACTCATGACGGGCAGATTCATTAGTCTGTCATCCCTTCCTCTGACAAAAGCTCTAAATGTAATTCTGCCAAACAGTCGAGGCTGTGAAGGCAACATTGAAGAAGACCAGCTCAATTGTTGCACACAAAGGTCATACATTCTTTCTACCTCTTCTAACATTGGAAGAACATGAATGCTGCCAAAATATGATGTATCAGATCAATTGAATCCAAAACTGACATATTAGTTTTTTCCCCTCTGCAACTGATGGGAACAGGTGATAGGGGGGTCATCACATCCTGTGACCATCTGCACAGGAGTCATGCTAGTTACTCAGATTAGACACAGATGCTGCGATTTAACATGAGCCTGCACACACGGATTTGGACGCATGACAAAGCATTTAGAGCCCCGGTTCACGCCGTGTCAAGTGAATTTAAACATGCCAGCTTTTCAACAGGTTCATCTCTTTCTCACACAGTTTTGCCAATCGCTGTTAAACTTTAAAACATTTGCTGAAGCTCAAGAATTCGTAGACCCAAGACTAAAATATTTCTCACTTCACAACAAGTGACTTTGGAGAATATTTTATTGAAGGTACTTGAAATGTAGAAAACAGTTAAAGTTCCTTCAACAAAATGTCACTCAAATTCAATGATTATTTGATTAATTTTGTCTTGTTTTCTTTCTTTGTTTAGCATGATTATGTAGTTTTGTTTTAATAAAATATAACATGCTCATGCTCTTCCTTTCTTACACGCTTTATTAAAATAGTGGATATAGTGTCCATATGTTATGAAAGCATGGAAGAAATAAAGATAATTATTATGCTTATATGGCTGTTGAAAAAAAGACATTAAATGAAAGATGGGAAACATTAGCTCTTTTCTCTGGCCTGTTAAGCAGCACCTCTGCCATCAATCATAGCTGTAGCCATGTAATACGTGTAATTACAGTATATTTAATTGCGCTCCTCTCTTCTGTAGCTTCACATACATCACACTACAAAGTAAGTCATAATATACTGCTGACTTAACTGAACTTAATTACATTGATGATTGCATCCATTACTCCACGGGTGCGGTTTGGCCACGGTGGTGTATTTTTCTCAGAACCTAGGCTGCGAGGACAGTGGGAATTTAACATGTTGAAGCGTCCAGGGCCAGCAGCAGGATTAATGACCCTCTGCCTGCATCCAAGGTCCTTCAGCCGTAATTGAAAGCAGAATCTGACTCTGTGATCTGGGCTGCGGTATGCAACATGCCAAAACAGCCGCCTTTTGACAGATTGCCTTCCTGCAGGAATAACATAAGCATGTTAGCTCTCTGAAATTAGGCTTTCCGATGCCTCCCACATCACAGAACAGGAGCTGGGACTTCTTTTCACCTCCAGATGGATGAATCAACCAGCTTCGACAGATCTGATAGTCGATTAAAATATAGTCATAAATGGCTTTTTGTTGGCTGCATCGCTTGAAACTTAGAGTTAAAAAATGTTTTCTGTCATATTAAAAAATCAAGACTCCACCTCCACATGCTCTAGAGATGTAGATGTTCCTTCAGGGGCAACGTTTTATGCATTGGCTGTTTTGAGTGGCCAGCTAGCAAGAAATAAAGAAGCGAAAAGCCAAAATATAATTGTGAGACAAAAAAACCCCCAAAATTCTAAGCGCTTTTCTATGCTAATTCTGCAGCAAAAGCGCTTGACACTAAGTTACACAATCACACACTGATGGGAGTAGGCTGCAATGCAGCACGCCACCTCAACCATCAGGTGCAATCAGGGTAAAGTGTCTTGCTCAGGGACACAACGCCACAATCTATTATGGAACTGGGATTTAACCCACAACCTCTCAGACCACGAGTCAACCACTCTACCATCTGAGCTATGACGCCCCTATAAATAGGCTAAAATTATAATCTATATAATTACATTGTGTGTTATATAACTAATCTGTCCATACAAAATTGTCAAAGGGCCGCATGTGAGCTAGTTCTAGGAAGCTTCTTGACTATCCCAGTGTTAATAACAAAAAAAAATTGAATGATAAAGATAATGTTTTTTTTATGATTTTATGTGCCGTCTAACTTTATTGCTTCTTCACCCTCTTGGTATATGTGAGGTATTGGTTGCCAGTGTTTGCCTCCTAGTGACTGTTTTCTATCCCATTCTCCCTGTAGATTGTGAGCTTCCAGTCAAGTCAAGTCTCCTATGTGCTGGGTTGTCTCCTCTGGAGCAGTTAAAAGTCTGGCACCCCCCGCTCAAGACTGTCCAAACACGGTTGACACTCGGCATCTACATCAAACACGGCTCTCTGGAAACCTCTCCACGGGGAACTGACTTTATTTACCGACTTCCCACATATGAAAATGTTGCTCTGGATTCTTAACAAAGTTTCCAACATTCTCCTCATCAGTGTAATTGACAGAAAGCGAATGTTTCCTGCAGCCTCTGGATTGAACGGAATGCAGAAATGTATGTGAGTAACAAGGAGAGACAAGTTAATGAAAGATCCTTTCAGTGTGCCCCTCAGCAGTACTAACAGACAAGTTTGAGCGAAACATCCCTGCAATGTGTGTTTTTCAGATCACTAATTCATCCTGTCTTGTGATCCTTTGACACTGACGTCTGAGGCGAGATGCTATGTGAAAATGTAAATAAAGCTTCAAGCAGCTCTGGGTCAGTGTCGAATGAAATTTATAGTTTTGGCATTTACACTTTGGCCATCATTCTTGCTGCTGTCAAGAAGAGAGACCTTGATCAGCAGAGCCTCAGTTGGCCCCCAGATGACCTGCAACCTATCTGACCAGCTGTGGTTCAGATGCCTTGCTCTGTAATAAGTAAACCCTAATGCTTTCAAGCACAATAGCAGCTTTCTCATAGGATTTGCTTAAAATCTCCCCTCGCACTCTGTTTGTTTAGCTGGTCTAACAAATATTAGTAATATTAGGGTTGCACATTCATCAGAATAAACTCTTTGGTGCCAATAAAAAAAGGAGAACATCTTTCAATGTTAATTTTCCTTACAATGTCCCCTTATTGAGACTAATACCTAAATATTAAATATTAATTTTTAATCAATTAAAAATTACAATAACTAGAACTCGGAACCCAGAATCTTGAGGTGAAATGCTGTATGCTGTAGTTGAGCTATACTTGCTGATTACAGAAACAGGGTGAAATGCGATTCATGAATTAAAAGGTTTAAATTAATAACTGTATTTAAACTATTTTGTTCTAATTGCTATTTAAATGTCAGTGTTCAGGTATTTAAACTTAACAATATGAAGTGGATATTCTGAACAAAGCAGCAAAATTTGGGTTTGTATGTTTTTTTTTCACCAGGAGCCCAATGGTTTCTTAAAGAGAGCACAGGGGAGATCATAGGCTCTATCACAGGGAAGTACAGTAGGCCCGATGTCCCATGAATTCCCATCAGGCATCTCTGAGAAGTAGAGGATTTCACTTTGTACAGCTTCTTATCCATCCATGTTATCTTTGTCCAAGGGCATAAATAACTGGAATTAAAATTGCTCTTGAGTTTCTTCTGCCCTAATCTCAAAACCTCTAAAAGCTTAAAAACAAACTATAAAATGAACAATTTGAAGACATCCAGAAAAAAGTAACCTGAGCTGGTCTATCACACCTCAGACGTAGGATTTGACTCAAACATGCTTCACATTTTCTCTCAGGTACCTCTGAGTCTGTTTTCTCATGTAAGTATAGATTGAAAAAATCCTCTGTGGTGCTTAAAGTCAAAGGTCTTGATTATGGGAAATATGTTCAGAAACTACATTTCAAACAAAATAGACCCCTGAGTTAAGACTATGACCCAAAGCTTTGTCCAATGTAATGCACACTCTGCAGAATTATTTTGTATGTGATGCACCAACAAAGGTTTAAAATACAGTGTCTTTCTGCAAATCAATAAAAAAAGATTTTGTGGTAGAATAAAGGTAAATCAACAAAGCTCTCACTTCTGTGCATGTCTCTCTCTTCTGAACGTAACATAAGACGTAAGATCCCTCCAGCAACAACATACATATGCTATGGGTTACAACTCATAACAAAACAACTCATTGCGCTTGATGGATCTACTGACTCCTCCAAGAAACATCTTAAGACTTTCTTATTCGTGCAGGCTTTTTTCTGATTTTCTAGGACTCTAGGCTTTTCTCTGTGTTATTTTGATCTTTTTAGTATATATTCTTTGAGTATTTTTTTGATTGTTAAGACGCTTTGTGACCGTGGTCTAGAAAAGCGCGCTATAAATATAAATTACTTACTTACTTACGATTAAAGGTCAGCCTTTATATTGAGATAATTTACAGTGATCCCATCGAAGAGCATGCGACTGAATGAGCCGTTCTCTGGCTCAGGTTGCATGTCAGATGCTCCAGAGAAGATAGGTGATACCAAGAGGGTTTCCTGAAACTGTTGTTGTCCCGGTGTAGAAAATACTTATTTTTAACTAACAACACAACCAATCAATGGAATGATAAAAATACAGTTGTTGTTGTTAGCTTAGCATCACTAATTTATCTGTTTGTCTATCTTATTCTAGGCTTCAAATCTGAATATTATTAGCTACTATGCCAAGATGGCCACCACAACATCATCTTAAGCAGACTTCACCAGACAAATTTTATTGTATTCTTTATTTTACTTACATACATTTTACAGCATTTTTACACGTTATATTTATACACATATATTATCTGAAATAATGCTAGACACATTTTTTAATTTTTTTTCATACCTCAACACTACTCACCGGTACTGTAACCGCTTTCATTGCAGAAGTTGTATGAGAAGGTGAACGTTTTAAGTTCACAGTCCTGTATAAAATGAAAACTGTGCTTTGTGTTGGTCATATTAAGAAATCAAAAATCAGTTTTGCATGTGTCATTAAGAGTCTAAGAGTAATACTTTAGAAGTCGGCGATCATACCATGGCCAATTGCTCGCCTCTTGTTCAAGTTCATTTGGGTGTGAACGCCAGCACTTTAACACAACCTCCCAACACAAAGGCCTCGTGCTACCTTCTCAATGAGTGACAAGAAAGTCTGGTAGAGAACTCTGAAATGTTTTCCCTCTCGGCAGCAGGTGAGTGCTTCATCTATTAATTTGTGTAGTGCCATGCGTTAATTGGTCTTAATCTGGACTGATGGCTTTGATCTCTCTGACAGTTTGACTGCATTAGCACGAGTGTGTAGGCTAATCCTTTGCGTAGCTTGTTCTCTTGGCTCAGCCAGAGGCCTGTCCAACGATAATATGTCAGCTGAGGGATAAGCCCTCATCAAACAACCACGTCTAAGCTTCTGGAAAATGGGGTTGAAGGGCCACCCTCACGCTGTGCTTCAAACAAAGATAGAGATGCACTCCTGTTTGTGGGAAGAGGGACATTTTTCACTGTTTTGAACCGTTTGCCTTCTTCTCCTTGTGTCCTGTGACCACACACTCTGTGATCAATCTTCCTTAAACGCTCTTTAACCCGCAGCAAGTCGTCTGCATTTTCACAGAATCCATGCTCACTGCATGTATGACCCGTGAGTCCAGACAGAGACTTTAACTGTGCTCCACCATTATTGTTCCAAGTAACAAGCAGCTAAAGTGTTTGCCCTGAACTCCAATTGAACCTCATGAATTATGATAACCATCTCACCATCAACAAGATCTTCTTTCAGAGGAAGGGATAGAGAGATAGTGTTAAAATGAAGAAACTAGCAGCTAGGGTGCTTTCCTCTGATTGTATCACACATCTGCGAGATCTATTTATCACGACTAGAGCTTTGGACTTGACTGGATCTTTTGTTTTTCTTCTCTGTGATGTAAGCGCAGCTTTATTCCGGGTTGCATGCAAAACACTTATTGAATTAGGATTGATCTAAACTAAATTGTTCTACTTTCATATTTAGACAAAGAATGTGCTTAAAACTGTGTTTCGTCTTTTCCTTTGACTTCTTAAGTGTTTGCAACAGTTTTAGTTTGGATAAGAAGATATTACTTTTTACATTACTTTACCTTTGTATAAAAACATTTTCATTAATTTACCTTTCTCTTTTAAAATTTTCCTCAAATGAAGGAAGAATTTATATTAAGAAGTTATACCAGTCAAAGTGAATTTTTTAATTGTTTAATTACATGTTACACTCACTCTGAAGAAGCATAAGACTGCACATAATTTCACAGATAATACCAACAAATACCAACAATCTTTTTTTTTTTTTGTTTAAACATCTCGGTTTGTCATTCAGCTGCTCAGAATTTGGTGAAATCAAGAACAGTTAGCAGCATTTAAAAGGGTTAAAATGCCATGGGTATTGTTTGGGACAATTTCTATCCATACCCGTCAAAACATCTCGGACTGGTTTCTTGAGTATGACTCACTTTAGCCTCCACAGTAGCCAGTTAAATAGAGCACATTTAGGGGGTCATAGACAAAGAAAAATCACCACAATAGGTTAGAATATGGTCATTATTAATGCAATGTAGATAAAAGAATGTTATTCAGTTTCTTTAACGTCAGTGAAAAATGTCATTTGAGCACATATTATGTTGTCTCACCAACTTACCGGAGACATCTCAAAGGATCTTGCCGCATTAGTGTTTGGGCACTGACATCCATCAGAACAGAGCAGAAACATCCAGTTCCCCTGCCAGAAGGTGTCTAGTCAGTCATAGGCACGAGGTCCGACCCTATCCAGTGTTATGCCTCCTCTCACCAGCTGGCAGCAGCAGCAGGCTCCCAGCCTGAGTAAGTCCTCGGAGAGACCCGGGCGCAGCTGAGTTTGTCTTGTAAAAGTGCAGCTGTCCAAGACATGACAGCTACAGCATTAGCAGGGCCATTAAGAGGTGTAGAACATTTCCAGGGAAACCATTTGAAAAATGACAACCTCCGGCACGGCTGAGATATTATACACAGCACCCGCGGAAAATATGCGAAAACAGTTGGTGAGACAAAGGAGCCCTTGTTTTCTTGCAAGATGTCCTGTTTGCGCATCAGGCATTTAATAAGCAATAAAAGAGAGGAATGAAGACAGAGAGAAAGACAACTTTGTCCCGTTAAAGGTTTAAGTTGATCTGATCAGCTTTCCATGATTCGTTTTCCTGAGTTCATTAATATGTTTCTATGACACAGCCATGACTAAAACAGAGTATTGTTTGTAGTAGTCGTGTCGTCTGCCAGAGCATTAGATTACTCGTGTTAGTGGTGAAATCACTTGTTTGTTGCCATGACAACTATTTTTCAAAATGTGGTCAACATCAATAGCAAGTGGTCCAAGGAGAGGAAGCAGCAATTGAAGGACTCGATCACAATGTGTGCAGAGGGCCAGTGTCAAACACATGGCCCGTGGGGCCAAATCTGTCCTGCCGAGTCATTTTATGTGGCCCGTCAGATGGTTGGCTCAAATCCAACTGGATTAATGACTATATTGACAATGTTACCTTAAAAGCAACCAGTTTTATAAGAAAAGGAAAAGAGAGGATCTTCATCAAGAAATATATATAGACCGATAAGAAAAGGAATTTAATGCGAAAAAACCCATGAATTAATAATGTTGGATCTAGATTTAGGATTTGGCAATCAATCTCATACTTCCTGTCCTGAGTTTGGTAAATATACTTGTTTTTGGCCAGCAACTTAGACTGATCAGTTATTTTGACCCCTTGTGTGATTGAGTTTGTTACCCTGGATGTAGAGGTTAGAACTTCTGAAACACATTCAAACAGTTCACGGAACACGTGTACTCAGGAATATACCCAGGATGATGTAAAATAATCAGTCTCTTTGGGACAAATCCTCAATTAGAGATAGCTTGTGTGGATCTTTTCATTTTGTCGAACCAAAAAAAAGGGTTGTATGGTAAAATACTGAATAAATAATAGGATATTAAGTCCTGTTCCTTGTTAAAGCAAGACTGCTGATAAATCTGTTGTGTTTCTGTGTTTAGGATATTTGACTGAGAATGCAGAATCCTTTTTTTGTTTTAGGTGGGAAAGATAAATCATTTCCAGGTGGTGTCCTTACTTGCAAACACAAAACAATACACTAGTTAACTTGTGGACAACACCTCAAAGAGTCGCTCTCAGGACAAAGAAACAATCAGCCTCTCACAATAGGCTCATGGTTTACTTGGCTAGCTTTTGCTTTCAAACCTGCTGACATCAGCAATTATTTTTTGAATGTAAAAGAAACAGACCAACATTGTTGTGGCTCAATGTGAATGATTAAATTTGAGTTGAAATGTGTTACCGTATGATTTAGCTCTATTTCTCAACACTACTGCCTAATAAGCCGGCAATAAAGATCCAGAAAGGTGAGCTACTGTAGATTTACACTTTCCATTTATTACATCGATCCAGTCTGCCTCTGTATTGATCCGACTCTGGCCATTAATCTTGCTGATATTCTTTGCTGTACAGGATGGGGGATATAAGGAAATCTAGAAAAGAAATACAATATTTTCTCATCAGGTTTATAGCCATTGATTAAAAGATCTACTCAAGGGTGCTGACAAATACTTTATGATTCATAAAAATGACCCTTTAGAACGACCAATGAGAATGTTGTAGGTCAGGAGCTAAACTTACTAAGGCCACTTTACCTGCAAACTATGCATGTAGTAACAAGTGAAAAAACACATGCTTTTCTGACATTTCATCTAATTTCCTATTGTGATCTGCAAAGTTCTTCTTGTCAAACTTAAAAAAAGGTAGATCCCAACATGGGTCCAAGAGAGTATTTACAGACATTCCAGACGTTTTTTCTGTCCCTCCTTCTAGCAATTTCGAGATGACCTTGAGTAAAGGCGGATGAACCATTTCCTTAAGTTGGTTGAATTACTGGGTTCACTCAGATATGTGACTAATTTCAGATCTACGACCACTTGTTATCATTTGTACAACACAAATCCAGGTTTGACTAGTATGTCACAGAGAAGAGTCATCACCCATAAAATTGCATAATTGGCTGTATTTTAAGGTTAATAGGATCGTGACAGAAGAAGTTTAAAATAGCAAGATATTACAGAAAGGAAGCTTAGAGGAGTGGAATAGATCAGGGGGTTATTAAACCATTTACATCATCATCATCCCCTTTTTGAAGTAGGCTGTTTTCTTACGACTAAATCGGCCCAGAGTGTTAAATTGGGGATTAATTTGATGTCTTTCTAGAGTTAAAAAAATTAACTAGCATCCAAAAAAGGTACTTCCTAATTAAAAGGGCAAGTCCCCGAGAGTGTTATAATTCCCATAAGAATCTTGTCCAGTAATTGGACACACAGCGAAAGCCTGCGTTGTTGCGATTACGGTGATGGTTTTCACCCTGGCCACTACTTAAAGATGTAAAACTATTACATATACAGGAGCCATTTCCTGATGTCCTCCCGGGGGAATGAGAGGAACGGATGATAGCCACATAATGTCTATTCACGGTGCCTCATAAATAAAGTGCTGCCCCTGAGTGCAAACTCTGTTTATTATCGCCGCCTGAACCTTGCGCCAGCCCTTGGAGTTACTTATGCAGATAAATGCAGCACCATTCATCATCACCACTATTCATAAATAGCCAATAACTCATCTCTCTCTGTGCGGAAGATTGGACCTTGGAAATGTGACTTAAGCACAGGAAGCTTTCAGTTCATGCAAAACATGAATGGTCGCACACGCCGACACACACGTGCTTTTGCTCATTATATCTTATTCTACATGTCATTTCCCTGCAGGGCCATCATCTACAAGGTTCAGGAAGAATCGGTGCTTCTTGGTGGTACAAGAGCAGATGATTGTGTTTTTTCCGCTCACTGTAGTGTTCTCTGGTTTGCAGGGAAGAGGCCACAGAGGTGTAGGAACTGATGAGAAGGGATGATATATGTTGCGCTTGTGTCCCAGCTCTCCTCTGGCCCATTGTCATTAATCACGGCCATTAGGCTCCCCCCTCTACTGCAGCTCGCCCCGGCTGCACCCAGCTACCACTGCCTCCCTTTTGTCTCATATCCATAAAGGGATGGGCCGTATACTTTCACCTCACCTCCCACTGCGGAGACACTGCTTGGATGAGCACAGGCATGTGTACAGAGGAATTTAAGTTGTCATCTGTTATAATTGGTTTATTATTAGGTTGTCAGTATTATTTAATCATTTAACAGTGTTTCAGCAGATTTAAATGAACCCAGGAAGAGCTAAAGCCGTTCATCACGCGACAGAAAATCACTGGTTATTATTAAGTTTTGTGTGTTACTTTTGTGTGGATGTTTAGTGTCTTTTTTTTAGGTTTTTTTTATTTATGGTGTAGTTTGTTCAGATTTGATTTACAAATTGCGTGCACAAGTTTGTATTGATGCATTTGTAGCACTGGTTAAGTTTGTATCAGTGACTCATTATAAATTAGCACTAAAGCCAAAGTGTTACATTTGATATAAACATGTCTGATCTCAATTTATTAGAATTTACGAATACATTTAAAATATCTGCATATATTTTTATTCTAGATTATGTGTCCATGTGTGCTTTTACTTATCCCATAATTGGGGACATTTTATAAAATATACTTGATTGCGGCCAAAATTTAGTTTCCTTGTTCTGTTAGCATTAAAAATGCGTTGTACAAGCTCTGAATCAATTGAAAACTAAATATCACTTTGCAGTAAGCCATTTATTTTTGCCCCTAACTCTGCCTCTAGCGCAAGTATGTGGTACTACACTTTGCAATGCACCTATGTGACTATAATTTCTGACAAAAAAGAGTGATATCATTAGATACAATGAAGATCATTTTTTTAATGATCAGACATGATCGATCTATATACAGTATCTATATCTATATCTATATCTATATCTATATCTATATCTATATCTATATATTTATTTGTACTATATGTGTATGATATACTTCATAATGCTTTTTCAAGACACAACATTTGATCATATTATTCTGTTTAAAAAAAAACAATGTCCCTGTTTCAGCCGCTCTCTAAACCTTTATTTATTAACTCTCTCTTTGCGCCTGATGGAGTCTACTGACTCCTTTAAGAAACATCTTAAGTTTACGTTTCTATTTGTTCAGGCTTTTCCTTGAATTTCTCGAACTCCTGTGTTGTTCTCAGTATTATCTTGATCTTTAAAGTATGTACTTTTTTGAGTATTGTTTTGATTGTTTAAGCGCTTTGTGACCCTGGTCTCGAAAAGCGCTATATAAATAAATATTACTTACTTACTTACTTACTTACTTTATAGTACCCAACAAATGTAGGTGTTCCCAATAGTGCGGTGCTGTCCTCAATAGTTTCCTAAGTGTGAGTTTGTGTGTGTGTGTGTGTACATGCGAATGTGTACTATTTTGAAATATCTGTGTACAAACATTTGAAGGAATGGGGATTGCATGTGTATATATATGTCAATGATTTACTAGAGATGAGTGACACGATATTTCAGAAGACTCTCATTTTACATGACCAATAGTAACTCAAATATTTGGAAATTAAACCTTTGATCATGTTCTCAGCATATGACTTAAGAGACCTAAGCATTAATGGAAGTGACATGCACTGATGTACAAAAAGATAAATTTGACTGACACATTAAATCTATGTCAAGACATCACTGACTTCATCTTAATAGAAGTTTGTTATCAAAAGTGTTCCCCCCGTTCGCCTTATCCATGTCATAAAACCCAAGTGGTCTGATATCGTAACGTGTGTGAACTGAAACCGTTTGTAAAAGCAGTTCATATCTGTCTTTCAGGGTCTTTGGGTGTTTGATTTGCATAGCTGGAGAAAATGATATTAGATCAAAGGCAGATAGATTAAATTTCAGCCCTAGTGCTGTTAATGACGTTATCATAAAAGTGTCATCACGCTGCGACTGCGTCAGATCGGGGATCCTCTACCTCCTGCGCATCGTAATGCTATCATGGTGTTGCTAATTCCACGTGGATATTGGGTCACTAGAGATAAACCATGTTGAAATTATCTCTTCTTCAGGTCGACTTGAGAGGATTAGCTGTCGCTACACTTTGTTCTTTGAAAGTGGATGAATAAATCTCGGGGTCTCCATGAATGTTAAACATGTGGGTTTGGATGGTGATTTATGCCCTAGCTTTAACAGTATTACATGTTTTACAGCATAGAACCAGAGATGGAGTGTATTCTTCCTTTCAAGTTGATTAGTTACGTGTGTCATACACAAAGTGTGTATTTACATATCATGCAATCTGTTTGGAATTATGGGATGCTTTCACTCTACCTGACTATGCAATGAAGGAAGGTGTTCAGCAAAGCGTGATTCATCTAAATGAGCAGTAATCACTATCCTAGATCCTCCTCATCTTTAACGCCAGAGTGCTATTGAGCAGATATCTCTTTAAACGCTAAATAGTTGGTCTGCCGCGCACGACCGTCTGAGTGCATTCATTACCTCCCTGCCCTCATTTTTTCCCCCTCCACGGCAGCACAAATCAGTGCATAATGTGCAATCTGATAAGTGTTCTCCCGCACACGCCAGGTACCCCCCACTCTCAGTCCTATACATCAGTGTCCGGCTCGACTGTGGGCTGCAAGAGGCTGAACTGTGGGATTGGTGTGGCTGAAGTTGATGAATAGGCCTGCGAGGGTGAGAAACTCCAGGGCAGAGCTGTAGGTCCGTCCCAATGGCATGTGATGCTGATTGGCTTTGTCCTGTGCGGCCACGCCGGAGAAGCGGACATTAAGATTAAGTGATGCTGTCGTGTCGCGGAGCAGCACACTGCATCATCCTAGGGAGGAGACAGCTGCGGTGGTTAATCCTTCATCACCAGGGGAGTATTGCCACAGCACAGATATACCGCCAAAGATAACCCACCATAACTTCTGCTAAAGATCAAAAACTTTGCATCCATCTGTCCTCGATCTTCAGAAAGAGAAATGAGCAGAAGCCAGACAGTCAACAGTAGGAAACAAATGAAGCAAACAAGACTGAGAGGAGCTGAATCTTCTGCTGATGGGTAATCACTCTCTCACTAACAGTAAGTAAAACTGCTCGTTGTGCAGGACCTACTGTAGCTTCAATGGAAAAGAAGGCGAGGAAACAAGGGCAAACAAACAGAAACCCATTTACACGGCTCCTGCAATCACTCTGGTGTCACCGGCTAACGGACTGAAGTGTACTTTATCACACATTCTGGGTCGTGAGAATCCCCAGCGGATGGAAAATCTAGTTTAAACAGAGAAAAAAAGGCACTCAGAGGCCGGCTAAAGTGGTCTGTATTTATGTGTCTGCACATGGCGTCAGCATATTTTAGATTGCTGGCTTTGCATGTTTGTTGTTGGTTTGATGTAGCTGTCCTGATGTGATGGATGAACATCATCATATGAAGAGTAAAAGGAGAACGTGGAAAGTAGACATGCTTTATTGCCACCTCGGCCTTAGAAAGACGGAACAAACAGATCGGTCTCTTTCTATCCAACTTAGCCTTTTTAGCTGCTTCTGGAGCCAGGCTGCTTGAACTTTAACATTGACTTTACTCACCACGTTTTTTGAATATGGTAATTTCCCCGGGAGAGCCTTGGGATCCTGTGGGATGATGTATTTGCAATGGCAGAGGCATACCTGTGGAGAACGCCGCTGACAGTGACATATTAGTTAGGGTGTCTCTTGGAATCTGATAACTTCAAATTTGCCACCTTGTTAAGTTTTGATTTATGTGATACCATTTCACTAAAGTAATTGGCCTGGCCTGTTGTAGAAAATAATCAGGCGGCGTGCAGGAACAAATGCTGGGCCATGCTAATGAGGCGAGCCGAGAGCTGAAGCGACTGACAGTTATTAATGATTGTTATGATATACAGACAAGTCCAGATTGAACAGAGTTGCTGGGAAAAAAATGGCATTTGTGTAGCAATACTGAATATTGGGAAATGCTTATGGAATAATACACTCATGGAGAGGCGATCCTCTGGATTGTCACGGCGACGTGTAATTACCCAGCAGCCCCCCTGTCAGCTGGTCGGGGAAGGCTGAGCACCCTGGCAGGTAATGGATTGCGCTTTGCTGGCAGCGCTCTAAAATACACTCAGTGGTGACACAATTGTACAGATTGATGAATTAATTGGGTCTTTCTTGGGACATAAGGGGAACCTTAGCTGCATATGCTCTGCTTGTTATTTAAAAAAGTCTGCTGACCCTGAAAGTGAAGTCGTCCCGTGAGTCAAAGCCAGAACTAAATATAACATATTCAGGTGTGGGTCGGATTCACTTTGCAAATTGTCATAAATATTGTTAGACTGGTGAAAATAAAAATGTTGATTTGAATAATGTGTCAGGGTACAATTTACAGATGCTTGTGGCAAATACTATTGTCAATTAATTGTATTAATTTGTTTTTAAATAAGTCCACTAAAATAAGAAATCTTTGATGAAATGATTCAAATTTTTTTTATTTTCTGTGGCACAAAATATTATGTATGTACCAGTTATAATGTTTGGTATCTTCTGGGAAAATATTATAATTTATAAGAAAACTCCAACGCAACAGTGTGTATGAGTAATTGTACACACATGGCTGCAGTAATCAAACTTTGTATTAGTACTGGTCTGTAAAGCGATAATCTATCGCAGCGTTGTTACGGATGTCTAGTAAAGTGTACACATGCTTTGACAGAGTACATCACAGTTTCTTGTGTTTGTAATCAAGCACTTGCAATAATTGAGTATTGATAACCTCCTGGCCTATGATTTCAGATTCTGTAGCATCAATTTTCTCTTAAAAAATATACATTGTGTCGAACACTGTTAAAAGTCTGACTTAAATGTCTCTGGTATTTTTTAATGAATTATTGATTAGTATCTGACTTAATTTGATCCTAAACTTTGGTAACTCTTATCTTCATCCAGCAGGTATGTTTTTTTCTTCTAACGTCAGGCAATGACATTATCTATTTTACAAAAATAACTAATCATGGACAAACTTGTTTATATAGTATAAAAAAAATCATCAAATCTACCTCAATCTAAAAAAAATATATCGGTATATATCAAGTTTGCTGATCTACCACCAACAGCCATTCAGAAATTTGCTTAAAAATCAGAACTAAAACGTATTGCAAGTGTTTAGCTTGTTTATATATTAATTAAGTATCGTAATTAATCCAATAAACCATTTGCAAACGAGCCAATGTAAAACATTCTGTCAACCTTTGTTCACTTTTACCAAAAGTTACCAAACTGTTGAAAAGTCAGATAAGGGTTTCTACAAAGAGATTTGACTGAGTTGATTGTAACATTAATTTCAATTAACAAACATTCATCTCATCCTTAAAATGACTTAACCTGTCATTATTTAATTATTCCTAGTTATAATAATTATAAAATATACCAGTGTATTTTTATAGTCTAGTGTGTTAATAAGGGTGGATTATTAAAGCATTGGGACCAGCTACATTTCAGTATGTAATTATTATTGCCACAGTGAGTGAAGACTACCCTTCCTCTGAAGAAGCTCAACCTAAATTCTGTTAACTCTCCAACATAAAAAAATCAAATGTATTTACCTTTCTTGGATTATCATCATATCACAATCATCGATTCATCTTTTTATCTGATACTTGGACCTCCTAGAAGTCTTTTTTTTGTTGTTTTTTATTAATAATCTGTGAAGTTGACTGATGGACTGAAAGGTCAGAAGAATGAAATCATCATTCTCCTGACTGGTCACAATTCTGGCCAGTTAAAGAGGTCAACACGTAGCTGTCATTTACTCACCGTGCTGCGAAATGCTGCTGTCAAACCGCCTGGACCGTCTTACTTAACTGTGACTCCTGCCCAGCCCAAATGGAAGTTCTCACAGCTGCTTGGTGTCAGCGTGGTGTAACTTCAGCAAGCGTAGATTGGCTACAATAGCACTCCCCCACCCCACCCACTCGTCTCCCATCACGCTGCTGCATTGGGGCCGACTGGCGACTGCATCACTCGGCCTACAGAGAGTCCCCGGCCCATCACTGCAAATTAAAGCAGAGGCCGTGATAGTGGTGCTGCTTTCGGTGCCACTGAGCATTACCCTGACACAGAAGCTGACGATCTTTGTCAGCTATTATTTCAATACATGAGTTTATGGCGTCTTGTCCAACCTACTCTTTCTGAAGTTCTGCCTCTTGAGGATTTCCTCTTTGACAGTGCAATTCATTTTCCGTTGTTGGTTAAAACACCAGTTGGTTTTACTTTGGTCACCCGATGTGAGCTGTTGAGGGGAACAGTACATTTCTACTGCACATAATATAGGTTTTGTACAAGGCCTCAGACATTGTTAATGTTAGTAAGGATTTTATATTACCATAGCTCGTGTTTTTTAAAAACAGCTGATCGGGCTGAGAAACTGTCAAAGAAACGTTTCCTGACCCAACTATTTTCGGTCATCATTCGGCTACCATGTTAGATATATACAGTGTCACAGTGAATAAAGAATAAAGACAATGAGAAAGTCAAACGGAGGAGTCTAAAATCATCACATGCTTGTTTGTGAGTGAAGGTAGAATGCAATGGTGTCTATTCCTGTAAACTTGTATATTGGGAAACATTGTTATTACCAACTATAACTGAGACCTGAGGTGCTGGAGAACCATTAAAAAAGGAAAGCCAAATAAATAAGGATCATTCACCTCAGTTACTAAGAATGAAAACTTGAGATGAAACAACTTAATTTTGAGAATTGTAAATGATAATGAATATGTATTTACATTGGCCATTTACCACTCAGTGTCTTCACTCTCATGATGCCAGCTCAGTCTCCCTCCCTCCCTCTCTCACCCCGCTCTGTCGTTACACTCATCAAAGGAGACAGGTGAGTTAGTGGGCGCTCAACTTCAAAACCGTCGTAATTGTTTTTCATACGGAATGAGAGGCGTGGAGCCGACATGGATTGTGGAGGAACAACAGAGCTGATTAGCAAGGGTTAGATTTGCTTGCTGGACCATTTTGACACCTGTCTCCCTGCTTTCCCAGAACACTGGACCAGATCCCTCTGTACTGTCAGTCACACTGTCGGACGGAGCACCCGGAGTGAGTGTGAGATAATGGCTTGAATTAACAACCTACATGACTTCCCTTCTTGCCTTGATAGACCCAATGACAACACTATTACACTCTATCCATGTGATCTATGAGTCATTAGAACATTTCTGTATCTGCAGGATGAGCTTTCATTGTAGATACAGTTGTGCTCATGTTTTGACATTAGTATCAAGTGTGTTTAATAGTGCAGTATCCTTATGTTGTGGGGAGTCTAATGTACTATATTTAAAAAATGAAGCCCATCTGGCTGCATGTTGTTTACAGAGCACAGTGGCAGCTTGAGGTCATCAATCATGTTTGTCTTAATTACACGATGAAGGCAAATGTTCATTTGACCTTTTCTTCCTGAATCTTTTCAAACCATTAATCATGTTAAGATCAACACCATCAGATAAGAGTCCCTGGGCATTGCATTGCTAGCTTAATATCCTAGTTAGCATGAAGTGTTATTTTGCCTTTTGACATTAAAACACAACAAAGGCATAACGCAGTTGTGGTTTGGTCATGAAATCATCTTTTTTATTATGTACAATTACATTCTGTTCTGAGGACACATTAGTGCCCATTGGTGTGACTTGTGATTTATTTTCAAATTTCCCTGTTCTCCATTATTTTAGGTGACCAAAGAAAGAGCAGGGCAAGAAGACATTTTTGATCTTACGTTATGATCGTGAGAGGCTGAAGTGAGTGGGCTGAGGTTATGACAGATCGCTTGAACCTGGGATTTAAAAAGCGAGTTAGATCATGTCTAATACGCAGGAACTACTGTCTCAAATGTAGCATGGCAACACTTTGATCAGACAAGAATAAACTACACAACAATAAATATTGTATTCAATATGTGTCGACACACCATCATGCTAAATTTGAAGCGTTGAAGATACGCAGGTCTTTTTTTCAACAGGTCATCTCAGTAATTTATGTTTCCTTCGTTGCAATGTTGTTCCTGTAACTGACATGGAACAGGGTCTGTTGCTAACCAAAGTGAGTAATTCAAATATATTTTCAAACAAGTTCAACGACGTATAAGCTCGGTAAAGCAGAGGAGGAAGAAATAACGAGAAACTGCATAAATGGAGCTGAAGGAGGTGGATAAGGCGTCATAGCTCAGATGGTAGAGTGGTTGCCTGCAGTCCAAAAGGTTGCAGGTTCAATCCCAGCTCCAGACAAGCTTGTGTCGTTGTGTCCCTGAGCAAGATACTTTACCCTGATTGCTCCTGATGGCAGATTCGGTGCCACGTGGTGCAGCATACTCCCATCAGTATGTGTGAATGGCTGTCAAAGCGCTTTGTGACCCTGGTCTAGAAAGGCGCTATATAAATAGAGATTATTATTATTATAAAGCTTTTAATGGAAGGCCATTCAGAAGCAGTTTTCAGCACTCAGTTTTTTTTGTGGTAACCAAGAAACTAGTCCAGTAACTTTTTGTGAGACATAAATTCAAGTAATTACTTAATTACTTAAAAGTAAAATACTCAACTCAGGTGGTGGACAGAATACCTATCACCACTATATACCAGAGTCCTCGGTTATTCTGGGAAATAACATACATTCTTGTCTTGCAGCCAAAACTGAAATGTTAAAAAGAGAAACATAGATAAAGGAAAGAGTGAAATTCCAATCCGTTAACAGGGCAATGTCATTTTCATGTATTAGAAATAAACTTTCCAACGTATGTCACAACCTTGTTATCTATGTTATTTGTGTATTGACCCTTCGTGGCAGGCCGCGCTGTCCTCTGCAGATTGTCTTAAAAACTGCTTTTAAACATCATTCCTCTCTCCAGTCCCAGTAGATTGTGTGTAGAATTGTGTGAGGTATGTATCCTGGGTACTTTCTTTATTGTTCATTGTGAACATAACAATTATGTAATAACCACTAAAAGTACATGCTTTAATTCATTTGATTAATTTGTTTTGACCTGCTTTTTTGATTTCTTAAGCTAAAATCTTTTTTTGAAACTTTGGTAACATTTTGACACAGGTACAGCCATAAGCTATATGATTTTGTATTCATGTGAGTGGTAAACCTGTTACATCGTTGTGGTGACAGAAAATAGGTTAAAGACAACATTGGTTGTAGGTTTACAATATTGTGCCAAATAAAATGAAAGAAAAAATGACAAATTAATAAGGCTGTTTTCGCTCACTTAATTAGGTAGTGTCTGCTGATTTGGAAAACATTAACAAGCTCTGACATTGTTGAGACAAATCGTTCTTTCTCAAAGTACTGTTCCTGGTTCCCTGCCATATGGCCTGGAGCTGAGTCCCTCCAAATGTTAATCTGACAGGTAAATGAGTGTGTGTGTGTGTGTGGTCTATCTGTTGACAAGGGACAGTTAAGTCCTGTGGGCTTGGATGTCCTTGCCAGAGAGTCGATAGCATTTACTTCACAGTCGTCAGCCAGGCATATTTCTAGATCCATTTTTAATCACAGTGAAGGGGCTTTTTACCGTTTTATCTCACAACAAGACAAACAGTACTCTGAAATGAGCCGCCTCCAAATTGATTATGAACTGATGACCTGAAAAGGCAGTCTGACTGATGGTTGCTTCCAGGAGAAAGCACCGTCGTTTATCACTTAGGTCAACGAGGCAGTCGCTGAAATCTGCTTCACACGGTGCAACGCTGTGATATGGAACTGTCTTCATGGCTCCTTCTCACCTTCGGTCAGTTAAACAGATGAAGAATTGTAGGAGGGAGATTAAACAGTAACTGAGGGTGCCACAGCACAATGTGAAAGGGCCTTGACAGACATTTTATCAGTAAACCAATTAACATGATTTATGGTAGGGGGTAACCATGAGACTTGCCCATAAATACAAAAGACCTTGCTGAGCAGTTCCTCTAAAGCGAGATGTTATCAGATTCCCAGATTCCGCTTTGCTAGCAAAGACTCAGCATACATTTGTAAATGCAGCAACTGTGCAAGAGGACCTCCCTCCCCTCCCTCCCCCAAATGGGCCACGAGTTCAAAGCCCTGCTAGGAGAGTTGAACAGTGGGGCATGAACTCCTGACCCCCTTAATGTTACAAAGCAAGCTGTGGAAAACCGGGCCCTATCAGAGTTCTCCCACCCAGGTGCTTGTCTGCTTCGTCCATCTCAGGAGATCAAGCTAAACGGAATTCTTTGCGCTTCAGTGTTCTAGAAGTGGACCGGCTGGAGATCACGATCCCTGTGAGAATCCAATAAAGCATTCAGTAAGACGAATCAAATCTCAAGGCTCTGATCAGTCAAATGCAGGTCAGGGCCCCGACATGTGCTTTATTAGCTCAGCAAGTATTCTGTTTCTCTGTGGAATTTTGGTCTTCTTGTGATTTACCACAGCGTGTTTGCACTGCGAAGATTTACTGTTTCCCAAAATGGTGATAATTGGAAGCTCTCCTTTGCTAGATTCACCATGGATGCTAGACCCAGAAAACATTCAATCCTATCGTCATGGCAAAACAGAATCTCACCTAAATGTTATCTATCCCTTCACCGTGTGATGGAGATGCACTTTTATGGTGTTTGACTGCATTTCATCCTAAATGGCACTTGAGATAAGTGATTGTGTGTGTCTGCCAACATCATCCATCATCCACAGTGTCAAAAACCAAATATCCATTCATCATTGTATCGTACCAATTCAGCAAGATCCCATGTTACAGCTGACTCAGACATTAGAATGGCTGATCCGGAGGAATCTCATACGTACATGTTTGATAGATGTTTGCTGTTTAAGTCGTAGAAATTTGATTTTATAATTATCTTACTGTGAACTTAACTGCAAAAGTGTTGTCATCATCTTGATTCATTTTCTTTTTTTTACAATTTGAATAATAAGAAATGAGGAACATTAGTATCCTGAGTTTACTCCAGTTTTCATTTTCTGCACAGGCCAGTAGCGTCTCTCAGAAACCCGTCAATTGTATTATTCAGACTTACATCGTGATGAGCAACTTCAATCACATGAACTCACATAGAAGCGTCTGATTTTTTTGTTCATCACAGCGTTAAAGTCTGGTGAGGGAAAATCCAAGTGTTAGAAGTTTTCTTACTTTCTTAAGATTCTCTAAATTAGACCCTTTGAACTGTTAACATTACGCTGTAGTCATTTAGGAGTACAACCAGTCTCTTTACCAGACATCCCTCCAGTCTACTACAACATTATAACATTCATTTAATCTGATAAAAAAATATTGTTTGTTTAATATTGTTGTTCTCTGAGTGAGTGGATTTATATATGCACTACATCTTATCTTTCAGGAATCAATTACAATTTTTTTGTGTTTAAAGTTTGGTCTTTTTAGTTGCCTTTAGGCTGGCTGAAGTTTCTGACCAATTTTCCTGAGGGTTTTTCAAGGTTAAAATAATTTTAGCTCAATTAGTTTCCATGTTCCTGTAGCCATTCTTGCTAACTTGAAGAGGGTCTTTTGATACTTCCATATATTGAACTAACCCATGTATGAACACAAAACCTTCTTTTTTGTTGTTGTCCCTTGTGGTCATTCGTTTTTGGGCCTTCGGGTTACCTTGACCCTGAGATAATACAAGGGTTAAAGATGCATCTCCTGTGTTAACGTATATTATAAATAAACTTACTGTGGAGATGATAGTTCGAGGACCAAAAGAGTCCCTGAAAAGTTTTCATGAATTAAAAAAGTAAACCAAAGAGATTAAATATTGACCTAAATTTCCATATTCATGACTGAGCAGTCTTTGTGTGGCCCGGAGATGAAAAAGCATAACATCTCAAGTTATTCCCATCATAATTGAGTTGACATTTCAATTGTGAAATTTGTATCTTATGATGTTCAAATCTCTCCAATGCGTTTTGGCACAGCGGATTCATGAACTTTAATGTGTCCTTTATGCTTATTAAAGGGTGAGCAAACCAATAAACGGCACTTATTTGATTTTATTTCTAGGAATCTTTTTTTATGCTTGAAGTATAACTAAATTAAAACCATTTTTTTTGCCAGGATCAACAAATAACAAAAACATCGTCTTTTAAATAATGTCATAAGCTTGTACTCAAAATGCTCCACGAACAAAGAACAAAAAGGCCAGTGGTCCAAGCACAACCACTGATTAAGAACAAAAAGTAGACACAGGTACTAAGAGAACAAAAAAGTAATAAAGTAATTAAAAAAAAAAAACTGAAATAATGATGAGAAGGCAAGCAGAGTAACCATTTACCGAGGATTATTACATGGAAGGAGTTTTACACTCCACTGCGTGATAATCAGACTTATTTCAAGTAGAGGCAAGTCCATCTACAAAGAAGAATTGGATTGACTGGCGACAAATGTAGCATTGCCAGCTGCTGTTCAGTGTTCAATGTAAACATCAATTTACGTCAAATTATTTTAATTCATTTAATTTTATATTTTATTACTACATCAGCACAAGTACGAATATTTTGCGTTTGTAGATCAGTGGCAATAAAAGTTATCTGTTACAGAAAAACAAAGATCACTAATATCTTTGCTTCAGCAGGACTGGAGTGGACATTGTAAAAAAAAAAAAAAGGCAAGCAGGTCATTCGTTTAGATATCGCCTTGTTTCTTTTATTTTCTTCCTTGCCAGATTATGTAAGAAAAATGTATCAGGCCTCACTTCAACAGGCCACACTTCGCTAGTTTTCATGACACCATCTCAGTCTACTAACACATGATTTAATGGCTATTTATTTGGACTCAAATTAAGATAATGGAGAGCTATAAAATGAGATTGCATATATTAGTTCTATTAACTCTGGGCCACGTTAAACCGATGTTCAACCGGCAGCATCTATATGGTTGGATTAATAAATCATCCAGTGATAAAGTTGCTTCCTTGAGGTTAAAATGAGTCTCAGTGTGTAAATGTAAGCCGCTTTGTACCATTGACGGTCTGGCTTATTAGACAGCGATCATGAGCGTCTTATTCACTGACGGAGATCAGTGTGATCAAGTACTTGCAATTACTCCCGGCTTGATGACTGTGTGACTAATGTTTGTGCAGTTCTTAAAGGAGCAGCGGGAGCCGCTGCATCAATCAGCGTGTTTACAGTTTTATATCTAATATGCCGGAAGATGGAGAGCCACATTTACAGTTCAGTAACCTTTACGACGACACGCTCTCATCGGTTCTCTTCGCAACCCTTCTAAATAAAACAAGCGCACAGAGTGTCCTGGGTTGTGATTTAGCCGAGGGCGTTCCACTCCCATTCCTGTTTTATTAGAGCTTTTAATTTTTATTGAAGGACGATGCAAAGTAAATGGTTTCTCATCTGCGGGAGATTAAATGATCTTTGAGACGTAATAGAAGCACGAGGGCACAGGGGACACAGGCTTGAAGATGAGCTCTTTACAGCAAACTGCTGCTAAATATTGTTATTGGAGGTTCACAGACATGAGCGTAGGGGGGGACGTGTTTCTCTGCACACACATGAAAATCAATTAGCATTGATCTGAGCCCGGAACATTCATTGATTAAACTATTAGATAACAGCAGCTTCTTTCAAATAGAAAATTATATTTGATTCAACTTAAGAATGACAAACGTTGACGTCCTCATTTCTGTTTGACAGCATTTACCTACAACATTTTATACAGTGGCTGTTGTGAGTCGCTATTAAGCCAAAATAAAGCATCAAAAAAGTATAAAATGAAGCTCAATATGCTAAAATTCTTATTTTATTGTATTGTACAACTTGTATTTTACCTCATTCAATAATAACAATAATAATTTATTTTAAGTTCTACAATAAACACACATTTGTAAAATATTAAAAAAAAACTTTGTATTAAATGGTTTACTCTGGAAAAAAAAGGCAATGATAAAAGTAAACAACTCTCTGTAAAGTGCAGTCACAAACCAAGTCAGTCAAAGCCAGCAGTGAAATTGATATTACTCATGGTTTCACCCACTTATGGTCTTCTAGACCACTCCCCCTAAATGTGCTTTGAGGAGAATTATCAGATGTAACTAGCAAAACAAAATGTATATCAAAGCTTCACATTCAGTCAACATCACTTTAGCTTTTCTTGCATTTATTTGGTTGTTTTTTGAATATACATAACTAACGTTATCATGATACATATCTACAAAATTAACGTCGAACTTAATCGTGGTTTATTGCGAGTGGTAACCCAAAGCAGATTTATAAGTTGATATAATGCAGTGATGTCCGATGACAGTAGTGGCACAGGGGATCTTTAGATTTAATATTGCAACAAAAAAAGTTCTTATGGATTTTGGAGACGGACTCCAGTGATGCAGACAACATAAATTAAAGCTGTTTCTCAGGCTCGTGGTCCTACTCTGATGCTCACTGGCCTCCTTCCAGAAGAAAGAGAGCAAAAGCGAAGTGGGTGGATTTTTCAATATTGCAGAGGCTCTCCGTCTGATTCTGAACGGTCCATGTTGTCGGAGCAGCACCCTCTGTACAGTCTTCATCAGCCCCTTCTTCGTCCGCTGCAAATCAGCTGCCATGCAATTCACAATAACAGGAGCTGTGGATCCTGCACCAGACAGCTATGAAAGGTCAACAGGCTATACTGGGCAGGACAATATCTGCGTTTCCTGAAGTCCAGAATCATTTCTTCATTCCTTACCATCAATGCAGACGTTCTTTTCTCAGCACCAACAATCTGGAGATGTGTCATGGTATGTCGTGTACAAAGTCCACAATGTGACAACAAGTGACAGTTTAGGGTTTGTTAGCGAGAAAATCTGGCACCCAGTTACAGATGGAGGTGTTCAAGCCGAGTGTGGAGGAGGTTAAGATGATGGTGTTGAAGGCAGATGTGATCATTATCGAGAGCAGACAGACACGTCTGTATTGGAAGTCAGCGTGGACCACACTAGAGATGACGTTTTGGCGGTACATGCTGATGAGGATCAACAGATTCATTCAGCCCTGTAGACTTCTTGGAAACAGGGATAATGGTGGAGGATTTCAGGAGGGATGGAGTCATACAGTTCCTCATCTCAAGATAATACAATGAGGCTCATGGGAGGTCAATCCACCAGGTTTGAGAAATTTCGTAGTGCAGCCCCCATGAATGCAAACTCATTGTTAATCACAATTCATGTCCATTGACTCTGGTGGGTGTTGCCAAGGTCTGAAATGAGAGGGAATAGAACATTCAGTTGAGTCTGGTTTTGCAGGAGTTTTCTGCCTTCTAAAATGACTTTTTTCCTCGCCACCGCCACGCTGTGATTCACTCATTGTTGAGTTGCTGGGATCTGTTTTTCTTTTCTCCAATATATTCTTACTTAAACTGTGAAGTGTCTTGAGGTAATTTCGTTAGATATCTAAAATTGAATTGAATTTTACTGTGATATGAACATTGACATCCATTAATGTGTGCCTCTATAGTTGACCTATGACCTAACCAGTGAGTCCAAGGCATAACACTATTTTATGTTTGTTCAGAGGCCAGCCATCTCTGTGTACTGATCTCTTCCTGCTGTTTCAGTGGACCAGTAAAGCATATCTTTCAATTCCCCCAGCTCTGGTGTTTTCACTCAGGAGCAGGAGTGATGAGCAGACGCTTTCAGACTCGATCCTTGAGCAAAGGGCTGTGCTGACAGGGATTATTATTTATTTGTCATGGTGGATGTAATAAGCTGTAGATACAGGATGGAGGGCCTGTGATTTATTGCTCTGTCGACCGCCACTAGCGGGATGGGCGCTCTAGCGTGCAGGATGAATACCGCACTGTCAGTTCTGTCCATCTGTCACCGTCACCTCTACCCTCTGATGCTTGTCTCTCACACCCTCCTCCCTCGGTGCTGACGTACATAAACAATCTTATATTATTTCTCCTGCCTCATGCTCTTCCTTTACGTTCATGAGAAGGCTTTATTCATGCATTTTGCAGTTTGGTGACTCCTGAGTCACCGTGTTCTTGTTGTACCAATATTCCAGTTCTCACTATTCTTATCCTATTATACTTTCCTTTCTTTATCTTTTACTCTATTGTCACAGTCATCTCCACTTGTTTTAACCTGGCTCGCACTCTCCTCTTCACCTCTCAATCTCTATAACACTGTATCACTGTATGATCCAAAATGTATTGACAGAACTTATTGTTATAACAACATATCTATGTGGATTGGCCTATGGTCAAAAATCTGTTTCAGATTACTTTTTGAATTCTACATTTAACCTTGGTTTAAGGATGTATTTTTTCTTGTTACCGTTACCAATGACATTCAAATTGTAGTATTTCTTCTTCGGCAATGACTTTGATTCAACATCACATGATCATCTGCAGGAAGTACATCTCATATTGCAGTAGTGATATATTTGGTCAGGTAATTGATGGGTTGATGATGCCTCATGATGCAAGTGATGTATCATGATACACTTTTAAATAAAGCCAGATTTTATTAAATTGATAGATCAATATTATAAATTAGAAAGTGCCATCAAGTTGCTTTTTAAAAAAAGGACACTGTTTCATGATACAGTTGATGCTGTATCATGAGGCCTCATCAACCCATCTCTGCTAGAGACTGTTGCATGCTTAGTGTGTAATATTTTCAGGGTGTTGTGTAACAAACCATGACTAACATATAGAAAAGCAGAATACGGTAAAGATCCAAATAATAAATTCAGCTCAGACATCTCGAGTTCCTGCTGACCTCCGAGTGTCATCCGAGTAATCCCTGCAACATTTATTGTTGCTTGTAATGTTGTTTGCTTTCAGACCGGAGGAATCAACCTTCTGTTGGTGTGTAATCTAGTTAAAAGCCGTCATGGTTTTCGGATTATGTCACAGAAACGTCACTTAATGGGATAAACGTATTTGCTTTTTACGCAGTAAACATGAAGCACCAGGATCCGCTTTGATATTGTTTACAAGGCAGGCAGTAACGCTACGGCCCCCACTAGAGGCTGCCTGTGTAAAGCAGGCTGAGATGAGAAGAATCCGGGAAAACACTTAACCCACATATCAGTGCTGGGACATGTGCTCGGCAGGAGGGGGCGGGCATGTCGGTGACAGCTCTTAATTAATATGAGGAATTGCCTTTGTGTCCAGGTAAATGACTTGAGCAGGAGCTGCTTTGTTGTTTAAGATCCCACACACTCCTCTGTGTATGTGTCTGCATGTGTGTGTGCGTGTTCGAGTCCAGAAGTCTGTAAATAACATTATAACCCTGCATGGGAATCAGAATTGAATCCAATCCTCCAGTCTCATTCACTTTCCTCTTCCGAAAAAAAAAATCTCCTTCCAAGCCTTCATCCGTCAGCTCTTTATCACTTATATTCATTTATTTTTCACTCTTTATGGACTTGTGTTTGTTCCCAGGCACTTACAACACTGTTAATAGCAATCATTAGTTATTGGGCGCGGGTGCCGGTGCTCGGGACAGGGGCATTGAAGTGAGAATACTCATTTGGAGGTTGAGGAAAGTCTTGACAGAGCCCATTTATAACAAGATCATTGTGGAATGTCTGCCCCATTAATAACTCTCCGTCACCATCTAATTAAAGCTCCCTGATGTAAACTAATCATTGAGATTTTCCTCTGCAAAGATCATTATTGTCATTAACGCTACAGTCTTTTTAGATTTGAGTTGACGACCAATTACTGAAAATTAATAAATAAATCCATAATGACCTTTATTGACCAGGACTATAAGATATACTGAATATTTATTAACCATGCTCAGTCAAAGCTTAATGCTTAAAATGGAATTTTACACAGTATATAGTGATTGATACTTTGGTTTAATAAAGCGATTTTTCTGTATATTTTTTATGATGTTTTTCCATTTGATATTACTTATTAAAAAACAAAAACTTTACTAGACTCAAGAGTAAAAAGCTAAATAAAACCTTTTTCAATTTCCCTGTGAAAAGTTCGATTTATGTCTATTTAAAAAACATTATTGTATTATAAATAAATGCTGTTATTGGACTTGTGATAACAAGTTTTATCTTAAAGTTCAAATAATGTGTAGAATAGATCTTAAACCTTTATTACTATCACTATGTGTCAGAAAATTATCTTTTTATTTAAATATTAACATTAAACAATGTGCCTAAGCCCCGCCCACTGAAAACATTTAGCTTTTCTTGGGTTCAAATCTTGTTTACCCTAACCACAACTTCAACCTTCAACTCCAAGGGACTTGTTGGATAAACAAAGCGTGGTGAGATTACAGCTGGCTGGAGGAGAAGTGAAGCCCATTATTACGTCATAATGGCTCTCATAACCTCTTGTTTACCAAGATTTTAGACTTGGGAGAACTTTATAAAGTTTTACTTTACATCGTCGTGATGAGGGACTTACTGCATCTTGGAAATGAATACTTCAACATTTGAAACATGTGAGAAAGTCAGGAAAGATGGGTTTTCACATGAGTTACCCTTTAAGAACTCTGACACTGTGCGCAGCATGGGGACTATGGAGACCCCTATGTCTGTATTTATGTGGCCTAGATAAAAGAAGGTGAAACTAAATAACTGAAAATCTAAAAATATATAGTTAGAAATGATGGGAAAATCATCATTATTTGACCTTATCATGAAAAAGAAAATAATAATAACAATAATAATTATAAAATTATAAAAATTATAATAATTTCCCATTTACTATAAGAATATACCAAAATGAAAATGCCAGGATAAAATGTATACATAACAAATTATGTTATTAAACTACCCCATTAGAAATGTCTGATGATGAACTCAAATTCAAGCTTGGCGAAGAGTTTGACGAAGTCACTGCAGATGATCGCCATGTGAAGACTGTAATTTCTTTTGAGAATGGGAAACTGATCCAGAAACAGACCTGGGATGGAAAAAACACAACTCTGGAGAGGGAGATAAGTGACGGCAAACTAAAATGTAAATGCATCATGGGTGACATCGTCTCAGTGAGAACCTATGAAAAGGCATAATTCCTGCGTGAAGCATCCGTGTTTGATTGATGACAAAACATGCCAAATGAATGTTGCCAATAAACAAAAAATTAAATGAAAAAAAAAGAAAGAAATGTCTGATGATACTGTGTAAAATTCTTTACATAATGTATGTATTTATTTTTCCATGCTTCTTCATATTCACCAATACTGTCTTTTAGACAGCCCCAGTTCTGATATATAATTGTCCATCCCTGTGATAGGGTATGTCATAGAAAATTAAATGTTTTAGTGTTCATAAATCCTTCCGCCTACTTCTGTAGTTCTGTAAATGATGTTGATATATTCATTATCATTTTTTTCATTATTTTATTCTTAATTTTTATTTCTTGCTTTTAAGATTATCTATTATTATTTTTATTATTATTGTTTTACATGTTTAATATTTTTATCAAAATACATTGTGTACAGTGTGTATGTTTAATCACGTCTTTTCTCTTTTTTCATGAACTACCAGAAGTTCCCCAATGTAGGAAGAATAAAGGCGTATCAACCGAAATATAAATCATCTACAGGGCAGTAAGTAGTCAAAGGATGATTGATTGTATAAATCAACGCAACACGTAAGTAATTATGTATTATCTGTTGTGCAAAGACAGTGATTTTGTGTGTGAGAGTTGATAAAAGAAAGCGAAACCATTGACTTGTGTGTTATCAAGCCTTAATTAGTGATTTATTTTCTCTCTCTGATGGCTATCGAATGATTAGTTAAGAAAATACCAATGAAGTCCTGACTCGAGAGCCGCTCGCTCCTTTAACGCTGTCTCCCTCAGCCTCACCTCTCTCCCCCCTCTCTGAGCCAGAGTGGTCTGGAGAAATGAGGTGCAGCATTACTGTTTTCTTTTTTTTTTTGCTGGCCTGTGCAATAGAAAACACAGCACGTCAGGGGCCTCCGTCAGCAGATCGGGGAGATGCAGATGGGAGGTGAAAAGGCTCCCCAGTGGCAGTCAGGCCCTGCTCGGATGTGATTGCAGCCGCCAGGATGAAGTCAGCACTGACAAAGTGCGCCTATTGATGGATGGACAAAGCCGGGAACTGGATGTGAAAATGGATGGGGCCGTGGTGAGAACTTAACACCGACAAACAAAATGAAAGACAGAGAGGAATTACCTGCTAAAGCATTCCGGCATTACAAATCCCTGAACAATTTACTTAGTGCTAACTGAGCACACTTATCGTTACAAGTGTGCTTGACCAGCTTTTCTTTGTGTGTGCTGGTCTCCCCCTTTTAAACTGTTGACTTCTTTTTGCTCACAGTTGTCACACACACATACATTGGACATTGATAATTCTTCTTTATGTGTTGGGAAAAAACATTTCTTTAATCCCACCTGAGAACTGCCACAAACTGTGAAGTATGGCAGTAAAAATAGCCAACATGAACTAGCCACATCTGTATTGTACTTTTCATTTCTCAAATGCTCACATTATAAACTGTGACTGTTGTCATGGCTGTCAAAACAAGAGAAAAGAGAACTTCAAGAAAGAGTGTTAAAATAAGTAAGTTAGAAGGTGATCAACTATAATGAGTAAGAAAGTGACTGAAATAAATAATTGCTACTTTATTACTTATTTTCATTTTACATTTTAACTTTTTCTATTCATGCAAGGAATTTCTTAAAGAACCATTTACAAATTATGTTTAAAATGCTTTAAGTACTCATTTAAACAAAATGTATTTAATTTTTTTTAGGGAGAATAAATACTACTATTTGAATGTTATAGGTGATGGTAACAAGAAAAAAAACATCCTTAAACCAAGGTTATATTTGGAATTCAAATAGTAATGAATGATGAAAAATAAAACAAGGTTGTAAACTATCAGAAACTGTATGCTAAGTGCTAAACTTCAAATAATGAGGGCCACTTAAATACAGCCAAAGGGCCCCTTGTCCTGCACTTAGCCTAGGTTTGCAATAAAATGTTTCATTAAATATTAAAATATTAACTTGTGGAACCCAAAGGCATGATATAATGCGAATGAGGGTAATATTTATTATCTTGATTTTATATATTATTGTATTTTATTTAAAATTTAAAATTAGACTGGATCTAAACAAAGTTGTGAAGTACTTTTCTTTAAACAAATACTGGATTTATGTAAAATGTATACAATTTTTAAATGATTTACAGGAAATAATAATGTAACATTGTATACAATTACAATAGTATATTCAGGGTATATTCCTCAGGATATTCATATGTTGCAGAAGTGAATCAGAAACCATACTTTTGATCACAGAAAATGTCATGTGAGCGACAGCTGTACAACTATATAGACTACTGTATATAAACTGAAGATGAATGGATGAGAATGAAAGAAGGGCGATGAACCAGACAAAATTTAAGGGTGGCTAATATTCTGAAGAGAACTAATGGAAATTTGGGTTCAACAACCTTCGCGAAAGTGTGACCTGTGCTCAGGTGTCACAAGATGAACTCTCATTAGCGTCGCCCTAGAACTACATTAAATGTCAATGTTACTGCTGGATGGGACCTGCAAGATTAAGACTAATGCTGTTGGCCTCAAGAACTCCGATTACAAGTCTTCTCATTAATCACAGTCTCAGAGATGGAAGCAATTTAAAGGGCCGGGCCTCCGTGAGCACGGGCCAGGGCAGCACCTTCGCTGACGAGGGGTCGCACATATACTTTCCCTGACCAGCACTTCATTACCCGTGTCAAGGACACCAGAAAACTACTCACCTTTCCAAATCTGCTCTATCCCATAGACATAACATTAGGAGTGTGAGAACATGTCAATATACTGATACATCACAATGGTTTGTTTCGATATTCAACAGCACGTTATCGATTAATTAATTAATTTTTTTTATTATATTTTCAGGTCATATTTCATTTTAATCATAGTAGTTCAATAATTTATATTTCAATAAAGTGTGTGTATAATAAAATAATTACTATTTACAATACACTTTTTTTTGCAATTAACATTCAAATATTTACGGCGCTTCTTCCTTTTTGTGTTACAATTAAACTTCCTACCACTAGCTGGCAGCAGTCATTACGTCCTCCCCAGGTAAAGGAACAATGCAATTCGGTGATGACTGAGGATGAGAGGATGCAGTCGACTCCAGCAGCTTTTAAAGCTGATGTTTGGACATATTTTGGTTTCAAAACAAAATAAAGCAGTTAAAATCATGTGGTGTGTAAATACATATATATCCTTGTTCCAGTATGACAATATATTTTCATATATCGTACTACAGATTATATTCCTGCCAATACACAATACACATCATTTCACTTGTATCCAGCTCTCCTTGACCGCTTTTGCACATTCAAATTTTTTTTCTAACATTCTTAATCTCCCTGTCATTCACGGTCACAGCAGAGTATTGATCTATGTATCATTACAATGTATTTGGAGTTATTACTACTATATAATTGTTAAAATCATTAGAACCAGGTCATTGTCCATTTCACCAAAACATTTGATTGTTTGACTGAACTGAAGATGAATCTAAATCAGCTTCCAAACCTGTTTCAAGCTTAAAATGCCTTTTCATGACACATTTGTTTTTTGAAGAAAATTTGGTTGAGGAAATTCACATCGGGAAATAAAAATATAAAATAAAAATATATGAACCACTATTTTTCATTGAGCCGATCAATTAACCTTCATGACCCCTTTCGCAATATTAGAAATTATTGTTTGGTTATTTCATTTGGAATTTGCAGAAGTTTCTCATGTTTTTCATGTAGCACTTTTTGAAGCAAAGTGAGGCAGTTGGGACTGAAGAAAGACAACCATTGAGGTTGATGGATGTGTTGAAAGAGTGACTTGGAAAGAAACACTAAGAAAGAAAGAGTTCTTAAGTAATACCAGAGTGAGGCAGTCATACTGGAGACTCTGGTCTGGTGTGTTGGCAGAAGCACAGAAAATATTCTTCTCCCCAATTTGTGATTCAAAGCTTCGCTTATCAACAGGGCATGAAGTAATCAATGAGGATAATCTATCACTGAGGCTGTCGATATGGTAATGACGCTGTCTCATCGTTATTGCTACACCACCATAAATCATTCTCCACAGCACAACGTTTAGCAGCTGTTGCAACAATCCAACTATTGTGTGGAATAAAGTGCTGCCTTCAGTGATTAATGCGTCGCCATTGTGCCGTGCTGCACGCTGATTGTTTTCAAATTCTCTGGAAGAACCGGAGGGATAGTTTATCAATAAGTCAAGGGGCTTTAACGAAAGGTGAACTGCAGGTACATCATTCACTCCTTCCCACTCCAACAATGGGCCGGTGGTCAAATGATAACTCACGGAGCTGTGTGACTACACAACAGTGTGGCACATCATCGGCGCATGTTTTATTTATTCACAGGACATGGTAGCTAGCAAGTGATTGAATGTTGTATATAGGTGAAAATATTAACACAGTGATGGAGAAACTAAAGATAGAAATAAAGATAAACTATAGGAAGATCCTTCAAGAACAAAGAGATAATAACATCCTGAATGAAGTTAATTCCACAGTTAAAAGTAAATAAAATACATTATTGAGATGTAAACACTGCACCACAGACACACATAGACAGATCTCTGCTACAATTCCCAATAATTCAAACTTATTTAATCCAACATTATTATTCCCCTGAAATCTTACAAATATCTCTGCACAAAGATTTCTTTATAGAATACAAAATTAAATAAAATCATTGAATCATAGCTCGGAAAATTATTTCTGAAAAACACAATTTTAAAAGAATTAATTTGAAGAGAAAACCTAACAAAAACAAATTAAAATGCTACAAGGACAAATAAACAACCATATTTTCCGGAGAGATAATTTTAAAGAAAGAAACAAAAACTGTTGAATTTCAAAGAATACATTTAATAGAATAACATAAAAAATTGTATTGAATTTGACACCTGGGCTGTTAAAGACGAAAACACTGTGTAAAGTAGTGTTGTTTTGTCCTATTACTCTCATTTGTTCAAACTGGACACGTGGTTTTGTTTAACTTTCTTAACGGACATTCACCTGAAAATGTCACCAGGATCTGTAGTTTCAAGTTAGTTGAAAGGGGAATGTTTAAATCTGTCATCAGGTAATTTATCTTCTCTCAATTTCAGCCAGAGAACATTTCCAGAGCGGGGGAAGAAAACAGCAGCCATCAAATAAAATATGATTTATTCAGCTCACAAAGCTGCAAACCAGGTGAGCAGCAACCGTCGTGGTGTTTGAGCATTTGTCAGGAGTAACTGTTGACTAGTAAGCATGTGGTCAGCCGCCAGATTGCTGTATTCCTCCCAACTAGTTTCTTCTACAGTTATTTGGCATCACATTATAACACACAACAACTCAGCTTTATGTCAGCTCGTCCTCATTGTTGTCCAGAGTCGCCCCCTCAGCTGACAACAGGCCGGCCTTTGGTCTGATTTAAGACCGTGGCCCGCAGGTGACCTCGCCCTCCCCTCCTCCTCTCTTGGCTTTTGGCTGTGCTCGAGCTGGACTTTTGGGAATTGCTTGCTCATTCTCTCCTACACTCATTAATCCCCTGAACAATGTAAGGAGTTGAGAACAAACACAGCCGTACATAAATCTTTCACATCAAGCTCCTACTTCCCCCTGTTCTTTTTCATCTAGACAGAGCTGTATATATCCAATAAATATTTTGGATACAAGCAACAGTTCTGTTGTTAATATGTATATTTGAACTCTCAATATCTCTCAATTGAATTTAACTTTCACTTTATGAGCTTTTTTCAGGTTATATATCGCTCCAGTTTTATCAGGAGAAGTAAGGAACCAAAAAAATCCCTTTACTCATTAATTTAGACAGTTGTAGTAAATGTGATGTTTTGTGTACAACTAGTTTCTTTACATTTACAGGTTCAGTATGACCCCGGGATGATTTTCATTATTTAGCACTTCTCAGTTCTATCATTGGCCCCCATTCTCTTTTTACTATATATGTTGCCAATTGGCTCAATTATAGCCAGACACAACCTATCTTTTCACTGCTATGCAGATGATTTATGAATCTACCTGCCAGTGAAGCCTAACAGCAACAGCGCACAATGCTAGTTGTTTAGTTACCCTGCTGACATCAAGCAGCGGTTGGCCCAGAATTTTCTTCATTTAAACGATGAGAAAACTGAATGCATAGTGTTTGTGGATACTGTACAATACAATACAATACAATGCACTTTATGTTGGCATCTCCCATACTTCTCTTAGACGCCTTTGGCGAAACACTGCTGCCCATCTTTTTAGAATCAATTTTAAACGTTTAATGTTTGCTTTTAAAGCCCCTTCATACATATCTGAGCTTTTAACTGCTTGTGATGCAGGTAGAGCTCGGAGGTCAAACAACAAATTGTTGCTGGAAGTGCCCAGGTCAAGGTATAAACACTGGGGCAATTGTGCCTTTGCTGTTGCTGCTCCCAGGCTCAGGAACAAACTCCCTGTCAAGATGCGTCTTATCTCCAACCTGGGCCTCTTTAAAATCTAGGCTAGGATGGCTTTTAGATCAAGTAGTTTGATGGCACTTTTTACCTATTTTATTGCTTTACTGTTTTTAATTACTCTTATTTGTTTCCTCTGTATTTATTAACTGTTGCAATGCACTTTGGTTAACCGAAAGGATTGCTGTAAAGGGCCGCTTAAATAAAGAACATTAATATTCACATTAGACTTGATGGTCAGAATCTGGAAGATTGTTGCATATGAATAAGTGATTGATTCTCATATTCCGAAGTTACAAACATTACAACTGTGGTCGTGGGCCAGCTCACCGTGTCACACTTTCTCAATTTCATGCATAATTAAATGAACATAAATGACCCATCATGCTCAAGATTATACCGTGGCAGGAAACACGCTACATAAAAACGTATTTTTATTCCACAAGAGTGACAAGAAATCAATTAATCCTGATGTATTATGTTGTGGTGGACAGGCGCTGCTGCGGTGGAGGAGGGATTGGCTACAGCTGTTTTCATCACTGGGGCCATATATTATACGTGTGACAGCTGTGCTCAGGAAATGGCTGAAGGGTATCAGGCAGGTGTAAAAAGAATAACAGTGTTGGATAGAAAATGTTTTTACCAACCGATATAAGATTTGTGGTAGTGAAGAGGCACTTTACGGCTGCGCTGCATCTACTGTAGCTTTTCCCCGTATTTTTCCCAGTAATGGCTTTCCGTCAGTAGTTATGATGAAGCTGGTGTCGTTCACTGTGAGGGATCGTCTCATCGCTGTCATTCAGCTCGTTTTGCACAGAAACATTTTAATGCTTCATGTTCCTCACCAGGTCAATGTTGTACTATAGAAAAATGTGCTGATGAAGATTATGGACTATTTGTATATTATCTATCTTTTATTCTCAGAAGTAGTAGATGTCAACTCACAACTTAGAAATCATCTTGAAATAAAAACTCTTGAATCCCAAACATCACACGATAAACCATTTCCAATGTTACTAGGCTAAGATAATCTTGACTCTTTATCAAATTGTATCTTGCCCTTTAAAGTATATACTTTATTGAATATTGTTTTGATTGTTTAAGCGCTTTGTGACCCTGGTCTAGAAAAGCGCTATACAAATAAAAATTACTTACTTACTTACTTAATTACTCTTCTGGTTTTTAACATTATTCTTTAATATAATTAATTATTAAACATAATTATGGTAACAATTAGTGATAAGAAAATATTTAACAAATGTTTTTTTGTTTGTTTGTTGTTTCTGTCATGTTAGATCTGTTGTTAAATGTTATACATCCTGCTGTAAAAGCAACAACCTAAATGTTTCCTGGCTAAAATACGAGTTACCAGGAGCCAATGTTACCACATTTTCAGCCAATACTAGGCTTGTGACCCACAACAAGAACAAGTCAAGAATAAAAGTAAAGACGCTGTCCGAAACAACAAATAAGAAAAAACACAGCATGCTACAGCTGGGCTCACCCATTGGGAGTCAAAAATTCATGTGGATGACGGATGAGGCGCGGCAGGGGAGATAACACAAGGAGTCCTGCAGGGGTCAGATAACACTTTAATGGTTAATCCAGACACCAGTAATACTCACAGTGGCAACATCACAAAATGAACAAACACACACACACACGCACACCTACACACACCTACACACACACATTAATTCATTGGAAACATTGTGGCACATGATGTGTCATACATCAAAGACAGGGCATCTGTAATCTTTGCTCAAGGGCATGGATGACAGAGAGATGGACATTTGAATGAGATGGGGGGGAGTTGGGAAGCTCCTCATCCTTTGCTGCCGTCACCACAGAGAACATAAATGAGATTTATGGTATGTCCAGGTTTTATAATAGAAGGCTGACCATTCTTTGTGGACAAACCACACACACGTGCACAAACCACCCCCTCCGATTGGTTACAAGAACCTACCATGACCCGTTCTTGAAGTGGATTTGTTCCCTTTTTTACGCTATTGTTTTTTTCTGTCCATTGGACAATGAATCAGCACTATAATGTTTTTACACACCACAACATTACCTGGACATGTGTGCAGGCTACATGCAATAACAGATCATGTATTGGAGAAATCCTACAGAATTCAGGGATTATCATGGTGTAAGAAATTAGGGAAACGATTTCAAAGGGGTTGGTATGGTAGCCTTTGGTTGCAAGGATGCATGTCCATGCCCGAACAGATTGTCCAGTGTAAAAGCAAATAATGGCAAGGAGGATATTCTTCAAAACACAGTATATTTGTAGTGGTCTTTATGATGCTTTTTCCTTGCGGTGTATTATGAAACATGATGTTAAAACATCGTGGCAGAAATGGATAGAACTGTGTACCATTAAAGCCACCACAACCACAAAAGTGTATAAAATCTTAAAGAATGAGGTTTTTCAATGTATTCACTCGTATGATTAAAAAGTTGCAGATCCAGTGAATTAAGAAATAAAAAATAGTGTGGGCTAAAAGCCTATCTGAAATAAAACTTTTGTAGATACAATTTACTCTGCCCTTGTGTGGACATAGCCTAGAAAACTTGTTGTTGTTCAACTCTGTTGTCGTTTGCGTCTCCTTATCAAGAGTTGGATCCCAGGGGCATGAGCTGTGAGACCTGAAACAGGTCTTGGTGGTATCCTCAAGTCTCAATTAAGACCATTCACATTATATTATGTGTAATTATTCAAGAATAATATTAATCTCCCATTGCCTGTTTTCAAAATGAGAGTGACATATTAGCAGAGGAAGTCAGACTCTGGACTTTTCTGGAACTCCTGTGTTGTTCTCAGTATTATCTTGATCTTTAAAGTATGTACTTTTTTTGAATATTGTTTTGATTGTTTAAGCGCTTTGTGACCCTGGTCTCGAAAAGGGCTATATACATAAATATTACTTACTTACTTAAGTGCAGAAAAAAAAACAACAACAATAAAAACTGCAGTCACATAGATTTACTGACATACTTTGCTACAGTGATTGAGAATTAACTAATCGAAAAAGGATAGCTGTCCGTGAAAGTTGAGCCGACATGACTCACCCAGTGTTTTTGACTCCTGGTACAAACATTTCTGTCAGGAATTCATATTGAAAGAATCATCAAATACGTCCTTGGATGCGAGAACAAAGACATAAAACACCGGCCGACCTAATCTTCAGGATATCAGTATTTGTTTTTACACATTAGCAACCCTTTTGGCGCCCGGTAAACACAGATGGGTTGGATTTAATCCAGTTTCCAAAACACAAAGCACAATAGTCCACTTCATAATTTAATCACCATCATCATCTATAACACTGTCAAATTGGCTCCACCTAAACAAAGTCTGGCTACGTGTCAGAAATTAGCCGTGGTATGTGTTTTAATTGAGCCTTATCACATGCCGCGGTGCTTGTTATGGCTTGTCTGATGGGATGTAATCCCAGCCACAGTGATTAGAAGTGCGAGGACAGATATAATCACAGTGTCATTAGACGTTTTTGGCAACTTCTTTGGAAAGAAAGCGTCACATCTGCCTCCCTGGCAGTGGGACGCTATTTTCTTCCTGTCATCCATCACTTTTACAGATGTTTCATTTAATATTAATACAGTTATATTTTTAAAAGGTATTCCATTAGTAATTGAACCTAGAAAAAAGATTATCAATGAAGACAAAGTGTTAAGTAAGACAAAAGTATACAGCCAAATGCAATGCTAGCTGTTGCTAAGCTGAAGTGTTTAAAGCAAGTTGCAAACATAACCTAAAACATGCTTTTTTATTATACTCTAGCTAAAGTACCAAAGGATTTAGTACTTAGTAAAGATACAAGATGTCTCTCAGCTCGCATGAGTATGCCCGGGAAGAGCTATATAATGTAGCTACGAAAAGGACATTCTAAACCTACTGCTGAAGCTGCTGCCTCCACAACATGGCCCTGAATGAAGCGGTAGAAGACAAGGTACTTAGAATGTCAGACAAGTGCAACTATTAAAAAATGATAATTTTGAAAATAATTGAAAATATTGCTTTATAGTCATATTGTAAGAGTTGTTATTACCAGACTTTCATTACAAACTACATGTTGCTGGAGTTTAAATGTCCCTTGTGAGTGCAGTAGAGAAGGTAAACCAAGTTTAGAATTACAGAATATATAAAACTTGATTATAATAAATCGGCTACAAATAGATACAGTAAGTCCTTTACAGATAATTAAAAGAAAAAAGTTTAAACTGATAGTACAATGAAGTAGTTGAAAAAGTGTCCTGAACTAGGATAGTATCCAAAAGAGTATTTCTAACGTAAATGCCTGTGGTCACTGGACATCATGCTGGCCCCTGGATGTTCCCTGTAACAGGGACCCAACATCTTTCGCACAACTCTGCTAATTGTCTTGAAGGAGCAACGAGAACACGGTGATTAATGACATCTACATGGAGCGTCCACTTGTTACAGAGCGGTGCGAGGAATCTAGTAATTGACTCAGAACAGACACATAGATGCACAACGTTTCTAGCAGCAAGGTGCTTTATATATGAAGATGGATCACACGTGTCAAATTCCTCAACCAGAGTCTGCATGGCCTTAATGTATGTTCTCATGGCTGTTATTAAGATTAGTTGGGCTTTTATTATCATGAGCCGTGACTTATGACAACGCGTACAGCTGTGCTGAGATTGACACATCCCGAAAGTGAGTATCAGTTTTTAGACCAGGCCTGTGGCAAAGCAGCCAGCAGTTGACATGGTAGGGAATGAATGGTTAGACTGTCAACTGTTTCCAAAAACTTTCAATTGAATAATTTCCACAAAGACACCCGAATAAAAGGAAGACAAGGACATGACATCCTTATTCAGATACAAAATCCAAAACCTAATCCCAAACCATTTTATATTTTATATATATTTACAAAAGGCAAGTCTTAAATGAGCAGGGCTGTGCACAGTTGATAAACTTAAAAAAAGCACATGCAAAGAACCAAAATCACTTTTCAGGAAAATCAATACTAACATGATCATTAATAAGAAAACAGAAAGATTATCAACCTGAAAAAAAGGGTTAACTTCCTAAAGACAAAACTGGAAAGTAGAGTCACTGAGAGTAAGAGTCATCACTCCTTTTAAAGCAGCAGCCAATGAGTCAACAGTTAGTCGCTCTAAGAAAAGTGAGAAAACATGGCGGATACAGGAAAAGACCAAACAGGACAGAAACTGGTGATGACATGGATGAGTCAGTTTCACCACCACAGAGTCAACACAAAAACTACTAAGAACAATGTAATAATTATTGGTTCAATGTGATCTGAAAAATAAAATTAAAAAATATAAAGTCATTATCTTATCTAGTAATAAATACTAAACTATTGCTAACTGTTGCTTTTGTGATTCTAATGTAACTGTCAGTTACATGTTTTGATGGATCTATTTCCGGAACACTCTCTTTGGTCAAAGGCAGAAGAAAGGAACTGAGCCATGTGTGATGGGGTTAATGCTTGAATTCAAAGTTACTGCAGCTCTTATTAATGACCCCACAAAGAGGAAGACCATGTTGCACCTTCTTTGACGACATAATACAGATAATTCTGACACAAATCAGCTACAACAGCATAGGGGCTTTAGCTAGAGGGTCTCCAAACTTTATATAGTGTACATTTATATATAACAGAAAGAACATTTAAAGGATTCAACTGAATTGAATTGACATTGAATTGATCTTCCAAGCAAAGCTGGGGCTTGGACATCTAAATGCAACATTCCACAATAGGTAGTTGTGAGATATCTGGCACAACACCTACAATAAAATCTCTTCTTGACCAGCTAGTAGTTGTTAGCCATCCTCATGAAGGTGGTGTTGCCATGATGTGCTACACACATACAGTAGTTGAAGGATGGTTTATTTGGATGGAATTACAGAAAATGTATGATGCTTAATATATGGCAGAGTGTTTGAGAAGTTGCTGGTTTGTTGCTCTGGATGAGATTGTGCCATTTTGTCTTTGATCTTGTTACCTCCTGATGGTTGAGCTGGCAAGCAGCCTACTCCCATAAGTGTGTAACTGTGTTTGTGAATGGGTGGCTTAATGTTTGCGCTATATTAGTAAGAGACATTTATTATTTCTGTAATTCTTCTGTTTGTCATATATTTATTTTGTGATGGGAGAAATAATAGCTGTGAACAACTTCAATTAGCAAAAGTATGATTTTTCTATTATTGGTTTCAGATCTCTAACCAAGGGTCAAGTCAAGCTGGACCAGAACTAGGATGTTATTGAATGAGAAATTGTTTTCACAACACAAATAGTTTATAAAATAGACCTGATTATAGCCCCTGATGAACAGAAATCCTTTGTATAATTGTGTGTCAACACCCATTGATGTTCTTGCTCCTATTATTGATCGTGTTGTGGAGTCCCACTAAATCGTTGAGTCACCTGTGAGCCAGCATGTTCAGCAAGCTCTCGGATGACGTCTTATGGCCTCGTGTTATAGATCCCTGTCTCTGAGCACAAGCGGTGCAAACCACAGCCTCGGCTTGTATCAAGTTGCCTGCCAGGAACCATTGAGGTTCTTTTTCAACAGGTCGTTCAAACTGTGACAGCAGCGGAAAAGCACAAGCAGCATCAACTTCTAAAGCCAGGAAGTGACGCTCGTCTGGCCGCTACTTGTCTGATCTTAAGCGTCGATACTTGTGCAGCTGTCAGAAGCTACAAGAAGGAAGTGACCGCGTTTGTCTGGGGATATCCTTCCTCTCAGCGGCAGCGATTGTGAACGCCCTGCTCACACAAAGGCCAAGCTTGCTCCTTCTCGCTGTTTATTTTTGGTCAAAACATCCACCACAATTGAAAGTTTGGGTCAAGGTGAGGCTAGGACACTTGCACGAGGTGGGGCCTCTAGGAACAACAAACAGATGTTCTTTGATGATAATTACTGAGAAGGGAACAGCAGTGTGGAGGAGCTGATGGTGGATTTTAAAGTCCTGTGGTGGGTTTCTTTTTAGCCCCTAGATTCAGCTGTACTGAGATTTCCAATCTGCTCACAGCAAATGCAACAAATCTGAATGCCAATGTTTCTTATTTGAAGCCCCAACTTCATCCCAACTTGAAATGTAATACTTTGATCTTGATCAGTTGCCCATGTCTCCAACAATACCTCCATATAATTGAGGAAACAGATATGATATAAAGTAATGAATTAAATTGTACTGTGGACATAGTTAATAAATATAGATAATAAATATAACTGAAAACCAGAAATTACGAAATACAACCCTTGATCTGGTTAATCATTGTTCAGCACACTTTGTCGAAATAGTTTTGGTAAACCAAGTAAGCATTAATGTTAGTAAACAGATGTGAGTAACAGGTACTTGTTAAATTAAGAACTATGAGTAACTTTCAAAATAAATCTTTATTTACTTAAAGTAACATGAATATGATGAGTGAGTGCATTTTAATAAGCAGGTACTATATCAAGATTTCTTTCTGAATGTAAGATTCTACAGAATTAAAGATGAGTTTATATTGGATACTATATATCAGAGATATAAAGTACAAAAATAAATTATCACAGAAATATTTTTTTCAATGAGGGAGTGGATCCTTTCTTGGAGTTAAGTTGAGCTCTTGATGATTAATGAGCTGCCACAGCGTTTCGAACAGCCTCAGAGAAGAGCAGGAGTTCAAACTGAGTCTAGACCCAGGATAACAATCAAGCTTGTCATTCTGACGTTAATGTCCTGTAGGTGTGACGTTCATGTGATGAGTTGCCAATCACATCTGGTGTAGCAAAAACATCATTTAGATTTAGTCCTGTTGCTGTACTTGACATAAATGAAACAATTCCATTCCATTATTTATATGAATAATAGAGATCCGAAATGTAGAGATGAACATGTTTATGATGAAAAAACTATTTTTATATAACAGTAACATAACAAATTAAAATTATTTGACATGTATATTCATCTTCATCTTTTGCCCGTATTAAATTCATGAAAATGAAATCAAAAGAAAACTTTTGTGATGTATCTGATGGATTAAAATCTGTTGGTGATTTTTATTACATATCTACAGCAAAACATGCACAAGTAAAACAATTTTACTAATGTATAGCATTAGAAATTGGTTTAAAAACATAAAAAACATAAAAATAATAAGTTTTAACCCTTAGAAAGTGCAAATGCAGTAGTTGAATTAAACTCAAGGGAATACATGAAAGAAACTCAAGTAATAAAAAAATTGAAGACAAAAGTTGTGGTCAACACAAATAATTCTAAAATAATACAAGTAGTGACACAAAAGGTTACAATACACTTCAAACGTAGGTGCACATGAATCATACGTACAGTATGTAGATCCACCCGAGCAGAAAAGCCCCATACGTAGAAGAATATACCTTTTATTTATGCAATTTAGTAAATGTAGTAACACATAAAGAATAGAATCGATTGAGGAAAGATCAGACTGTGTCTATATTGCTTTACCAGACCTTCTTTTGTAAATAACATTTTATTTCATCATTGTAAATGTATTAATGATGTTTGCATCAGTTTTTATTTGTATATGTAAATGTATCAATTTACATACTGTATGTGTTTAGTGCGAAAGCACTTTGCGACATTGTGTTGTATAAAAATAAAGTATAAATCTAAATAGTATTTCTTTATTTTGTAGCTGTTCGTGCTACATGTGCTTGTATTGATCTTGTCAAACTGTGATACAAACCTAAAACCTTGGAGTCTAAATGAGCTGTCATTTTTGCACCAAACATTTAATCTGATGTCTTTATGTGGATCCAAGTCTTTGTTTTATCTGTCTCTTCGTGTTTACTTTGGTTGAACCTTGGTGACTGTATAGTGGCAGGGGACGCTGAGACATGCCTTCCGTCTGGGCCAATTCCTGGTTGTTTGCGAGGTGCAACATTTATCCAGAGGGGGTAATAAGATGCAGAATTTACCCAGCTCCGTCAATAGCCATGTCGATAGAAGGACACTTACTATCTATCATCCTGGGAATCAATGCAGGTTTTCAGCCATGAATCCCAGGAAATGATGGCTTTCAAATAAACGGTGGAAAGAGAAACAGGACGCTCCTCTGGGACAAACGGATGCAGAGAGGCTCAATTTCACTCTGTAGCTCTCGGATCCCTGCTCAGCAATCCACTTGAACACCAAAGGTCAAAAGACATTACAGGGGAGTATTGGTTGGTGACAAGACATCAGGGATCTCTGGAGGATCCAAACAGCAACTGTGACATGACATGTTGACCCTCTGCTACACCAGAAAATCGTTGTTTTATCACGTAACATTATACACCTGCTAAATAAGACCTTCCACTTGTGCTCGGAAATGGTTTTCCTATATAGGAACAGGCACAAACAACCTGAAGCAATATCATTTGTCAAATATGCTAGGATGAAGTTTGTTGGAATTTAAAAAAACAAACAGTCACATAAATCATTGGACCAGAAAGCTGCACATTAAATTGTTCATCCATGATCATTGAGTCTGATAATCTGGACTCCTGATTCGTCTGGCTACACGGTCCACTATTGGTCGAGGAGTCTGTTGCACAGAAATAGCTTGAGGCTTTAGAAATTGTTTTCAAAAAAAAATAACATGAAATTATTTGTCTGAGGTTATTCAGGCATTGTTGTGATAGTTTGACAAATTGATTGTTCCTTATCTTGTCCTATTGCTCTCCTAGTCTTGTTGCAACACTCCAGCCACATGGTGATGACATTGATGACAGTTTTAAAGATCAAGGATCCACTTTGGATGTGAATGATTTACCATTATATACAAAAACAAAAAGACAATTAGGAAGTTACCTTTAAGTTAATAAAGAAGTTTTAAAATCACTGCGTTGTTTTTAACTTGTTATGAAAATGAAATATAGCCTCTACTTGCTACAAGCTACACCCCTAAAAGTCTTTAGGAATTCTGAGGTAATGTAAATGTGTTTTAAAAGGTTTTGTTGTCAAAGGGCACGTGAAGGTCAAATTGTTTATTAGAGGGATATGTCATTTGTGTCTACCGTAAGTAATGTAACACTCTTAAGTATATGTGCTGCGAGGCAACTCATCTCTTTACTGCATTGTTTACAAGAGCTGTTTCTCTCGGACTCTGTGATCTTTATTGCATCTTAATCCTACTCCTTTGTACCAGTGCCCGCCACGACATTAAATAATGTCCCACTGCCAACTGTTTCCTCCGTCTCAATTTGTTTTATAGTGATGCACAATTTAACCTTCAGAGTAGCATTCGCGGGATCATAACACCCGGAGCAGGTGTAATTTTTCCTCACAAACTGTGCGCCAATGTGACCCTATTTATCTCTGTTCCTTATAATGCATCGTATTAATCTGCGGGTCATTTACGAGCCATTATTACAGCAGGACAATAACTCACTCTTATTGTTCCGGCTGGATACTGAGGAAAATCTTTCGGGTCCAGTTGTGGTTTAGTGTTCCACCAAGCAGCTGTTCTGTAGGCTCTGAGGGAGTTTGGCTCGCTCTCTTTACACAAGACTCCACGAGCTGTCCTGCGATATGGAGAGTGAAATGGGAAACGGAGGTGCAGCCACTTGCGAAATGTGATTTCCCTGGCTTGATTGCTCTCTGGGATTTGTGTTTAAGGCGAGTGGCGTCATACCATATTTATATAATCCAAGAATAACATCAGAAATTAATCCAGGAAATTAAAGCAGATTTTTTTCATACAGAAATATATATATATATATATATATATATATATATATATAAAAAGGTAGACAATATGTCTATTTTTATATATATATATCTATATATATTTTTTGAACCAGCCTTAGAGTGATAGTTCATCAAAAAACTCAAATCTTACATTTTCTACTCACCCTAGTGTCGACAAAGAGTTGGGATTATTGTCATGTCCTCTCATTTATCTATGAGTAATCCATTCCTTTTTAGAGTTATGGGCAAAATGTACATCCATTTTAATATAGTGACTGATGCTCAGTTGTATTTGCCTTCATCCTCGTCCAAAAAGACACACCTAAAAACATACAAATACTGTTGTGCTCGTCTGTAATGTCCATCTTGTATTAAAGTCTCAACACAAGGAATTGTTCCAAATAAACCCTGAATAAATCTATACATTTTTAATTATTCCTAAAATAATCTTAAACCTTAGTCGACACAAGGGTGAGAATAAATTGATTTTTGATGAACTAAACCTTTGACATACAACAAGCCATGAATAAAATATACATGGAACACAGATTTAGAGTAGTACCCGAAGATTTTGATAAGTAAATGATATCTATTTTAGGTTAAATTATCATCTGTTTGTTATTTGCAACATAGTGACTTTGAAAAGATGAATTTCCATATCTTGATATAAACTTGGTTTCATAACGTTCCTCATCAGAGGGGCAGAGACAGTTCAAAGGACTAAGACAGACCCCAGTACATGTACATTGTTTTTTGTGAACGTATATATATATATATATATTTATATAAATATATTTCTATTGTCTACCTCAACTATGCTTGTTGAATCAATAAATATCCTGTGATGATTGTTAACTTTCTCTAACCTGAGTTTAATCTCACAGGAGCTGCAGTTGAGCTGCAAACACCGTTTCCTCTTGTTCTTAAGATAAATGAGCTGCTTCTAAATAATGCAGTGAACCCTAATTCTCTTTGATTAGTCGCCAGTTAGATGATGGCGACCCATTGAAATTGGTCATCAGCATAAATAACGAGCGAATGAACTGATAAAATGCAAAGTTCCCGGCCGTCATAAATCAGCGAGATTCCACTACCGGTGTAAGTGGGAGGAATTAGAACTCCATGCTCCTATTAATTATGTTGCCTTGTGAAGGCGACAGCGTGATAAATCAGCGCTGAAAGGCCCTTCACCGGCTCCGCCTGAAGACTTCCACTGCCTGCAAATTGCTTTGTGTATGCTCCTAATTGTTTCTTAAATAACCCACCTTTTCAGCCAGTTTGGAGAGAAGTCCACCAGGAGTGGTGCTGAGATCCACGACTTGTTCCTCTTCTATTGAAAACAGAAACAATCTTAAAAAAAAATGGATGACAACTAATCAGTCATTCCACTATGATTCAATTTCTTGACAACTACTAAATGCTTTGCACCAAACATGTATCCTGGTGAGGTGTATTTCTACCAAAAGTATTGGATTATTTGGAGATGTATACAGTATATACTATTTTAACAACAAAGTTCATCCATCCATCCGTTATGTGATGTCAGGAAGCGAGGCAGCAGCCCGAGCAAGTAGGCTGAGATTTTCTATCCCCACTTAACACTTTCAGCAAGAACACCAAAGCATCTGTCCCGAGGTCTCTTCCTTGTTGGTGATGCCTGAAGCTCCTCGAGGGACGATGCCACCTCAACTGGCGTTTCCTTATGGAGGAGCACCAGTTTTACTTTGAGTCTCTCCCGAATGACTGAGCTTCTCATCTTACCTTCAGGGGACTAAAGTAGTTTGTTTTTGGTGGTCTTGTTCTTTTAGTCACTACTCAAAATGTGCTGTTGCCTCATGGCACTCCTGAGGCAGGTCACTTGAAAACGATTACTAAGCCCATCTAAGGTAAGGTCGGTTTTCTCTCCTCCTCCAGGCTCCTCCGGGACATTATTAATTGGTGTCAAATGTATTTATGGCTGTAGCATATGTAGCAGTGTATCCCTGGAAAAACTTCAAGATTTAACCAATTTCCAATCTACTTATTATAAAAGAGTAATGTCAACAGGACTGTGTAGAGTTTTGGGAAGACATTTCCCCTTTCATCCTAGTTATATCCCTTTATATTTAAAGAAATCATAGCCTAGGTTTTCTGAATCACCAAAAAGTTATTCTAGTGGCACATTTGACCTCTTAAATGAGGAAGACGATTCTGGAAATCTATAGAACGTATTTCTTGTTGATACACTTGTGAATGGATTGTATCTCTTTCCATAAGAGAGAGGTGAGGTCATTGACTATGTGTTTGGACTTCAACAGCAGCCGTGAGCATTGTTCAGTTTGATTTAAAACTTCTTTAAGAGTCATATATAGAACTGGAATATTTGTTTTGCAGCTAATAGCTAGAAGCAAATTCAGCTCCTTCGAGTGTTCTGATTGCAGTTATAATAAGTGTTTACTTTCAGGCAATTTCTCTCAATCAACTTTTACATTGGCATAACAGCACGTTCCATTATCTGGTTTCATATGAATGACATTTACGAACAAATAGTTGCCACATGTCACAACATGTCCAAAGGTGGACCAGCCACTTACCACAGCAACTGTTCAACATCAGATATTGAAGTGAAAATTCATCATATTGCTTTATTATACTTTAAAAATGACATGATGTTAAGATCGTAGAGGGCACTTAATGGATCAAATTCATTGAAATACATTGGTTGATTTGTAACACGTTACAAAGTACTGATATTTATTACAACTATAACTCATTCAGCGACTTCATGATATCAGGATAGATGATTTACGTGGTATCTTGGCTTCTAGTAAACAAATGTAACCTTAAAGGGAGAAACTGTTGCAAAGAAAGTGAGTTCTAATAAAACAATACACTACAGAAACTTCCATATGAAGGAGTAAGTCTTCTATGAAGGTGGTTAAATTGTTTTTCATTTTACACTTGCCAAGCGATGAAAGAAACAACTCTGCCATTGATTTGTTTGAGCAGCATTTATTCCCAAATGACTCAGTTTCCAATCATCAGGATAGAGAGCGCCCGTGCTCAGGGGCTGGAACTAACAAATGACAAATGGTGGAGAAGGAAAACAAAATTGATTCTTAATATTGTCAAAGGTACCCTTCTAGTAATCAACTAATTGGTTCAGCACTTGAGCGTGTGTGTGGTTTGTCCTTGTGCTGGCATTGAGCCACGGCGAGATGTTTGAGTTTAAATAATGCTCCCGGGCGGTCAGAGGAGTGATGGCGTGGACTTTCATGACATTGCGTCAGAGCCAAGGTGACTGAGCGCAGGAGTGATTGCTCCCTCTTTCTCCCTGCCTCTCTTCTGTCGTCCTCACCCTGTCAATACACCTTCACTTGTCGGATGGAGTCACATCAGGGCAGAGCGGCTGACACCAGCGTGTCTTTATTTCCTGCAGCAATCCTTTTACAACACACATCAGCGGTGATTAATACAGTGACAGCAGCCCGGAGATGAACCCCCTGCTGCCCGTACGCCACTGTCCCTGACAAACAAACTGCTCACCTTACATACTCGCCAACAGCACTTCCTTTTTATGAATACACACACTAGTAATATATCAAAGTGGAGATGCAGGATCGCAGATGCATTCCCAACAATCTCTTTACAATTGATTGATGGAGAGAACAATACTTAGTATTCCAAAACTGTCTCAGTATCAAACCAAACCATTGCTTTTTCTTGCAGCTGTCACTGCCGTTATTAAATCCAGGCGCTTCCAATTTAAATTTATGGCATCTATTAGCCACTATTTCCATATCCAGGTGTTGCATCTGCTTGGCTTCAGGTTGGGGTCATTTTGATTTATTAATATCCATATTTTCATCTGCAGACGATCACTGACATATTGTTGATGAATGTTCCTTGAAAACAGCTGTGGGAGCTTCTGTGTTATTAGACCATTATGCAGAATGAACATGTCGTTGTGTTCAGTGGGGGGAACACTCAACTACCCTAACAGCCAACAAACAGCCAGTCTTGTCCGATCAACAGCTGCCGGGATGTTCTCATGATCGTAAAGCAAAAGTCTGCGAGAGGAAGCGCAACATCGACGTCCATCACAGCCAGATGTTTGCTGCTGATTTACATGTACGCAACCCATTCCGGTTGAAACTTTCAAGCTGTACTTAGTCATGGTTTATGGGATGTGAATTTCTATGTCATTAATAATTTATTTTAATTATTGTGAAATATATACAATACACACTGTGTTCACAATAATTAGGCAAGTCATATTTTTGAGGATTAATTTTGTTTTTGAACAGCTGCTGAGGTAATGATCCATCCAAAGTACTAAAGCCTCAAAGATGAAGATTTAGGAAGGCAAAAGTGAAGTTTGGGCTTTTTTTAGGGGAATATTTGTGGGTGCACAATTATTTGGCAACTACTGTATAAGTGTGCAGAAGCTTATAAAAATGTATGAAATTTCTTTTTTTTTCCTATCATACTTTCATTTTCAGGTGAGCGAAAATAACAAACAATGGACACATTTCTAGGGACACAGTTGACTATTAACAAAAAATATTTTGTCATGTCCTGTCATTTATGTACCCTCTCGTCTCACTTCCTGGTTTTATTGTTTTATCAGTCTTGCCAACTTCCTCTCGTGCTTGTGACCTGATTGCTCTGATTTGTGTCACCTTTTTATGTTTATTCTTCAATCATATTCCCTGCCTTTCCTTTTGGGTGTCCTGCCCAGAGTCCAGACAACTTTTGTTGCTTCTGTGATCAAAACTTTTTTAAATTCTTTGTATTCTTTTTGTTGCCTACTCAAAAGGTGTTGGGTCACAACCTCTCCTTATAAACAAATATGCATCACCTGATATGCTCATTTCAAATAATCATATACGTTTTTAGTTTGGGTTTGAAAATATACATGTTCTGGCTCTAATCACCTAATAATTGTTAATGTACAGTATACATATATATATAAATATATATATATATACATTCATAAAACTCAGCAAATGTTTGGCAATAGTTTTAGACTCTAAATATTATTCTGATTACAAATTGTGCTTAGATTATTTAAACAAAGCAACATACTTATGAAGTTATCCTTGTGCATGACAAGAATAACATCATAAAATGATAAACAACAAACAAGTGGGCATTTGTTTGTAAAGGAAGAGATGAAAATCGAAGGGCTCTGGCCAATCTTCCTTGAACAAACTGGCAGATAGAGGTGTTGTCTGCAAACCCCTCCATGTCTCCCGGTGTCTCCTCCATGCTCTGGACAATGTTCTTCTTGCGACAGCATGCGTTGATGGGCCTCCTTCGGTGGGTTCAGACTTCACCACATGCTACCTCTACTGGTGACCAGAAAATAGTCTGTGGCGTCTTCCTGGAAAACTGTTGAGGTTGCCTCGCTAATTGCTTCTCATTTCCACCTGTTGTCTGTTCCATTTGCACAACAGCAGGTGGAATTGATCGGGACTCAGCGTTGCTTCCTAACTGGACAGATTGAAGCCTGTTGACCGCCCTTCTAAACTGTACAGTGCCACCTGCCTGCGTCTGCCCGTCAGGAAGCCAGTGATGGACAGAAAGGTCAGGGCATGGATGATGAGCCGGGTTATCTTGGAATGGTCATTGTTGTCAGTCATCACAACAGGATATATTTTTGATTTTCTCTCTAAACAGCATCTGTGTAAAAGAAAACACACTTTGGTTCTGCAGAGATTATAAACAAAGAGCACTAGTTGACTCAACGATGTCAGATTTTAGATTTAAGTGTTATTACAACAAAAACATGCTAATCAAAACAGGTCAAAATGTTTGAGACGCCTTGAAAATCACTTCATGTTATTCGATGGTTTGTTAGTGTTCTAAATGGTTGGGAGAGACACGAGTACAAAATTAAATCACTCGTATGAAAAGAAGGATGAATAATTTTTCTTAGATTCTTAATAATATTAATAATGTTGCGATGCCTCCTCTGAAAAGCCACATTTTAATGATGTAATAGTGTTTGGACTTACATTTGAGAAGCGCTCTATGCCTTAAAGTTGTATCTATAAGTTTAAGGGTTTAAGAGATGTCATGTTACTCCATAGAAAATGACTGTTTTAAATATAATTGATTGAGCAGAGTTCTACATACAATAATTAAAAGATAAATATCAGATCATTGTTACCCATGTATAAAGAGTGTATTCAGCAATCATTTATCCACAACCTTTTTAAGATTTTTAATTGAGAAACTAAAGTAGTAAAGTCATTGATACTGGTCAAATAAGTAATGAGATTTAAGTTTAATTTAGTGTTACTAACAATGTAAAGCATTTTCATGAAGATCAGAGAACAACCTGGTGTGACATTGAGAATCATCGTCTCCTCGCTCCCTTATTTCCCAGCACTGATGGCCAGGGGTAGCCCAGTTGTTAGGACACAGCCAGTGTCAGGGCCGGGGTAAAAGAGCACCCCCTCCAGTCCTGCAGATGCTGCTCCCACCTTTCATCATTAACTCTCCCGCAGAGATGGTCATCGCGGCTCCTTGCGGCATGCATCAGATTTTGCATCAGCCAAATTTTCAGAGCTGTCATTCTAATTATACAGACCTGGGCAAGATGGATCATTCCGGCCTTGTGTTGGTATTGATGTCAGATAATCATGGTAACTCGGCCTCAAGCCTCCGCTACGTCCAGCTGATGACAGCACGACTAATTAAAGTCAAAGTGACTGAAGTGAGTCACAAGGGTCATAATTCATAGCAAGTGTGCATATTTACTTTTTAGACAGTGAGAAAGCGTCAAAAGTCAAATCAATAAAAAACGAAAAAATGGTATATTTTCTTGATCTTGTCTTGGTCTCTGCTTCAGTCCTGAAGCCATTATTGCATTACTTTTCCACCCATTTAATGACTTTACATCCAAGTCTACAGTGAGAATGCAAATTTTCAGCAAAATCATGGTCGTCATTTTAGTTAGGATTTTTGCTAAAAGTAAAACAAGATCATGTGTATAATATATTATTGTCATTTATTTTCGATGTGCTACTATTTTCCAATTATGTCCTCTACACAAAATAAACACATCAATCTTCAATGTCTTTGACACATTTGTGTCACGCACAAACCATTTTTAAGAAATTCAAGACTTGACGGCTTGTGTCACAGGAGGCTGTTGATGTAGAGCACAGCATAAATGTCTCTCTCTCTCTGAACAAATACAATTTAATAATACACAGTGCAACTCCAGGGAGTCCTTCAACTGATATTTAGTGGATATAATATTATATATATATAATATCTTTTAAAAAATTAACAAATATTTTATTTTTTGCATTTATGTGTATATTTATGACTTTGTTCATTTTCTAACTGTCTCAATCCATCTTATCCATCTGGAAAAGTCCTCATATTTACTTCTCAATTTTATTTAATTATATTTGAATCGTCAAATCAAAACAAAGTTATCTCAAATACTTCATGTTTTAAACTAAACTTAATAATAGAAGAGGAAAAATAGTTACCAGAGAATCACAATGTGTGACAGTTACAAGGAAAACCTTTTTTTTTTTAAATAGGCAGAAACCTCAAGCAAATCAATCAAAACAAGGTGTAGGAGACATAGACCAGTGGTGCTGAGAAAAAAGGTGGAGATATGATCTGTGTATTACCAAGAGTTTGGAAATACGATACATATCACTATAGATGTGTGCTGATAAACTATATTGCGGTATGTTGTTTTTTTAAGAATTTAATTGTACAAAAAACATCATAGTGTAGTAAATATACAATGCTATTACATGCTTAACAGAAAAATAAGTATATACCTTATCTAATCAAATGTGAAAGTGCTTGTAGAAAAGTGCTTATCAAAATATCAACAAAAAAAGTTAAACTTATAATGACAGTGCACAATGAAGTACATTAACAGTCTCAAATATGAGGAAATGGAGCAACATCCAGTATTTGTCAAGATTTTTGTGGAGGAAGACATGTCAGTGATATGTTGTCGGGAAGGGATTGTATAACGGGGCTCCAGTGTTGTCCACATATGACAAAACCCATCATTCTCCGCAACACTCAGAGGACACATGTTTTTGAAAAATACAATTTATCACCGACTCGTTGCACATTACATTTCTTCAATGGTTCGCTGAGTAGGATCCACTTTTGTCATGTTAGCCTGCATTGCTACATCGCCATGGTGTCTCGCTACTTGAGACCATAAATTGGTCGTATTTCCAGAGTACTTCACTCTGGGGTAGCACAGTTTACAGATCGCATGGCTCTTATCAACGTCACAACTGGCTTGCTTAGTTTTGAAGAAAAAAATCTGTCCAAGCATCAGCTTTAAAAATCGCTATCCTTGTGTATCTCCTCTTTTTCGTCAGCTGGTTTTGTTGTTTAACTAGTGGCCAACGGTTTAACTACATCACACAAATGAATAAATGCTTTGAATGCCGTTTAATTGAATCAAATTAAAATATAAACCATAAAATAACTATTAATTAATTTAATTTAAATACCCCCCTTTTCTGGTGCCCTTGACCTCCACTAAGGGTGTAAAAAAAAATATCGATACAGTATCGGGAAAAACATATTGCAGTATATTGTTAAATCAATATTTTTTATATAGACAATAAAATCTTCCTCCAGAAATCAAACCTAAAGCCGCAGGACTAACAGCGGACCTCACTGTAACTTGATTAAAAAGTAGATTTTAAGATAGCTTTTAACATATAGATGAGAGAGAGAGTGTCTACCCTCCGGACAGATGTTGGTTGTTTGTTTCACAGCAGATATTATTGATAACTGAAGGCCCTGGCTCCATATCTACATTTGGAGATTCAAGGTCTAACTAAAAGATTTAAGTTTATGGAACAAAACATCCTGGAAGGCTGATATGTTTGGATTAGATCTGTGCTACATGTTGGTTCTAGACCATGTAAGCTTTGTAGGTTAGGCGGAGACTCTCCTCTCTTGGGAGTGTCTTGTTCTGCCTCTTGTCTAAAAGTTTGGTTTTAACCCCTTGCAGGATTTCTTCCGACATACACGTGCACAGTCATGATCTAAGTGAATTACCCAAGTGATTTACTATACATCTTTGCTACTATTATTGTGCCATCACTTGAATGAATAACTGCCTTTCTTGTTTTAGGCTGGCCTGAGGTGCACATTACACATATTTATAAGATTTATATATATGGATATGGAAAATTACTCACGACAAATGTAAAAAATTAAAATGAATTATAATAGATTTACAAAAACAGCTAGCCTTTGTGTCTCGTATTATTTTCTCTGCTGCTGCCTGCATAAAAGGCAGAGAAGTGCAATAATGGGTATAAGTGGAAAGCGCTCTAAAGTTAAAGCTGATGGATGGCTTGTCAGAAAAAATAATTGCACTGGTTGGAAAGTGGGTCTGCGTGTTCAGAGGCGGGAGTGTGGGATCTGCGGAGAGGGTGATGGGAAGTGACAGTGGTCTGTCAAGATGCAGTGGCTGCCCAGAGTAGTGTGAAAGCGCAGCTAGAAGGTGGCAGAACAGACCAGGCTGTCAGAGCGGGAAAGTGGCGCTAATACATGGAAAAGAAAAGGAATCCGCCTGTCAGACCTGTTCAGCCAGTCGATGGGGAAAGAGGGAATATGCTAGAATAGGTGCAGACGTGGTCAAGCCAGCGTGCCGCTAGCTTTGCTACAGGTTCAAATCAAGCTGCCAGATAAGATGGATCTTCAGCCACTAGTGGCGGCTTCCTGTTACTACATTTTCCATTTCTGTGATGATTCATGATACGACAGATCTGGAGTTATTGCTTGCACTATATGACATTTGGAATTGTCTACTGCATGCTGTGACAAATGTGATTCTAGGGAAGGTTATTTCAGTAATTCAGAGAGTGCCTTTTCCTTTATATTGTCCTGCTCTGACCTTGGAAAGCAATCTCCTCGATTCTGTATTAAAATATATGCAATTTTAGTAAACACACCCCAGAGGGTCACATCTTATAAAACACAGTTGTAATTCGTCAGCGGGATGTTAAAGTGACAAACTTTGATTGGATGGATGATGTATAGAGTGACCTAATAGAGGATGGAGTGGACAGGAAGACAGACAGCTAATAGATAAAGAAGCAAGCAACGCCTCATTTCCAGAGCAAGGGCTGTTTGTGCTGCCAATATGACAAAGGGGAAGTCGACAGCCATTGATCCAAACTCTTGGATGACAGCTTAAAAAATCAGCAATAATCATGACAAATGAGGCGAGGCGCTGCTGAGAGAGAGTTATCAATAACCAGCAGGACAGGAAAAATGCCAAGGTCACAGAGGGCTGGACGCTGCCAGGTGATATATTGGTAAAGACGGGAGAAGCAGCCTTAAGAGAGCTTGAAGTTATTAATTAGGTTCTGATCCCCATCGGGATACAAATGTCCCCTGGTATGGATCGCTGGTCAGTGCCAGTGAATGCCAAGGGCACAGAGAGCATTACGTAACCGACTTGATCACACATGAGAGGCACTGGACGGATGTGTGGCATCAATATCTCAATGGCTTTTAGCAAGACGCCTAAAGACGTCTGAGGTCGCAGTAATGTGGCTTTCCGTGGTTCAATGTTGATGTGGGCTCTCACCTGATTGGCTTGATTATTCAATATTCCTGTCAGTGCTCATTGTCTGGGCCAGTGAGGAAGAATAAAAAAGCAGTCGTGTTGGCTGTTAATCCCTTCAGCAATGCTGTCCTGAGTCCAATTACATTCTGTTGGGCTTATATGAACAATTTCTTTTCAGCGTTTTAAACTTTTGCTGTTGTTTGGCCAATCATTTATGGTATTCCACTCAATTCAATCACAAATCAATTCTGATAATGAACACCTGATCCCTACAGCTCATATTCAATCAATTTGCACTTGATTAAAGGATCTCCAAACAGAAAACAAACCTTGAAAATTAAATGCTAATAACTCAAAAGAACGCACAAAATATGTCTTTTTTAAACCAATGTTCAGAAAGGCAATATAACTGGAAGTGTCAGAACAAAATTAAACTAAAATGAAAGTTTTAACACTTATTTCTCCATTCCGCTCCTCACCGACATTGACATTTTCTTATTGTTAACAAGTGAAAATGGAAATAAAAATGTTGTTTTTAAAGGGCAACTAATGGAAAAACCCAACTTTCCTCACTTACTAACATGTTTCAAATGGTAAAGTCTAAAGTCTCGGCAAACAAGAGATTGTTTCCTGGTGAGACTATGTCTCTAAGCTGGTTGCTGTGGGGTCCCCCGGGAGGAGCTAGATAAGGTAGCTGGGGCGAGGAAAGTCTGGGCCTCCCTGCTGAAGCTGCTGCCACTGTGACCCGAATCCGGATAAGCAGAAGAGAACACATCAAAACAAAACAAATGTCCTGAGATCAAATGACATTGTGGCGATCATAATTTCAGGGAATGAAAATATGACGTCCCACTGATGACCATATAAAAACCAACTGAAAAAACCTGACGTTTTTTTGGGCTTTACTTTAATGTCAATTAATGCTTTTTTGTACTGCTGGTTTAATTTTGTTTTCAATCCATTTATTTGCAAATAAATAAATGTAATTGTCAAACCTGATTGCAAATAATGACTCTAGGAATTATGTAGAGGCCAAGATCTAGCTCACTTGAAATACACAATACAAATGACATAAACATGACGGTATCCCACTAACCGTTAATATTTGTTATTGTTGTTATATATACTCCTGAAAGATTGTACTCAGTTTGATAATCCTTTGTTTTCTTCTTTTTTTAGACAACTTTGCATTTCCCAAAAGCTAATTCTAGAGGATTCATTTAACACTGCTGTTGTGCCATGTTAAGTACATTTTATAAAACAGATTTCAATTCAGTGTAAATAAATGCTGTGTATTTATATGTGTCTAAATAATGTTAACATAATGATCATCAAGCAAAAGCCTTCTGTTTTGTAGCATCCAATGCAGATGCAAGAGCTAGAGTAGAACTAGAACCTGCAGTACTGCGGCATTAGTCAACAGGCAATATCCTGCCTGGTTCACGAATCTGAATTCTCAGAATATATGCTAAAATCCATCAAACATCTGGTGTTGAGGTAAGTGGGAGATTAATGGGACGGTGTGTTGCCTTGATAATTAACTTTTGCATCATTAAACTTTCTTAGAGTCCGCTCCCCTCAGATATGAACGCACATGCACCTTCTTGGCTCCTCTTGACTCGGGCCCAGCAGCTCACTCGTCCATCTCGAGTTCAATAGGCCACGAGGTCAAAGAGACAAGAGAATGATTTACTGGCCGTGTCATGATACTGTGATTGAGTCCAGCTCTGCCTGTGAGACTTGATTTGTGGCCTCGGTGTGAATTGTGACATGTGCCTGTAGGTATGCACACTTCAGTGGGAGGTGCGCCTTCTCTCATCTCTCTCCCATGCTAGCACGCTGCGAACAACAACATGGCTTATTAAACCTTGCTTGGTCAAAGATACCTTCACAGCAGAGAGAAAGAAACCAGGTGCATGTGTGAAGCAATTAAGTCTGGTGGATCTCACTTTTGAAAGCATGTTTGCCACTCTTGCCAGGTCTATAGAATCTAAGCAGCCGTTCACACGGAGTTGAGGATTTTTTTAAATACTGTTCGCATCATGACGCTATCTGTTGCCTCGAGAGGGATTATTATTCTGTCATCTCCTCGTCGTCCTGATGCTGCCCACACACTTCCTTTGCCTTCGCTATGAGGATAAAGCGCAGTTCCTGTTTTTCTGAGACCATCTGTAAGGAAAAACTAGCCCAAGGTAAAAGCGATGACTGCAACTTGGCACAAGATTAAACGGGCTCCCCTCAAAAGCCATTAATAATTCTCATATTTTGGAAACAGACCATACATACAGAGTCTTTGGTGTTTAATCTCCTCTCACAGTGTATAAAAAAAAGGTCAGTAGGGAGGGAAATGCTTGTTTTTTTACCTCTTCCAGCCCAGAGTGATGGTCCTTGCTTCTCCACGGCAGCTCATTTGTCTGTCAGGGCCATGAGCAGAGCCAGTGATTTAGTTTCCTTCACATGAAGCTCATGTCCGGTTGATGATACTGCTTGGTGGGCTGCGGGTATATTTGTCACCTGGTGCTTTGACAGCCAGATAATTGCTGATAGTTAGCAGAGAGAGAGCGTTTTTCTAACCACAATGATCTGAGATGCTCATCACAACACAATTTTCTCTTGTATTGAGGATTTCATGCAGAAGAATCCAACAGGTCAATATAATCTATTGGACAAAATACAGACTTCAACATTTAGATAATGAAGGTAAAGTCTTATCACTTGAAGACATGAATAGATCAAACCTATGATGGAATCATTGATAGACAAATGAACGTGGCCATGTGACGACTTTACACTGTTAGCGAGCTGTGACCAAAGCTGTTCATTCTGAGCACTAATAGCGAAGACCTACAAGCAACAAAAGATGAAGTATCTATCCAATAAATGTTCTTCAGCCATTTTACCTTTGCAACAATCCATGCACACATTACTGATTAAAACTTCTGAATCCTTTGACATCATGTTTACATCATTTTTATTTTAAAACTTGCAGTTCCATGACATATATCAATAACATATCAATAATATGTCACGTGTCAAACAAAAGTAAATAGTAACGGAAAATCTCTCACCTTTCATGATTTCAAGAATCATGACAATTAAAAGCATGTTTTAGGACTTGATCATGAAAAAGAAAGAAAGAAATCAACAAAAACTATTTTAACGAGTAAAAATCCACTACATATACAACAACAAATCACAGCGTGTGAGGCTTTATACAATCTTCAAGATACCAACATTCCTGAACAGAGAAGAGGAAAAAACCTGACACACAATCATAATGTTTATACTTCATATGAACAAGCTCATTAATCAGATGCATGTGTGGACGACCGAAGTAACATCTAAAGAAGGTATACATAATAGAGATACATTTGTAACCAAGTAGATCAACAATTTTTCTTTTCTCTGAAATGTATATACCTTACTGACATACTTGATTTATGGTTTTCCTTTAACATACTGCTGGCAACATTTCTACACAAGAATGTAAATGACCAAAAGTTAAGTATGAAATTGTACCTTTTTGTACAAACTCTGCATCGTTACTATCTGTGTGGTAAAACTCAAACCAACACTCCTCTGTGGGAGGCTAAAGAAATTGACGGTTTGCTCAGATTTACCTCCTCGTAGCACAAATATAAGTGTGAAATCAAACACAAATGATCTCCGCTGGGAGTGCATCGAATTATTCACTGCCATTGTATGAGTGTAATGTGCTGTTCTTATTGGGATGGCTAACGTTGGGTGTTCTTGAGATGATGAATCTTTTCTCAGAGGACGGGCCGATATCACCTCCTGGGTTTAATTAATGAGCGAGTTCATGGTTCATATAACACTTTCGGGAATTCTTGTTTGGGATATAGGTTCCATCGAATAACAGGGTTTGATCGTATGACTTGATTCATTCTAACTAGGTCTAATGAGGGAGGGGGTGGAGAAGGCTCCTGCATCAGCCAGGCATCACCGATTAGGTCAGTGGAACGGCCGCTAGGCTGAGCATGATGGATGACTGGTGGAATGAGTTTCTGCCTGGCGGTATTGTGAAATCTTTTCATTGTCACTGACGGGGCCTGTGAAGGGGGCTGATAAATGAGGGAGCAAGTGTCAGAAACGCCCTTCCATGCCCCACTGGAGCTTCCACATCTACCCCGCAACTGAGCGTGGACTCTTGATGAAAAGGTGGAAGTTTTCCAATGTGTGAGTGAGAGCCGGATGGAGGGAGGTTGTGATGATCCGGGCTTAGTGGTTACTGAACTGACCTGTCGCTGCAAAACTGGTCGAGGCCAGGGTGCATGCTGGGAGGAGAGAGCTGCCATCTTTTCATTTATGTGGAAGGGGTGTAGGAGCGATGTGATGAATGTGCTGCCTCCATCTGGTTTCGGCACATGTAATAAATATCTGGACTCATCTTTGACCTCACTCACTTCGCACACACATCGTTCACATGGTGAACAGTGCGGCGGGCGGCAAGATCACGCTGTGTGCAGGAAATAACTGGATTCAATCATTAATCCATATTATAACAAGTCAGCAAACTCACCTGAATTCTTCCCAGATATTTATTCCAAACGGTATGAAAGCGTAATATTACAGTTATGACTCTTAATTAAAAAAAGAACAAATGAGAACAGTTGGTTAGTTTTAGTTATAGTTACTTATGTTTCTGTTTTAAATACAAGAGAGAACTACGTTATTAAGCTTTTTTCTAGAGGTATATAATGTCAGATCTTTGTGTATTATTCACTTTACAAACCATGATAAAATAGCTTGTAACGCTCCGAAGCATACACAAACATAAGTGGTTTTCTAGCAACTGATTTACTTGAAGAATAGTTAATGTTACAGAAATGACTATATGAGCAGCATGTGAAATTAAATATACAAATAAAACATATACCCTATACCTATAGGCTGCATGCAACTTCAGGGGTTGTTTACTTTTTGCTTTCTTTATCTCCTTCTCTTTAACTCTCTTGAACGCTTTGCTTGCGCTGAATTCTACTGAATGCATATCCATTACATCTCTGTCAACGTGGCCAATAGGTTTCCAATAAAATTAACATGTTTTTTTCTACCAGTTAAAAAAAAACGCTAAAAGGTTAAAAGGCTACGTATGTGACGCGCCTGTAACAGATTTTTTTCATTTACTTACTTACATGTCAACAAGAATTATAGTTTACTTCCTTTAAACTGATTTTACTTTTTTGGTACTTGAAAGAAATACACACATAAAAGAGGAAAAAAGACAATTTACTGTGTTTCCGTTTAATTATAGTTATCGTTTTTTCTTATACCGATGTCCGTCAGAAATGAGTCGCACTGTACCAGAAACACGACGGAGACGATGCAGAACAGAGACGAGAAGAAAGAACATCAGAATTTGTGTCTATTGTTGTCATAAATAATAATAAAAAAACAATACAAAAAATACAACAAACCCAAATAACATGCACCAAGTCACTCTTTTCTTCCTCCTCCTTCCTGCAGCTTTTTAGATCTGACCTTGCAGCTTTTGTGCCCCATCCATCTTGGCCTGTTTAGCCATTTCACTGGACACATACTGCGCAGATTAACACAATTCATCACAGCAATCATCCTCCATTCATCACCCTTGCCAATGAATGTTTTGACGTCTAGTTAATTTTCTGCTGATGATTTATCAAATTATAATTACCATCCTCTGAAAGAGTCATTCCTTATGTTGATAAATGATAATGATGCCAAAGTGGATTGAATTTTAAGTAAGTTCTCTGTGATTATAACATATGCATTATTGTGACTAATGCCCTACAACGTGGTCGCCCCGCAGCTGCAGGAAGTGCGGAGACTGTTAATGTTGTGACAATCAATGCGGCAGACAGGTTGTTAAATCACTTTCACACCACAGTGCTCGTGAGACATAAATGATCTGAGTCTGAGATTCTGAGATGAGGTCAGTAATGGGAATGTGTTCTAGTCTCACTCTTACACATACAAAGTCATAAAAGCAAATTATGGATTATTTTTGAAGTGTTTTCAGCTGTGATCACTTTCAGTTGATTTTTTTAATAAAATAAATATCTTGTTATATTGCGCAGAAATGCATGAATCTGCTTGATCTTGTTTGTACATGCGACTACAGATGTCCGACAGAGACAAGAAAGAGACAATATGCGACAGATCAGAAAAAAAAGAAAGAAGACCTGTGAAAGTAGTTGTTACACTTCAATGAGAGAGTCACACATCCATTAGACACCTCAAATAACATGAACCAAATCATTCTTTTCTTCCGTCTCCTTCCTCCTGCTTTTCAGATTTGGCCTTGTATCTTTTGTGCCCCATCCATCTCTAAAAATGGTTGAATGAAAAACATTCAATAAACACATTTTTTACTAAGCTATCTTCCATTATCTGTGGCCTTCAGCACCATTTTTTTTCTGGCTAATTGAAATCTTACTTCTATTCACTTCATCACGTCATGGTGTGTGGCAACCGTTATTAATTAATTAGTACAGTGCTCTTGGCGGGTGACATGAGGTCAAGTGGTGTTTCCCCTTCAGCAGCAACAGACTACAGACTAAGATTGTCATGGATCAAAGGAAAGGGGGAAGACTCAATGTCGGTGAGCGAACTCTGCCCCCACAACTAAAACTTTCCAACTCTCTTTATAGTAGTAACTATATAGGTACAACTAAATGAAAATAAATATGGAAGATAGAAGGAGGTGAGGCGACTCTGCATCTTTGATTGTAAGTCTAGTGTATGGTTCAGCTCGCTGTGTTTCGAATGCCGACTGGGTCAGTAAGCATCAAAGCAATGTGTTCTGTGTCACCTGCTGCTCTGGCAGCCGCACCCAAGCACAGAGGAAAATGCTAACTGCAGCTCAAACAGTTACACAGCTGGACATTCTAAGAGAAGGGAATAGCAAGACAACTACAGGGTGTCACTACTAAACAAGTTAATCTTCAGTTCTGTATATAAAAAAGGAAAATGACATTGCATACAAGGGTGGGGAAGCAGCTACATCAGAGGATTTTATGGGGTGAGTAATCAATAGGAATTAAGAATTGTTGTTTGAATTCAAGGTTTTTTTAAGTTTGTAAACCGTTTAACAATGTGGAAATTTTTAATTACAGTTTAGGAAGGATTCATAAAGACTGGAACGAGGGGTTATGAGGCCTTATTCTAACTATAATTATAATGTTTTTGTATGGTGAACAATAAAGCAGTCACTATTTTGTTGGTTTTCTTTATTATGGTTGGTTTTAGATTGTAACCCCAGTGATAAACTCGAGAACACTATTTAATCAAAAGGTAAATACAAATTAAAAACAGCATGTACCATTGTGTAATTTTTAATCAAGACCCAAGCCCTTTTTCTAGCCAAGCTGTAAATGTGTTTTTTTTTTTTTATATCATAAGAGTCTGTTGTTTGTTCTGTGTGTGTATGAATCTTACCATAGCCAGCATCAAATGGAGACTCATTGAACTGCGGCTTCTTTCATTTCATTTGTTAAAACCGGAAGTTGCTCCTTTGGTAAGCGATTGTGTCTTACTACTAGCAGATACTGTACCTCAACCTCTTTGAATACTCGAGTTAGCATCAATATTCATTCCTTACAGTTGGGCAGGGTGGACAATCCAGTACTCAGTACGAAGAGCTGGGGTGCTCCAGGTTTTCGTTTCAACCGATCAAGCACTCATCGTTTAACCAATGAGGTCTCAAGCAAAACAAGCAACACCAGAATGACACTCAAAAGATACCCTGAAAACACCTGATTGGTGAAAAGGTATCCTCTTGATTGGTGGGAACAAAAACCTCCATCCACTGTGGCCCTTTGTGGAACACTTTGGCCCCCACTGATGTACACCACGTTCTGACTCATCACATATTAGTCATTCATATAAAGGTCTGCATCAAAAATGGACTTTTTAATTTGAATTTAACTTATTTAAAATTAAATTTAAATTAAATTACATTTAAAATTATATATTTTTAATTTGAATTCTCAAATTGGCCATTTAATTATTCACCCTTTTAACACATTAGTCTACACACACACACACACATATAAATATTTTCATGGTACATTAAGTGTTTTGATGCAGGAGGATCCGATTTGGATTGATACTAGATTCCCACCATGCCTGTTGTTCACACGTCACTTCAAAGTTCTGATCCATTCTTTATCCTTCTTCTAAGTCCTCTGTTAGTTGTTTTCTGTGATCATTTCACTCTTGTAGGGCCCAAACAATCCCCCTAATCTTCTTGATCATGGTCCGTGAGCCGAAGGGGAGGAATGTGGGTGACGTGCCCGCAGCAAACATAGGAAGCGCACCTGTGGGGACAATGTGCTGTTGAGGAGGAAGAAAAGTGCACACAAGGCAGCTGGAAACCTTTTAATTAGTGCTAATTACCTTAGCAGTGGAACGTTGGGAGGCCTGAAAGGATTTGTGTCAGCGTGTGAGAGATCAAAGTTGGAGGCGGTCAGGTTTTCTTTTGCTGAGTCAAAAACTAATAAGGAGGGTGATAATGGGGCCCGGGAGAGTGACGACCCAGGTGGTGCTGCCGAAAAGTCCTTCATGCGGCCTAAAACCAAAGAGACTGTTTCTTTCATTGATGTTTTGAACCAGTAAACAAGAAACTGGGACTGGACAGTTAATTCATGTTTTATATTTCCTGATAGAGGGAATCAAAGGTAAACTTGTGTTGAAGCCAAATTTAAAGAAAGAGAAAATAAGAATATTTTAGTATTTATTTCAGCAAAATATGACTTTACTTCTTTATGAACACACTTTATAGAACACTATCCCGACACCATCAATGACGCTGTACTATTGGCAACTTTGACAAAAGATTCAAATGCATGCACTGTTGCTTTAACACAAATACAGCGACCAGTGTGAAAATGAATCTCTGAAAAATAAACTCTCAAATTGATATTTTACTCATTTTGTTCTTTGATAGGAAACGTTGACCTCACCCAGAATAAACTAGTATATTCAATGTCTTCCACTGGATACGCTGCTAATATCGTTGAAGCGCTGAAATGTTCTGTGATGTCAGGTAAGTCTGTCAGCAAACTAGTTAAATTGTTCTGATTGTACAAGCCCTCGGGTCAGCAGGACTCGCAGTCACAGCCCATCAGCCCAGACTGTGTGACGGCATCTGCAGGTTTTTCTGGAGGTGGGTCAAGTCTAGCTTAAAGTCGGTCCCCTTCACATCCAATCTGGCGTCACATTCTTACCTACGGGCAACCTCTGCTGCGCCGTGGTCATTAATCAAAGCGGAGTGATGTCCTGACCTCAGCCCCTTCCCTTTGAAGAGCTCTGTCCTCTGCAGCATGAGGAAATCATTTGCTGCCTGATTCAATGAGCCGTCAGTCCAGCCGGCCAACCTAATGACATGTGAGAATATTAACGTCCTACCACCAAGAGTGCTGCTGCTGGGGAACCACTCTATTATTCAAGGTTTTTTGATCCTGTTTCACACCCACATTTCACATCCCTCTGCTGAATGAATAATCTAACTGTTAACCTATTAACTTTTAAATGGACAGTGCTCAATATTTTAGTCTTTTATAATTATTCTGATCATTACTAATATTTGAGGATCAGAAATTAAATGTTCACAAATACGATTGTAAAAAGGCAATCCCAATTTGTTAAGATGTGTTGATGTAATTGTCTTATAAATAACTGTAAGTGAGATGAGTTGAGTTTGCATTAAAACGTTAATAGTATTAAAAATAAGAATCCGAATCACAAACCTTTGAAAAATAAAATAAAATATATTCAATTTATTTAAACAATATTCACAACCCTGACCAAAATATCCCAAAATCCTAATATTAGAGTGAAAATAGCAGAAATAAATCCCTGACCTGATATTCATAAGCTTTTCTCTTGAACATGACTGACTAAAAAAAACTGTATTAACACACAAAATAATTAATAGAAAAATGGAACCAACCACCCAGTCAGCCATCTGCGGCACCATCTTGAATTTCAAATTCACAAATACATTTCCAAATGTCTGGTAATGTTGGTAAAGTGGTAACGGCAGTCTGGAAAGGCGCCATACAAATAAAAATTACTTACTTACTTACTTACTATGTTTTATATGATGACAGGCAACTCCATATTTCCAACAAATTCTGGCATTTGTGAACTTGAAGTACATAACATCTCTAAGTTGATCATGAAGCCATCGGAAAACAAATGTAACATTTTTAAAGCTATGAAGTACAAGAGAAGCTATTTTGCAAGTGATACTTGTACCTATAGTTTAACTACAATGTTGTACCTGGAGAAATCAGCTGCCAAGTTTTATTTCATTTTTTTTTCTTTAAGTCAACTTTAAAGGAAGACGAAAAAACTATATGTAAGGTTAGATGGCAAATATCCCACATGATGACTGTGACAAATGTACTATATTATATTGATGATGCAAGATTTGACATATGTCTTTCAGACGTAATTAAGTTGAGATACTGGAGGCGCTATGGAGTTGATTTCATTGCATAGTAGACATGATTGTATTGTTTAAAAACAATCAGGAATTGTGTCATCCTTACATCATGAACATTATTCTTTAATTATAATTATAATCAAAATAAACGTTTTATTGTACAGGTCGAATTTGTACCTGACTAGAGAAAAAGAATCCAAAAGTTATTTGAATTACTTGATGTATCTGAATGGGGTTGAATTACCAGAAACAACAGCAAACTTTAACCAGGCTATGTAGTAGTAGTACATAGCCTATATAATGTTTATAAGTAAAATTTAACTTATAGACATTATATATTCAATATATAGCCTTTTGGAATTTCGTGGACAGATTAAAGGTTTGGTTAAATACATGTGGGGCTTGACTATATATGGAGCTCTAGGGTTGAATATTTATGATGTTTCACTGACTTCCCTCAGACAAGGGCAACTTCAAACCTATTCCAGTCGCTGACACACTTGATCTGCCCCTCACAGTCAAAATTCTGGGCTGCCTTCCATCTTGTCACATACAGTAGTGGAGATGTCGGGACTGACAGAGACAGCAATCCTATCTGACAATTGATAAAAAAGTGTTTTGGCATGTTACGCGCCTTGCGGGCTGGCCTTAGTTCCCCACGGTCACAGGTTGAGGACATCCGACCTGAAATGCATGCAAACTAATGGCCAGCGTGACTGACATCTTCAGCGATGAGCTCGAAGTGTTCGTTCGTTGTCAGCAGGAGTTTATCAATAGGCACGTCTGCATATGCACTCGTCTATCGATCCATCCATCTCTGTCCGCCCATCTCAGCGTCACTGTAGCTGTCGGTTGTCATTCAGCATCTGAGCTGTGAGGAAGAAGGACGACTGCCGCACTCACTATTTACCATCCGCCTACCTCGGGAAAAGAGATTTGGAATAATGGCGTGTCATCGTGTGGAGATCTTGTATGACCTTGTTATGGGCACAGACAATCTGGTTTGCAGTCAAGTCGATATATTAAGTGATTAGGGAACAATTGCATCTTTTGCACTTTCTTTGCTATCATCTTTCAGGCCATCACAAAGTGAATGCAGAGACAACACCCTCCAGACAATCTACAGTTATCGATTAACTTCTGTTGTTTGGGCTAAGGAATTAAATCAGAGTTCCTGGGGAAACACACAATTGTATCTCCAGATAAGTCTGCATAATGAACAAAAACAGATTTAAAAAAGGTTTGTATTGGAATCATGATATAAAAACTCAAGTATATTTATTTCTGCAATGAATATAGCGATGCCGATTTAACTTTCTCTGTGTCTGTTCATCAAGCTGCAGTCATGGTTCTAGATTTGGTTTGAATTGCTATAATGATCTTCCCGGATCTTGATGTTGTTTTCATGAATATTTGATCAAAAGTACTTGTTATGAAAAACACTATAAATATGTTATTCAGGTTGACATATTTAAACTGTTAGTATTTATTGAACATATGCAAAGTGGCTTAATAAGTGGATGAAAAATTTGCAGGAAAGTGACTGACTTGGAAAAAAAAGTGCAACATCAGGTGTCAGAGGAGGAAGGTGAAATTCTAAAGGGGATTGAGGCAAACAAGATAGTGCCTGTGAGGCACAAGTAGCTGCTCCCCCCAGGTCATTACTGCTTGTACTGCACGGCTGACACACACGTACAGCCAACACTCATCTCAGGCCTTATCATCGTCCATGAGATAATAAGGTTAGTATTCTGCCCTAAACTGTCGGCCAGTCAAAGCAATCTTTCAAGATGAGCACACTTGGAGGGGGCTCGAGGAGCAGAATTGAATTAATGAAACGACAGCATTAATGCGACGAGGGAACGAGATAATAACTTCATCCCATTTAGCTAATCAGAGTTATTCGGCTGACATATGTGTAAATCATTGGGAAAAATGAATTGCAACGACAGGTTCACTGCGATAGATTGTTATTACACCTATTGTGCCAAACCTGGATCTGGACGTTCGCTCCCGTGGCACTGAATTTAGCTGATTAAATCACCGAGTGCACACAGCGATGGTGACACAAAAACAACAATTAATAAGCCAAGCCTTCAGCACACAGCGGTGCCATTACAACCCGACTGCTAACAACATTACACAGCACAAATATCTGTATTATTAGACAGGCAGAAAGAGCCTTATTGGAGTGTGTTCTCTCCTGTTCTAGCTATGGGAGTCTCCACACTTGTTTCGTCTGTTTATGAATAGCTGCAAGACCAGCTCTGGTTTGAAACTCCCACCCCCCCCTCAAAACACCACCTCCACCCTTTGACACACGCCCACACCCAATCGCTCACACAGAGCGCACATTAAAAAGGATTTGTTCCCAAAAGAAGGTCGGCATTTGTAAAGCCACTGACAGATTTAAGTGTCAATTAAGTTGATGTACAGTGGGCACATTATCATACAAGGTTGTCAGCTGTGGCCATTTGAGGAAAACAAATACCTCCAGCTTTGCACCTTCTACAGCTTGAACTTTGTGTGGACCCACAGTTGCAATGAACGTCAGCGTCAATCATTTATCCAGTTGGCAAGCTTTCCAAAGGGGAAGTCTTTTCAGACAAACATCATGCACGAAGAAAGACTAAAATAATAATGACATTAATTAACCATTGAGTCTAAAAGTGCCTTATCATGTTGAGCGCTGTGGCCCTGCTTCCTAGTCTGGTCCAAAACTCATTACTGAGAGAGAGGGGTGGGGGGGAATTAAAGCTGTATGGAGGGATGATGGATGACAAGTTAAATTTGTGTCCGGGGACTGAAGGTGAATGGTGACAGAGGTATTTATCTTGAGAATGGAGGTCGGGGTCAGACGAGGCTGGGTGCCTTAAGGCACAAGACATTGACAAATTTATCCAGTGGACCCCATAGCTCCACTCTTTTCTTTGTTTTGAATCTTGGGCACTTGCTAAGTGACCCACATCGATCATGCTGCCGACATGACAGTAACACACTGTCACACCACAGCATCCCTTCTCTGCTGACCCATCTCTGATTCTCAAAATATATTTATTTTATTGTAGGTTGTAAGTGCTTGGACCCGTCCTTGTTCTCTTCCAGCACACTTGCATCTTCACACATTTATTAGACATGCTCAAGCGTTTCATTTTGCCTGCTAACAAAAACAAAAGTCTGTTTACAAGTGTACAGACAAGAAGGTGAGACGGAGAGACCTCTAGTGGTCAGCATGTGGCACTCTACAGTTAACAATTAGGAACCCGCATCACTCAGGTTTGTTATTGTTGACAGACATACAAGAGTCATAAATTATTTAGACCATGATGAGGTGTAATCTGGGTTTTAGGTGATATTTTTGCTGAGCCAATACTATTTACTCAGGGTGGACCACGATCATCAAAAAGAGGAAAATATATAAAGGCAATAAAAAGTAGGGTTGTGATTTATTTTAATTTTAATATCTGACCTAGATGATTAATATAATTCCTGCTAATTATCATTAAGTTAATAAATCAACACAACCTCAGTTACATCAGAATCAGAAACGTTAATTGCCAGTGTTTTGAAATAAGATAACACACAAAATAAACAATAGAAAGAAACATCACACACACTTCCTGCTTATGTATGAAAATAAGTCAAGCTTTTTTTTTTAATTTTGTAGTCAGTTTAAACTTGTCGATTGATTTTGTTTATTAGATTCAAAATTATTAGGATATGATTTGTATAATGTTTTACTGCAGCGACTATTCCTTTAAGATGATCTTCTGTACTTCTGTTTTGAAGACATACACATTAATTTTATTTGATGAATATATTGCACCGATACATATGTTTGACATATGCTTTGATAGAAGTGAGGTAAGGAAGGTATTTAGGTGGAATTATTCTGGCAAAAAATATGTAAGTCTGTACTAAATGTGCATGTGTCTCTTCTGCAAACTACAGATTAGGATATTTGTAGAAGTCTAAACTCAACAACCTATGGATGGTTTTATTTTATAGTTTACAGTGGTATCAAGGAAAAAAAAAACAACCGCCTTAATACATTCAGTTTTGTTTAAAAATCGAATGATTACTTACTTTTTTAAAAAGAAAAATAAACTTAAACTTAAACATAATATTACATAAAAGGACCAGCTTCTTTGTGCAGGCCAAAGTCAGAACAATTGCTTCATTGCGTAAATTTAACATTTGTAAAATGTCACAAGTATACCACAACACTAATTTTAGGGATATGGGCTGGTCTCTATTGATTAGCCCAGTCTTATAGCTTTTGTCCAATACTTGTGAATCACATTACTGAAAGAAAATTAACGAACTATTATATATTTATATTTTTACATGTAGTTAAATGAAGTGAATCATTGATAGGTTGTTACTTAAGTAGAGTATATGCCCTAAAGCAGTCATTAATAGAGAGCCTTTATAATCACTTACCCCTTTTCCAAGCTTTATCAATCATTTCGCCAACACACTGGGTGTCTTGAAGTTCAAAAGGCAAAACCACACAGACAAAGCGGTTTGGCTGCTTTCTGGACAAATCCAAATTTCAACATGTCTCTCCCTCCACTTGTGTAGTGTTGAGCGAAGTGTGAATTTTGAAAGGCAGAAATAGAGTTTTGGATCTGGAGCTAAGAATGTTGACATGCTGATGCGTCTCCACTCCGGCATGTTTATTGGGTCAATGATAGACGACTGCGTCCAGATTCCATCGACTTTTTGTCATGTAGTTTAATATACTTACAACAATAATGAAAGCGCTATTGAATTTAGGAAAGTGCCTGATCAGCAGTTAAGACACATAGTTCTTCAGGACATTATTCCCCTTCTTTGCAGAGAGTATTGATTTCCTGCCTGAAAAAGTGACGTAAATCAAAAGAAAAGGCTTCAAGTGAGGCATCGATCGGGTCTTAAACATAGTGTAAGCAGTTATTAAAATTCATTAAGATGCATTACTTAATACTTTATATCCATGAAGAAAGGCAAAATGAGTTCCGGTGTCATGTCATCTGAGCGTTCAGTTTTTGAAAGGTGCCAGGTCACATCTTTTCACAGTGGAACACTCCTGAGCCTTTGTATGTATTAACAACAGTGGACATTAATATGCTTTCAGACAGCCCTGGATAATTGTACACGCCATGACTTATATTTACTCTAACCACTGGCCCCTTAAGTGCTGTTTTGAACAATGCAGCCACGATGAATCATTTACCATACAGGAATACTTTAAAGGAATCATTTGCTTGGGACATGTTTGTGGTTGGTTTGATGCTGACGGAATCCATTATCTCCTGAATGACAGCTCCGCAGCCTCCTCTGATGTAATATTGATGATGTGTCACGTTGACACACATTAGGCCAAGAATGGACCATTGTTTCTGTGTTATGCACGAGGGGCTGATAATAGTGGAGCGGAGGAGGGTCGGAGGGGCTCAGACTGCAGCATAAATAAACACGCATTCATTATAGATGCCAGTGAAAAAGGTGTTTTCTCAGCTGTTGACTAGTTAACAAGCATCCAAACATGCAACATCCTTTACACTCATGCAACGTAAAAAAAAAAAGAGTGTGGAACTTAGTGTTCAGTAATCCCAGTTCACAGTTTGAGTTTGTATACAATACAGATTTCAATTAATGTCACAAAGTCATTTTGGCCATAATCAAAATAATTCATTGGCAATTGGATACTATTGGGATTAATTGTTTAAAAAAAAGAAGAAAAAAAAAGGAATTCAAGAAAAAGGAATTGAACATGATTTAAGTAGGAAAATCAATGTCATTATTTAAAAGACTTGCTGGATCCAATTTTATTTTAGCTAATTTTTGATGATATTATCAGTTATGAAAGTTTACTGGGTACTTTTCGGTCCCAAACAGAGGAGAGGAAGGGAAAGCCAAGTGAAACACGATCAAGTGTATTCTGTAAGAAGAAATTGAGAGCGACATGAGAGCGGACCGACTGGTCCTGCATCCACGCTCGGACAAATGATCCTTGTAACTTCTCGCACTGGCCACTGCCCGAGTAATTGAGATGTGTAATAACTGTGACAGAGGGTATTATCTGACCCATTTTCCTCCTCTTCTCACGTTGCCTTGTTGATACACCCATTCCTGTCATAATCCCTCACAAATCTCCAAAGTAAAATTCTTTGAAGAAATGGCCTCTCTTGGCGTGATATGCCATGTAACCAAGTTATTTTTAACGACCAGAATCTGACCTGGTTTCATATGCATAAGTATGCATCAGAGTGGACAGCATCTGTCTAGTCTGTGCATTGTTCCTTCGCTGACGCTTGTTCACATCAAATAGACAAAGTACATACTTGGAGCCTGTGAGGGCTTAATTAAGTTTAGGGCATAGGACTTCACCTTGGATTGGCCTTGTTCAATTTAAAGAAACTTAGGATTTAAATTAATCTTAAACTGAGCTTTTGGTCTGTGCCTGCCTTATTCCTCTCAGCTAAGAAGCGTGACTATTAGACCGGAGGATTAAGCAGTTAATAGCATGTATCACTGTTGAATATTGGATTAGAATTGGACACAATCCAGCTTCTCTCTTATAGTCTTTTGTAACAGTGGACTTAGTTTTCCTCAGATGTGTGGACACAAAATATATCTTGGACACTCTGAGCAGTGTGAAAATTGTTTTAAGCTTAATCACGCATCATATAATGACACATAACGGCATTTCAAACGGTTCATTTTGGCAAGAACATAAAATATCAATGAAAAAAGGCCAGTTGAGCTACATCATTACAGGTGCAATCATGGTTGCCTTGGATAGCAAAGGAAGTGTGGATCATAGCAACCTGGCTCTTTAAAAAATACATTTTTAAATTATGCTTTTTATTATTCTTTCTTAGTTTGAAAATAGCCATGAATAGTGATAGTTTCACCTTGTGTGTAGAAGTCTTCCCATTATAGACTATATTTGCATTAAAGCTCTGTTTATACTTTTTGTTTGTGTAAACTCAGCCAATCGTACAACGTTGCTAAGGTTACTGATAACATTATTTTGCAGCAATCGGCGTTGTGGCATATTTTTGGTGATTTTTGGGGCTATAAAAGCAGCAAGAAGATTGCATGTTGAAAAGGTGGCAACTTGCTCATCTTTCTGTGTTGAGTCTGTTTTCTGATGCTGTGTATCTCTTTTAGGGACCATTATCCTTTTTTTTTATTTTATTCTGTAAAATTGTAAATAGTTTATTATTAAAAATTATTATTATTATTTTATATTTGTTCTATTCTAAATTGGTTTGCTGTCAGAGGGGTCTGCTCAAGAGGACAGAACCAGATTTCTGAGAGGGAGATCTCTGAAGACTTTCTGGAGGTCACTGCTTTGTAGGCATTTGTCAAGATTCACAAATGTATTTAATTCTATATCATATTGTTTAAGTTAAGACCACTAGTTTCGACTGTTTTATATAATGGTATAGGCAGGGAAATGTACTGGCACAAAGAGCCCCAACTATAATATTTTTCACCGGTGGCCACTGGTATCAAACCTCAGTATGGCTATAACACTGCTGCCACAATCACAGTTAATGTAATAGTAGTGGTAAATACCAGGAAGGGCATGTGTCTTCAAAACATTTACATTATATGCTGTAAAATCTAATCATTATCCTTTATTTTAGGTGTTATCTTGAACAATCCATGACAAAAAAAATCACTACATTACACATAGTCAGCATCATATACAATAAAACAAATAATAATTTGATATTTACATTTGAAGAAAATAAAAAAACTAAAGAAAAATATTAAAACCAATTCATTCAATTTGACACCCCACCTAAAGTTTATAATTTATTAGTAAAACGGATAAAACCGGAGTCCGTTACCGTCGCTCCAACACGACGTCACCTCCGGGTCTTAATACTTTGCTTTATGGAGAAAAAAGGATCAATTCAGAGTGTACGGTCGTTTATTCACCGCTTCAAAACAAACAAACATAGAAACTTTTACGATCGATCGGACTCGCTCTTTGCCGGCAGCTGTACAGGTCAATAGCTCCGGGAAAGACGGTCCCTGGTTATGGGTTGTCTTTACATTTAAGGGAAAGTTTCCTGTCCAGGGGGTCGCCTTTTCCGGGGCAGTGGTTCTGTTATGTTAACTTCTGTTTCGAGTCACCTGGAGAGTAACTTCCTTCCTTGCCTGTTGTGTGGGCAAGTTCCTTTGTCTTCCAGCCCCCCTCTTTTGGGTGTGTTCCGTGTTGCCCTTTTGTTTCACGTCCACAGGTGTGAACAGAGCAGACAGACAGTCCTTCATTAAATCGCTGAATAATCTCTAGTCTGTTTCAAGCTACCCTTGACACAGTGTATATCAGTATGCAAGTGAAATGTTGGTTGTGAATGTGTATTTAAACGTTTAAGCTCTTAGATGAGGCTAGTATTTTATACTCTATATTTTGATCATCTTTTTAGCATTAATTTAACTTATGGCGTATACGTATAGTGTAGAATAATTTCCAATCTAACAACTCCCCCTGTTGACGTGGCCTTTACAGGTCACGTCATAAACAAAAAGGTCCAATTTTTCTAAGTAAATGGTTGTTCCGCAGCAATATTTTATCATTACTTTATTATTATATTATCTAATATTATCATTTTCCCAATAACATATTATCATGTACCTGCACACGCTATATGTATAACCGAAAATATAATCATCTGTCTGTTATGCTTAAAACATTTTAAAACGGTGACACAAGGTTTGGCCTTATTTAGAGGTGGTCTTTCATCATTCTTTCATGTTTCTCATTAGTCCAGTCCGTCTGTTGGTCTGATTGTTCCTCTTTGGTTGTTGGTATGATTGTTCTTCACCAGTCGGTCCGACTGTTCTTCCTCGTAGTCTAGCTGGTCTTCTTCGTCCATGATCCGATTCCAGGCGTGTAGAGGAAAAAACGATCCCAGTAATCCGTCTTCTTCAATCTTCTCCGAGTCCATCTTCTTGAACCTACACACAAACAACCTTCATTCAGGAGTAGCTCTGACCAAAAAAAGTTTTTTATTAATGTAATAGAATTGGGTAATTTCCCCATGTACTTATCCGCTTGTTTTTTCTGATGGGGAATGTGGTTGATGCTTCTGAGTGCCTTTACTCATCCAGGTCAGAAAATCCTGCGTCCACTGATTTTGACCCTGGTTGGAGAGAGTAATATACACGTTCCCTGCCCTCTGCCTGTTACCTGGCAGTATGAGTCGACCACAATACATGTTCTTTTACCCTATTTGTTTATTTTGTATTTTTATTATTTCCATATTGGTTCTTTACATTTTTTATATAATTTTTTATTTCTACTTCTAATATATATTTTATTTCTTCTTTAGTTTATTTTAAATCTAGATCAGTTTTAGTTTTAATCTAAATGAGCTAATTTTTATTGTTAGTGTAGTTTAAGTTTTTAGGTTCATTCTTAGTTTTTGTTTGCTTATTTTTTCATTTTTCTTTTCTTTTTCGCTTTGATATACCCGGGGCGTCCCCCATTTAGGACATAAAACCAGGAATCCCCACATCAGTTTCACCAATACTGTTCACTGTTCATTCATTTCTCATTCCATTCATTCCATTCATACATCAACCTCCCCTAGAGGACACATAACATCTTTTTATGTTACCTGTCCTTTGGGCTACTGTTGTCTGATCATCTCAAAGATCACCTTGATCCAACTCCCCCTGTTTAACTACGCCGTCTCTGCTGTAGTCCTTCTTGTGGAACCTGTGAGAGTCTTAAGATGTTATTTTACCAGGTTTTCTTTAAATGATGGTGTCACTGTTCTGCACTGGTGTTGGTGCCACCCCCTGCTGTGTCACATTCCAGGTATCTCCACCTGAATGCTTATTTAAATCTGGATCATCCATGACCTTTGTTAGGTCATTTTAAGGCTTCCGGTCTCCTTCAACTGTAAAAGGAGAACTAGACATATTCGTTAAATACAAGAAAAACATACAACTTTTCTTTCTGCAAAATTGAAACTGGGGTGTTATGTTGTCTGACCTCACCTGTGCTGAACTTTGGAAATCATTCTTTTACCATTGAATTAAAACCTACATCTATTTTATATGAAACCTTTCAAGTCATTTTTCAAGTGAATGTCACCACTATTTATTTATGTTGCGAAGACTTCCCTGTCAGAACCATGTCTTCTAAATGAGATTGTAAATCATTGTACAGTAAGGATGAAAGAGTAACCATTTTCACTTTCATTGATAAATTCAACTTCTGTAATTAACAAATTCCTGATAAAAAACATCTCATGGGCTTTGTAATGCAATGTTTTTTCAAAGCCAACTAGAATCTTCTGTGCATCACCGTCTTGCCCAAAAAAACATCTTTCCTTTTGACCAATTGTTTTTATCATTAATTACATTAGAGACCTTTCTTAAATGACCATTTCAGCAACTGATTCACACCTCCACTTCTACAACCTGATTCACACCTTCATTACTACTCAAAATTCTTCTCCTTACCTACATCTTACAACTGGACACAGGAGTCACTTTCTCCATGAGCCTGACATCATCTTCCCCACTGCAACACGGCTCATGTCGCATTGTTTACAACCTGTGGAATGTCAGCAGGGGTCTGTGTCCTTTGTTTTAACTGTCCTCACAACACAACTCGCTCCAGCCTCTGTGTAGCTGATTTAAAACATCTCCTTTCCTGTAATTACACAACTTAACACATTCAGTTAGAAATAGCCTTAAAAAATGGAATTATTTTGTCTTGTTGCTACTGTATCATTTTTAGCTATTCTTTTATGCTACCATTAGTTTGATGAGGGCTGAGGATTCATATCAGGTAGGGGGGTGAAAGCAGATTTATGCATTATTGTATTTTAGGCTGTTAAATAATGCTGAAGATAGAAAGGACATTCATTACTCCAGTGATCTGGTTGCCCACATGAATAACAACAGTCGTCGTGTGGTGTGAAATACTGTGGGGCTGCAGTAATTGGTGGCCGTTGTGCCATTTGTTTTTCTTTCTGTCTTTCCTTGACCTGTTGACGAAGCTCAGAGAGTTTTGTTTTATTCAATTGTCTCATGTCATTTTTGTCACATTCTTCTTGTTCTTTCAATTCTTCGATAAACATCTTAACATAATGGCTTAAATATTCTTCCCATTCTATTATAGATTTTTTATCCAATCCTACTACAGCCTCTAAACGGTTTCTTACAGAAGTTGGGCATCCCTTTACAATTGCCCCCCTGAAGAGTGCAAGGTGACTGTCAGTTAGTGGACCACCCAGTTGTTCCTCCCACTTAGTCCTATAACGTGTTACATATTCACTACCACTTTCTTCATTTTTGTACATGCATGACGTTAGTTCATTCACATCCACCTTTGTAGGGAACGCCTCCCTCATGGCCAGCCATATATGTCTTGAATGATGAGAGAATGGTGTTTGATGAGGCTCGCATTCTGTTCCTGCTTCTTCTTCTATTTTTGACACTTTATCAGCACCCACACATGCTGTAACAATTTGTCTCCAATCTCCAATAGCCAATACAATTCCTGTCATATTGTTGCAAAAAACATTAATCCACGGACCTGCTCCTCTTTCCAACGGAGGAAGTTTTTCTTTCAGACATTGTACATCCATCATACTTGCTGAGACATAATCAGTATAATCCCTCCTTCTTCCACTTTTCACCACTAAAGGAAATTGTCCAGAAAGGCTTGTTCCTAATCCATCTGATCTTTCTTTTAGTGTCCCTTTCTCGCCTTTTCTAGTTTTTACTGTATATTTAGAAGGTTTCAATGGCGTGCCTGGGTCAAGTTTATACTTACAATATTTGTCTAGTTCTTCATCCTCACTGCTGCTTTCTTCCTCGCTGTACTTTTTCTTTTTCAATTTATCTGCTTTGTCCTTTGCTTTTTTACGCAACTTTTCTATGGTTTCTAGTGCACTTGTCAGGGCTGCACTCACATCTTCATCTTCTTTATTTTGTCCTTGTCTAATTGCCATTTCAACTGATCTGTTAAGTGTTTTTTCTGCTGTGTCTAACAGATCTCTTGTGAGATTTTCTTGCCTGTGTGTTATTATTGCTACATTATCCATAATCTCTTTTACATTTATCATTTTTGTTTTATCTATTTCATTACCATCTTGATCCATCATCAGCTGCCCTCCTGTAACATTGAACACTGGAGCCTGGGTGTTCACTTTTTCTTTCATTACCATTTTTTGCAATCTATCAGACAACATTTGTGAGTTTACATTTTGGTTTCCACCTTCTAGGTAAGGTGGTGGTGAATCAGTTTTTTCAGTTACATTATTTTCATCAACAACTTCCTTTTTAACAGCTTTCACTGGTGCCATCACTTCAGTATTTAACTTTATTTTTACCATTTCCATAATCACAAAAAATCTGTCTCTATCGGTTTTAGTTTTTTCTAACAAAGCCAGTCTGTATTTTTCACTAAACAACATGCTTGTTTTTCTCCTCCTAATGACTTCAAGTTCAAGATTAATATTTTTCACATTTTCACCAAGAATATCTTCTTCAGGCATAGGCATGCCCCAATCAGGCAGATTTCCAACCTTCCTTTGCTCTTTAGCCCATTTATACCAGTTTTTCACAACATTTTTCCGATCCAACGGAGCAATTTTTTCCACATAAGAACTTACAGAGCGAAACAATACAGCACCACATGATCCTATTCCACGAGACTGCCATTTTAACCGCAGTTCAGATAACTCCATTTGATCTTTTTATTTATTTTGTTTTTCCTTATTTTTAATTAATTTTTATTTTATTTATTTTTACACCAATTGTTCGTCTCCCTCTCTATATGAGAACTGTCACGCTTGAATACCTATATTATAATCCCAAACTTTATTATGACATGACAATCAAACAAAGTTATTTTTACCCTTATTTTGTTAAAAAAACTCATAGAACTTACAAGAAAAAACTCTTTTTTAAACCCAATAGAAACTGAAGAATTTCTTTCCACAAAACTTGAAAAAACACGTATTAGCATTAACGTCGCATTTAGTCAAGAAAGTCGTTATTTTTTTTATCACAATATAGGTACTCACTATGCAACCAACGTAACATAAGAAACAACAAAAGTATTTCAACCCTTGTCAAAAAACTTGCGGCATCAATCCTCGCAAGAAAATGCTTTTTAAAACAAAAAACACGCTTGAATACTTATATTATAATGACCAAAAATCTATTAAAAAAAAACTTGTGATATAAAATTCACAAGCAAAAAACGCTTTTTTCAACCAATAGAAGTCCACGGCAGTTGACCGTAAAACTACTTTTATAAATAACTCCAAGTAAGCCGTTTTTTCCCTTTTTTAAAAATAAACTCGCAGCATAAAACTTACAAGAAAAAAACCTCTTTTTTAACCAATAGAAATTCAAGAAAGCTTATCTATAAATTTCTTCCCAAAAAACTTAAAAAACACACATTAGCGTTAACGTTGTATTTAATCAAGAAAGTGTTTTTATTTTTTATCATAATATAAGTACTCACTAGTCAGCGTAACCATACCCAGAAACTCGATTATTTAACCAAGAAAAGCCTTTTTTTTAAAACATTCCGTTCGTACTCTCGGGGGTTAAGCCTCTCTAAAAGGGTGAATTAAATGCCTTTAAAACGTGCTAATAGAGATATATTTGTCACTCGACAGAATCCCCGGCCAATTTTGTTCTGTCTGTGATTACTTTATGTGCCGAGAATCGTAACGGAAAACCAAAACCAAAACAACAAGTTATATGTTCGTTTGCTTTACAAGCGGAATCAACGCACAATCCATCCACTCACACAGCTTCGGACATCGATCAACTCAGCCAGACGAAACTAAATGCAGAAATCAAATAAAAGGCTTTCTGCTTACCTTATCTTTGTCCCGTTCGTCCGGCTGAGAAAAAACTTCAGTCAGTCGCCATTCCTCTTTCCAAGAATCTCCAAAACAAATCCGGGTCATGGCACCATTTAAAACGGATAAAACCGGAGTCCGTTACCGTCGCTCCAACACGACGTCACCTCCGGGTCTTAATACTTTGCTTTATGGAGAAAAAAGGATCAATTCAGAGTGTACGGTCGTTTATTCACCGCTTCAAAACAAACAAACATAGAAACTTTTACGATCGATCGGACTCGCTCTTTGCCGGCAGCTGTACAGGTCAATAGCTCCGGGAAAGACGGTCCCTGGTTATGGGTTGTCTTTACATTTAAGGGAAAGTTTCCTGTCCAGGGGGTCGCCTTTTCCGGGGCAGTGGTTCTGTTATGTTAACTTCTGTTTCGAGTCACCTGGAGAGTAACTTCCTTCCTTGCCTGTTGTGTGGGCAAGTTCCTTTGTCTTCCAGCCCCCCTCTTTTGGGTGTGTTCCGTGTTGCCCTTTTGTTTCACGTCCACAGGTGTGAACAGAGCAGACAGACAGTCCTTCATTAAATCGCTGAATAATCTCTAGTCTGTTTCAAGCTACCCTTGACACAGTGTATATCAGTATGCAAGTGAAATGTTGGTTGTGAATGTGTATTTAAACGTTTAAGCTCTTAGATGAGGCTAGTATTTTATACTCTATATTTTGATCATCTTTTTAGCATTAATTTAACTTATGGCGTATACGTATAGTGTAGAATAATTTCCAATCTAACATTAGCTTATACCTATATTCTAAGTTATAACTTAAGTTATACTTCTCCAACCTTAAAAAAAAGCCCACTCTTGTATGGAAGTCAGTGCAATCAGAATTTGGAACATTTGCATTTTTTTTTAATTTGAACTGAAATATTTGTATTTTGAAAGTTTGAAATATATATATATATATATTTTTTCAAAATGTTTTAACTGTCCATATATTTTCCACTTTTATTGGAGTTCACCGGGCACCCATGACACTTCCTTCTGCTTATAAAATGTCTTCCAACTACACCCCGGCGAGATATCTCCGTCCACCCTACTGAAGAACTAATTGTGTTCATATCTACAGTGTTTTAAAGTGAAAATACTTAATACATCAACTCAACAATAGGAACAGAAAGGCACTTTTTGAAAATTATCATTTGGGAAAACGCATCTGAAGGATAAATATTTTGCCCTTCAAAAGGAAAATCTCATGTAAACATCACTGACAAAAATTGTTTGACTAAAATAGGACTTACTTTGTATATGTACTTTAAAAGTTCATGACACGTTTTAGATAGATATTTGGGCTATTTGGGGGTTCCCAAAAATGGCCATAAGACCTAAATGATTGGTTTGGACAGTGGAAGAAAACTATAGTACATATAAATAACACAAAAATGTTGCACCCTACAGTCAGGATGCCAGAACATGTATTGGAACATGTTGTCACTTATATACATACATACATACATTCAGATTTGGCAGACTTGATTCATTTTCACATGTAAAACTCATGTATAGCGAGGATCGCAACGCTCTGTCGATTTAAAAAACAAGCAGCAAATAACTCTTATTGCTAACCATCTTTGTGGCATCCTTACTCTGTCATGGTGTAATTTAATAAAATCATGACTCTGCCAACAAACGACTCTTAGGGTTGAAATGAAGTAGACACCAATAATATTTCGTCATCCACATAGATTGCCTGTCAAGCCTTTGGCTATTTGTGAAGTTGTCATGATTGTAGAGAAATCAAGTGAATTTGATCAATTTTGTCATGTATCTGGACAAAAACATGAATTATTTCGGAGGTTTTCCTAAACTGACTTGTTTAAGATCATGGCCAAGCGCTCTTTTTCTGGACTGGACACTGCACTTGTTTTTAAAGTGTTTTATCGTACAGGATTACTTACTCAAGACAACCCTTGCCGCCTAACGTTGAGAACCTTTTAGGTCACACACCACCTTTCTTAGATTTACTGATGTGGATCATGAGAACGCAGTTTGCCAGAAAACCCTTAAAGGGTAAGTTCGCCCAAAATTCTAACTTTAACTTTAACTTTATCTGTTTTTATTTTAGTGTGATAGGCAATAATGTATGTTCATTTTAACGTATTGACTGGAGCTCTGTTGTCTTCATCTTCATCTTTGTCCAAAAAGACACTTAGGATATAAAAATAACTCAATACTGCTAGTCTGTAACGTCCGCCTTGTATTGAAGCCTCGACAAGAGAAACTGTCCTGGAAACTTTAAACAAGTCTATCCTTTAAGCTTGTTTGTAGCAGAAGATTAAGGGATAATATAATAGACAAACTGGAAGTACTCCGGGAAATAGGGTGAAGGCTTCTACTCTACAGCACTGTCTACTGGAAGTACTTGCAATATTTACATCCTGTTTATGTAGCATGTTATTGTCTAAACTTCAGCTACAAATGATCTTAAAATATAGACTTGTTTAACTTTTTCCTGAACAATTGATCATGTTAAGGCTTTAATACAAGAGGGACATTACAGACGTGCAGTATGGAGGTAAATGGATGTATTTAAGTGTCTTTTCTGGACAAAGATGATGACGAAGCAACTGAGCTCTGGTCGCTACATTAAAATGGATATACAATGTTTACCTATAAATACACAAAGGAACAAATTACTAGAACTACTACTGAGTAGAAAAGTAGTGAGATGAATTTTGGGTGATCTATCACTTTAAGGAACCTCCGATGATTCCAGCATTATGACATAAGTTCTACATTGATCACATGTCAAATGAGATTTGTAGCTCTGAGAAAAAAATTCCCTGACCTATTTGAAGTGAGTCACTGACCTCAGAATGCTCTCTCTGTTCAAACAAGAAACCCACTGTACTTCACCTTCTGCCAGGTATTTAGTCTTTGTGGCAGCTCTTTTGATGCTTCCTCTAAACACCAGAGTCTATCTGGCTCCAACTGCATGACATCACGCCCGCTACAGTTTTGGAGCGTCCACGGTTGAGTGCTCCCCAAACTCCAAATTCTTTTAAACCTTTGTCATCTTTTCTTCTCAAAGACTTTTGTGTTTTTCACATATAATTCTTAAAGTTACTAGGATCTCTGGGGTTAACTGTTTTCAGTTATCAAAACAGGAGTACTTTAAGCTTCTTCTACAATAGTTACAGTATACTGGTCTGTATTCATGTAGTTTCTTTTGATATTACCTATCAATCAGATAGATTAAATCAGATGTGTTGAATTGTGCAATTTTATGAGTCAAGACTGATCCCAAAAATATCATACAAAGAACCAACATGAACGTGTTATTGGCTAGTTTCTGATCTTCAGCCTTTGTGCAGATTTTACAAAATACCCACCAGCTACACATTAACACTAGAAACTTGACTCTCATCTTTTCAGCTGACACGTCAAAATCTTTATAAGTTCAGAGGTCTTGTGATGATTCTTCATTCACCAGCATGGAGTTATTTACTGTGTCTACATTACATTCATGTATAAACTATTGATTAAAAGCCATTAATATTAATAGATCGTGTAGCTGACTGAGCCGTAAAATTGTTAATGACTCACGTTATTCCCAGAACAGCAAATGCGAAACATATTTAAGCATCAAAGTGAAATGTAATTACATTTTTAAGTTGAGGGTTTACAGTCTCAAACACAGCCCCACCTGTTTGCCAGAGTACACTCGTATGTTGAAGGTTATCACAAGGCCATCCTGCATAAAAACAAGTGTAATTGGAGCGATGAGTGGATTTGTTTGAATATTGCCCGTGAAGCGGCACCTCGTTAAGCGCCTGTAAAACTTAAAAGCATGTGTGATTACTCATAACGGCTCTAGAAATTGATTTATTAGCCGAGATGTGAGTCGAGTGCCATCTGACCTCCAGCTGAACGAATAATCAACAGGCTTGTGAGAGAGAGCAGATGTTTGAGAGTGTTGCTGTTTTATCAGGCCGTTAATGTGAACAGACATGAAACCAGATTCAGTAAAATGATCTTAGAACGGACATCTGTGACACATCTACACTTCACAGCTCGACTTGTGTGCCAATAGTTTTATATCCCACATAAAGGATAAATTCCTTATTTTGCACCTTAGAGTCAGATGTGAAAACTTACTTTAATGATGTAATTATTACTCATATATCTTCATGAAGTTTATTAAGTCAATATCTGGCTACTAAAAAATTATCCTGCTGATGATTTGTCTGTGTAGTACTGAGCCTGTGAATCCAAACACTTGTGGTCAACTTACATATATTATTGCAAAAGAACGATCTGTAGAAGCGAAAAAATATTTCAATTTCAAACAACAAATTCTGGCCATTTATTATTTGAATTTATGGAAATTGACGGGTTGAATGTCCAAGTTTTTTCTTTTGGTTTGGTGCACTTAAATGATAAAAGTTATGTTGGTACTTTGCATGAATGTGTAGTATGAAATTATTTAACAATCTTGAAGAAACGTTTTGCACTTATCCTGGGTTGTTGTGTTGACATTCTTTAAGCTAACTGAACTGCTTCTGTGAACGCTTAAGCCTGTTCTTATTCTCAAAAAATATGGGGCAAGTTCAGAAAACAATGGACAACCAACACTTGTCTTGCAGTAAATCCACTGCTGACAGTTTAGGGAGTCACCTGCTATACAGGAATCGGTTGGCTTCAAAGCTCAAAACAAAAGTACTCCAAGAGTAAAAACTACACAGTTCTTTGTTCAGAATAAGACAGGAGGAGAACATTTGTAGCCCACGACCCTCCCATTCATTTACTTTTCACCAGTTATTCTCTTGCTCCATTTTATCTACCTCTCATTCTCTTACTCTATCTTTTTCTACCCAGCTGATCCCCACACATATACTCACACACACATTGATAAGGAGGCGGTTCCACACCAGGGGCAGGGCTGATAAGAAGCTTTTTAACTGCACCAGAAACCTCAGCCCCTATGGTGGCTGAACCTGAACCTCAGACTGCCTCTTCAGCAGAGGGCTTATCACTGGGAATTAGGAGCTCCCCAAAGTTCCCTTCCACCTTCAAACGATGTCCCAGTTCAACAGTTTTGCATCTATACTGTAGTTTCACTTTTCGAAGTTGACTGAAAGTCCTTTTCTATAGTCTCAACAAAGTCTTCTAACGATCCTGTTATTGCCTTGTTGACAGCCACAGGCTTGTTCTAAAATAAGGCAACAGCCGATGCCAGACGCCTCAGATGTTGAATCCTTGGATGCTTGTTAAGATTTATTATATCATATTATATATTATATATTATTAATATTATTAACTATATATATTAATATCTGGATCAGGATTTTATTCTTTCAAAACAAAACAGCAAGTATCGGATTCTTTACATTTCTCTCCAATGACCAGCCTTGCTAATGATTCACTACCCCCTGTTGATTTGGAAAATATTGTCTTTTCTTATCGGTGAGTACTTCTTGAACACTTGGCTCCACTTCAGGGTGAATGGTCGAGCATCATATTGAAGCGGTGGCCTTTGTGTTTGTTTCTCTGTCTGCCCTGAGGAACTGTCGAGGAGTCTTTCTTTCTAAACCTGTCACACTTTTCAGGAACAATTAGAGAAGAGAAAGTAAATTGTTCCCAGGCACTTGGATTGCGGTCCTTGCGACATCTGCCACCGCAGTGTGGATGATAGATTCCGCCTTCATTAGCTCGGGGTATGGGATTACCCAGAGAGAACACATTAATCACCACATTCAGTGGCAGCCCAAAGCACTGTGCTTTGTTAGGTGAAAACTTTTTTTTCTTTTTTCTTCCCCTCACACGTCACTCTTACAACTTGACAAGCCACAATCAATCATCTTGATTGTCAGGCCTGATGGCTTACACCGTTTACACAATACATAATGAAAGATCATGTTACCCACTATTGTTGGTTAGACAACTCTTTTGGGCTCAACGTCCCTACTGATGGCTTTCCTCTTTCAAGCCCTTTTTCTCTATTCAATCCCTCTGCTTCAATACTTTTCTCCTCCTCTAAATACTTTTTACCGTACCTTCTGGACAGTGGATAGAGACAGGAAAACAAAGCAAGTAAAAGTAAAGAACACATAGTCAATATAAAAAAGTAGTTTTGGGTTGTGAACTTAAGAACAAGAACACGGCCAGCATCAGTTTTCCTCGTCCCCCACTTCCTAAGTAATTACAAGCAGGAACAAGATTTTCTAGTTGGGGCGGAATTCTTGGTAGCATCCATATTACCATTTAAGAGTTGGAGGAGTTTATTGAAAACGAGGAAAACGAGTCTGGTCTTCTGTACTCTAGCTCCTACTTGTCATCAGTGATGGGAATGCCCTGATAGATGATATTACTCATCAGAAGTTCAAAAAGGTCATGTTCACCTTTGAGCTACTGATGGATGCTTTAGTCATGCAGTCATAAAGTTCATGGACACATGGTCTGATGAAGTAGATAGGGGGTCTAGGTCTGCTCCTCCTTGTGTGGCAACTCTTACTGTGTGTTCACCCCCTCCTGTGCTGCTATTGAGCAATGCCAATAGAGCAAAACAGCAAGACACACTTCTATGAGATAGAAAACACTCTTGGTTCCTGCCTCGCCCTTTTTAAGGATGTTGTTAAATATGAGTCAGCTGTCGCGCTCGGGACTTAACAGCTTCAATTCTTCGTCTCGACTTAAAAGGGGACTCTGTGCCTGTAGGGCCCCCATCAGTTACCTGCTGACAGGCCGAGCATGACTGATGAGCTGCCCGAGGCGCCCCACTATACTTTGTCAGCTGCTCATAATTTATACATCTTATCAGCGTCAGAAGAAAAGACAGAGCATGGCTTTATGGAAATGAAAACAGCGACTTGTTTAGACTCCAGCTTGTGGAGTGATCCCATGGATAGTTGTTTCCCCTCTGCAAGCAAGACGAGCTTCCTTGTCTGGCTTGAAGCTCCCACACCCGTTCTGTCTGCCCACACCTTGACTTGAGTGTGTGTGTGTGTGTGTGTTGTGAGATTGGCTCCAGGTGCCTGCTGACAAGGACTTGAAATATGATCGCTCTTACAAAGTTGCATCAGTTCAGCTTCATCTCAGTTCGCCTCACTGTGCAGTACGCACTTTATAATGTAGACCTTTGACCTTGTCATGTACATTATTACATAATATTAAGGGCATATTAACTGGCAATACTAGGATGAAAAAGATATCCCTTTGGGAGAATTCTAAAGTAATGTGGATACTGACACAGCTCTGGGATTAATATTTGGAACATTTGGGTATGTTTTGTATATTTTCATTCATTAATTTTCTTGTACTACTACTTTTTATTACTTAAATTATAATCAATCATTGTACAAAACCACTCTATATCGTATGTATTGGCTAAGTGTGCCAGTAGAAAACATATACTTTTTTATTTAACGTTCACATGGCATTCAACTTGTTTATAATTGGATCCCTTTGGTGTACGGACTAATCAAACAAGATAAGATTTGAAATCAGAAAACATAAATGGCCCAGGATGGATCATAGTGGATAGTGAAATGGGGAGAAACCTTTTTTGGATAGGTCTCTGTGCAGACAAGATGAAGGACACATTTTTTCCACCCTCCAACTCAACCTTCTTATCGGCAGACAGCTCTTAATGGTCTGCTGGAGTGTCTCTGCACTTCCCTGGTACAGCCGGTAACAGACAGTGCAGCTGTAGCTTTTGGGCAGAGGAATGAACAGAAAACTAAACTGTGGAGCTGATATCCATATCTCTGCATGGACTCTATTCATCGCACGGTGAGCTGGCGAGGCTCTGGATCATTTGCACCCCGGGACAAGTACATCATCATTCGCCTGTAACCTTAGCTTTGAGAGACGATGCAGGCTTTGTTCTCTACCGGGCTCACTCCGAGATGTTTGGCAGTGCGCTGATAGATATGATTATCCCTAATGTCAGTGCATAGCGCCCTGCCTGATAACAGATTCTCTCAGTAGAATCCATCCTGCTTATCTTGCTGTTGTGTGATGAGGCGGCCTGGCTGTGTGGGGAGAACTACACTTTTTCGCCTACAGAGGATTTTTTCTCTTTTTTCAACTATAGACTGGCTCTGATGAGAGAATGTCTTATTGATTGATTGTACTTGATACATGTCATTCATTAGTCAAAGAAAAATATACATTAGAAATGTCCATCCAAAACCTGCTTTCTGACTTTCAAAGTAAAGGCTAATTCAAACATTGTATTGTTAACAAGAGTATTTTTTTTTTCCGTGATTTAGGATTTAAGACGAGGTTCAATAACTTTTTGCCAAAAGCTACTACAATGGCATGTTTAATTCTCTTTTTTTTTCAAGGAAAATAAACAGATTGATATACTGTAAATACCATTTGCTAAATCTTGTATTACAAGTATAGATGGAAATGTAATTTTTACTCGTCACACTTAATATAAAGGTTCAGACAAATGAATTACTATATTAATTTATTATATGTGTAATTATGCGCACAAGGCCGGACATCGGATCAGTGAAACAGTGCAGAGAGATAAACTAACCACTATACAAATCAATAAAGATAATGAGAAGTAGAGTTTATTTTATTTTTTTAAATGTGTGTCCAAAAAAACATTTAAATATCTCATCTATGAATGTAACATAGAGTCTCTTTCAGCAAGGTGGGATAGAAGCCTGAAAGTACAGGGAAAGTTGTGTCTAGGGGCAGCAGACCAGGGAATATCGGCTGCCAGACAGTTGACTCTGTGTACACGTGTCTCTCAGCACCTACTGTTCTATGATGCAAAGCCCTCTCCACTATTTGAATAGCAGAAGAGTTCATATCCTGCTCTGAGATGATAGATCTGTCATATCTGTGAAAACCATGTTTGTCCTCCACAGGTGGAAATGAGCTCTACTTTTTTCTCTTCCATCTCGCTGACAGGACTCATCAGCACTTTTCGACGCTCTTTCCAAGACAGTGATTTGGTTTGCAGACAGACTCAAAGAGGATATCTTCCCAAGCAATTATGCTTAAAAATAAAGGGAATGAGGTGTGCCACACTAAAGAAGAGAAAGGATCAAAGGGAATCACTGGGAATGAAAGATGATCCAAAAAAACAAAAGAGATATGCACACTTCATACCAGATAAAAGGTGTAGTCAACACAAGTAAGCAGGTGAGCAGGTGCCAGAAGGTACCATTGAAAGAATCAACATGGAAACAGGCAATATTCAATTTAACAGACCTCATCTTTTTTATGGCAATAGATTTGTATTTATATGAATGAGAATAGAGTCATAAACGTCATATGAGTCAACAGTTATAAGGAATGAAACGGACATTGATGAAGCAAGTGAGAAGAGAGAGTCTGAACTTTGAGAAGTCAAAATCTAAAAATAGCCATGGTACACGGCACCTCACAAATCCCTTCCATTTTATACTCAAATTCATAGTTTGTCTTAAGACATGTTGAAGTTTATACGACAACTTACACTTTTAGGAGAAGAGAAAAACTGGACCCAGCTGGTCACACTGAATAAGTGTGGCGAGGAAAAACATCCTTTTAACAATCAGAAACCTCCAGCAGAACCAGACTCTGTGAATGGACATGGTCGAGGAGAAAGACAGGGAGATGAAGAGAACATTGAAGAGAACATTTGAAGAGCAGGACCATGGAAAGGTGGTACCATCAAGGCTAGGTGTAGACATAAGAGTAGGTGTAGGAGAATGCAAAAAAAGCAATTGTGAAATGTTTAAAAACAATATCTTACTGGCACAACTAGCCAATACATAATATATAGAATGTTTTTGAAAAAAAAAAAAAGATTATAATTTAAGTAAGAAAAATGGAAGATCTTAATCTTTACTTTCCTTTAATTCCAGTGGTCTCGACGAACTCAGCCTGTATGGTTTGTGTGAGTGTTTTAATTGGTTTCCCGCAGCTGGGCGACGACTGTATTGATATTTGTCCTTACAATCAAAGACACTAATCTTTCAAGTCCGTCTACAGACACGCGTGGCTACTACAGTGGAGGAGTTATTAATCTTGAGAAATAAATAATGTCTCCTATTATACTTAGCATGAGTTGCATGAATGTGCTTTGTACCAATGACATCACTAGGTCTGTAGTCATTGCAATAACGAAACATTTTGAGTGGTCTTAAAATACTTCCATAAACTCTTAAGACAACTTCATGGAGAAATTTCATTTTTTGATTGGCATAAATAAATAGTTAGTATCTCAGATCAGGTTTCCTGTAAGCAAAACCTATATGACATAAATGCAAGCTCTGAGGCAGTGGCAGGCCTTAATGTCTAATAAACAAGTCAGAATGTGCGACTTTTATAATAGAATAAGCTACGCACACAATTATAATCGGTTATTTTGAAGATTTGGTCTATAACAAAGGGCTTTCTGGTCTTAAGCTGCTCAGCGTCCTTTCAAAAGTAGTCAAGTCTTGAAAGGGCTGATGGGTTTTGAACAGATGCTTAGCAACAGCATTCCTGTGCCTTAAGTTGCAGTAAGCCCCTCATTGCCCCCTTTGATGTGGCTGTCAAGGCAGATTTATTTCCTCTCAACACTTTGTCTTCTTGTCCAAATCCATAACAGGATGAAGGAGTGATGTTTACACTGTTTAGTGGTAATTAAATTGTGTTGCTCATGATACTGCAGGTGATGTCAGACACACATGAAGTTGGCCCACATGGTGACAAAGCGGCTTCATTTGACACTTGAAACAGATGCCAGATCATTTAAAATGGAAGAGTAATTATTGGATTCTTATTGTTATTGAGAGTTATATGACGCATGTAAAGACTACAGCACAAGTATTAGTAACTAAGTAGTTTCTGTTTTGTTGAAGTCAAACCTGCTTATGGCAAGCTCTACTGGTTATCATCAAGTTTATCCCATTAAAAAACATTAAATGTTATATATTTGTATTTGTGAGCCAATACTGCAACATCTATTAATTCAATAATTATTTCTACAAATACTTAAGCTTCGAGGCATGTTTTAAATGTACAGTTGTCATAGGAAATGTTATTATTAATTTCATGTAAAAGCATATTAAAATATTAGAAGAGAGTTGAAACTATAGATACTATAAAAGCAACTGAAAAGTTACATTTTTTTTGTTACGGAAGTCTGTTAAGACTAAAGTTATAATTTATTTTGGTAGCATCATGTTTGTTTGTCTTGAATTCAACCCTTCTTACAGTAGGTCTGCTGCAGGTCTCCTTATAGAAACTCAACTTTATTTATTGTCTCGTTGTTTTTCAAGATTTCTAGATTGCATCAAACTTGTTTTAAGATTTTTTTCACATTTTTTAGTGCTGCATAGATGGATATTTTCACAAAGAATTGTCAACTATCACTTTTTTTTTTACATGGTGATGTCTCTGGGTTATCATAAGGATTTCCTTGGGAAAAGTGATGAAAGCAGTTCATGGGAAATGGGGGTTCTGGGCCTCAACTCTTATTCCTGTGAATCAACCTTAAATGAGCATGTGTCAATAATGAAAAAACTAGTATGAAGTCCAGGCTAATGTGCAACCAGGCCAGCCTACATTATTTTAAACAATCCCCTGCAGTGACAAAGTATAGTTAGTAGATACATGTGGCAGGTCCGGCGTAACTTAGTCAGACGTTGAAGTTGGAGTAGAGTTGGTGGAGACTAAAGCCCCTGCCATGATTGACACGACAGACACTAAGCATAGGGGCCAAAGAGCAGTCGGCACACAGAGGGGCTTGTCTCCTGCTTTGCATTTGCATCCTCTGCCGGTGGGTGGCTGTGTTAATAATGTGGCAACTGGAAAGATTAATTGTGGACAAGCAGCAGGATTACAGAGGTCTTTGTGGGAGCAAAGGGGGCACCGGTTAGGAAAGGCCTGTGATCTGTGAGGCTGAGAGGAAATTAGTCAAGGCAGACCGGAGCTGCCTTTTAGTGGCTCACCTAAGGAAATTAAAGCCTTTTGCAAAGAGGATATTGAAATAAGTAGATAGAAAACTGTTGACATTCTTGAGAGGACGGACTGTTGACTGCCTTACCTGTAATGTGACGTGACTTCAAAGGAAAAGAAAAGGTTTCAATTAGAACGAGATTTATGTTATAAATCGAAGAAGACCCTTTTCTCAAATCAGGTTTTCTTTGTGTTAAAAATAAGGAGGAATTACAATTACAGTTTAAATTCAAAAGTTGGTAGAAAAAATCAGTTGAGTGCCATACTGCAGTTAGAAGCGGTCTGAGAAGGGATACAAGGCAGTGGTCTCATGCCACCTGTTGGATCTATTCTCACATAGCAGCTTTAACAGCTGAACACCTCAACTATTGAATTTACTGAAGTGATGGTAATATTGTTTTTGTACAGTAAATGAGAAATAGGGATGCTGAAAAAAATGTGGATCTTAACAAAAAAACAGATAAACATATAAACAAAACTTTTTTGTATAGGATACATCTATAAGAACGAGAGTTAATGATTGATTTCAATATCTAACTGATTAATGATCAATCAGGTTCAAAAAAAAAAAATCCAATCTGCATTTGTACATGAAAGCACACGTTGAAATAATGAGTTTTTTGAACATAAAAGTCCCACTACACATATACAAATGTAAATAAATTAATAACACACTTGATCCCCCTTTTACTTGCCACTCTGAGGTTATCTATGGGGGCTCAATTAATTACTAGAAAGTTCCTGCTACTTCGGCTGAATACCAAGCAGTACTCAGACCAACTATATAATCACAGAATACCTTTGTAGATCAACTACGGTCCAAAATAACTTTGCAGGATGTCAGTTGTGAAAAACAAACTGTAATGTATGTAAGAAAAAGAGCTGAGACAAAAAACAGTCACGTCAGCATAGCTTGTCATTCATTCATTCATTTCCTAGTAGCTACTCTGCGCGAAAACTACTTCCGATTTTTTCTCTACAACAACATCTGCGTTCTCGAGCAAAGCTATATAGGACATTTTGTTTCTCATAAATTTCAATCCACTGAGTTATCGATTTATTTATTTGTACTCCTAAAATAACATGAATATTTAATTAGCAGCCTTTAATCAATATTATAAATAAACAATATCACAAATCATCTAATGTAACCCAAATAAATTAACACCCCCCCCCTCACCCCCAATTATTAAATCTCAAGAAAGTACAATAAGTGAATAGGTCTTCTCAAAAAGGTTCCCGAGGGAGTTCAGACTATGCACATTTGGACAAGTCCATCTCAGCCTGTAAACAGTTTTGTGATTTTTCCCAGCTTCCAGGTTTGTTTGGGGTACTTTGGATGATCCTCTTCTGAAGATAAATCTCTACAACTCTGATTGAATTACTCTGTTGACTGATCTGAGAACACTACTAATTACAGCACAGGTGAATATTGCAATGTACAACTCGTTTACAAAATGATCTTCCTTCAGTTGTTTTATTTTCTGGCTTACACTCCGGTTTTGTGTTGTCTTAAACCAGCACTTTTGAGTTCTGCCTCAAAGAGCTTGTCAGCAGTCAGTTCTCCTCTTGTCTTTAGTTTTGTTTGAGGACTCTTTTCAGCTTGCTGTATCGTTCCAGTTCCAACACTGGTCTGTGTTGTTAACAGCAAGTTGCACGTTGATCTGTGGACTGGACTTTAGTTGTGCCTTTACCTTTACTAATTGTCAGTTTCCTCTGACTAATTGAGTTATTTTAGAAGTTCCGTTTCACCATCGCTGGTTCTCTATCAGGCTTTCAACACTTTGTCCTCTTGTGGCGAGGTCAGCTAGATTCTTCTTTTCCTTTAGGATGCTTAATAATGGTCCGAGGAAAAAGGTAGAGACATTTTGATTCAATGATTTCTGAATTTAATGAGACAAGTGAGGGGATCGGTATTCAGTTTGAGTCATGTGAGCAGACATTTATTGAGGGATGAACATATATCTCATGAGATGACACTTACAGTTTTGTGGTCACTTTGTCTTTTCTGAGCACAGCATGGTGTGGTAAGTAGTATTTCATATGGTCTGAACTTGCGTTTTTTCTTTTTGCATATCCTTTGCAATGTTTTTTTTATAAATGTCCTCCACTCCTACATTGTATCTGTAGAATGTGGCGTCTTTCTTTGGACTCTTCTTCGGACCGTCAAATTGCGTTTTAGCAATCCTGTAGTTGTCTTGGAGTTCTGCTCTTTCTGGTTTCCATGGTGTTGTCCAGAGCGTCTTCAAATCTGTCCTCCTCAAGTGGAATGAACATGCAGGTTGCCTTGGCTACACTTGACATGGACACTGGTCCCTGCACAGACCATCCAAAAGTGCTCTCCAGAGAAACTAATGTCTCTGGCAGTCTCTCCACTCTTCTCGAGACCGTTTGCCAGTAATAGTAGGCTCCTAACAAGACAGAGAGCTCAGGATCATCATCATTGTCTGGAAAGTCTGCTAGTCATAATCCTTTTTCTTGAGCTCATACAGAATCTGGTCAACAGGAATCTTCACAACCACTGTGCACACTTGTGGAGTTACTATGGCCTAAATTTCAATTATTTGCTGGTTGTCCAAGACAATCTCCAATATAACAATATCACTTTGTTGCGTCGTGACATTGTTGGAACAGAAGAGCAACACATGTGTAGAGTGAGTGTCTCTTGTCTTATTATGGGTAAGTTCAGGATCTTGAAAAGGTTTCCATGGATGCAGCTTCTCTGATTCTCTCTGTCGAGCAAGCAGCAGGGTATTCTTCTTCCTAACAGCCCAACAACCCATGCCTTGGCAGTTTGTAGTAGTACAGTTTTCTGTTCATCTGGTTTCATCTTTGCTGAGTGAGAAATGACTGAGGAAACAACAGCATCTTCTGTAACAGTGGAGGTCTGCACTGCACTTTTCTCACCAGGACACAAAGCATTTTCTGTTTGGTGCTCTGCACTGCCACAAAACAAACAGTTGTGTGTCTTCTGGCTGGCTGTGTGTAATCCAGCAGCAGCTTGTTTGACGGGTCTGATAATTTTTTGTGTCAATTAATAATTGACTGCTTCCATTGCTTTCTTTCAGTTCTTCCTGGGTGTATGACGTCGTCATTACAGTGTCCATTCGCTGCTCTGGACCTCCTTCTGTAGAAATTTGACAATCTCATCAACTTACCATTCATCATCATAGCTGCCTTAATGCATGCACATAAGAGGATCTCTTTACAGGATTTAGAATCACCAGCCTTGACAAGTGAACACTCTTCACCAGCCCTTTCCTTCCGAATTATGAAGCCACCTTGGGGGCAAAAACCATTAGAGCCAGCGAACAATGAACTCGAAGCGCAGAAACACAAACAGTGAGCAAAAAACAGCTAACGTGGGGCGTAAATAACTTGATCAAGTAGCACAAGTAGTGATGACTTGCTTGCCCCTGAGTCTGCGCTCCGACCTCTCGCTCTCTTCTAAGATCCGAGCACCCTCTTGCCTCTTTTTTCTGCTCACGCTCGACTCAACTGCTACAACTGAGTGATGTCACAAAGTCATACTCGATTAAAAGATCGCCTACAGTAGACCCAAATAGCAAATCCCAGACGAGTCTTACTGATTTTTAAAAATGTCTGTCTGTCTGTCTATCTAACATTATTTTAATGAACTATTAGCAGGCGATCTGTTAATCGAGTCTGACTTTGTGACGTCACTCAGTTGTAGAACTTAGAGAGTTGAGTGTGGCAATAAAAAAAGAGGCAAGAGGCTGAATCTACTTTGTAGCAGAGTGATCGCGCTAATTTGCACCCATTAGCATTAGTCCTGCTATTGCCTTTGCACCTGGGAAGATACGTTTTCAGGTAGGAAAACCTTTCACGTTTGCATAGTGAATAATTTGTTTGAAATGCAGTCTCATATAAGCTCCATAACTCCTGCCATCTACTGCCACCTCCATTGTATTTATCAAAATGAATTTTGCTCGCCTCACAAACTGTCTATGTGCTAATGACCTAGCTTCCCAGTTTAATCAAAAACTGTTCGGCTGTTAACCGAAAAGTTGGTGGTTCAAGCCCACCCAAGGATGGCCCAGTTTTGAGAGAACCATCTCTAAATGAAAACCCTTGGTGAATGCCACCGAAACCAAAGCTGCTACAACAGTAGCTTTTTTTGCTTCAGAATCCACAACTATTCACCAATATGACTGTTCTGAATGTTTCTTATCAGATTATTAAATGCCGGGTGAGTGTCTGCTCACAACCGCTGCTCCGATTAGAGAGCCAATGAGGACACCAAATTTGTTAGAATAGAGTTGTATTTCAATGACTAATCCAGAGAATGGTATCTGTAAATAACAATTCACAAATATTACAATAAATGCAGAACAAATACTGTATATGTTAACATTCACACTGTATGAGACTATGAATGATTTCTTAACAATCAAATCTCAATAAAGGAAACGCGTTTAATACAAACAAAGATGTATTCAAATCGCTATTGAGGCACATCTATAATCAAGAACCGCAGCTGCAGCCGCCTGCACAAACACACATATAAGCGGTACTGACACCCCCCCCACATGCAACGTCACGCATGTAAACATCAACTTCACAAGTTTACAACACTATAAGGTAGACTTACTTCTTCACAAACGCATTCTTGGATGGACTATCCGTCAAACAGGAGGTACCAACTTTTCATGAGTCGACTTAACTTTCTACTCATGTCACATCAATATAGGTCCAACCGAAACATGGGTGACATGTCTCTGTGGGGCAATTTGTTAGCGCGTTCAGCTGTTAACTGAAAGATTGGTGGTTCAAGCCCACCCAGGGACGGCCCAGTTTTGAGAGGACCATCTCTAAACCAAGACCCTTGGTGAATGCCATCGAAACCAAAGCTGCTACAACAGCAGCTTTTTTTGCTTCAGAATCCACAACTATTCACCAATATAACATTAACCCCTCCTTTGTTCAAATTTGCTAAAGGATGATCAAAACTTTTAGGATGCTCTATGACAAAAATGGTTCCATGAAACACTTGAAAGACAGGCAACAGCTTCCGCTGTACAGGTCGGGCTGGTATAGGTAATGGGGGAGTGGTTAAAGAGGAAGCCGGGTCCTTCCTCTTTAATCGTGACTGGCCCACAGTGCTTACAGGCAAGCTGTACGTATGTGCATGACCTGGTTGCGGCAGTGGCGGTGCTGTGCTTAGGGCGCACAGTAGCAGGCACAAGGGGGACAGACAGGATGCTGGGCAGACGCAGACCCTGTAGTGCAACTGCCGTCTCCTGCTTCTTCACTTTGGCATTGTGCCACTTGACCAAAGTCGTGTGGCTAATGTTAAGAAGCTGCATGGAGGTCTGCTCCATAACCTTTGCATTGTTCAGAATAAGCCTCCTGATTTTCCTGTAGTCGAGCATGATTAGATCCCATCTGGACCATGTACCATTCCCCTTCTTGTTGGGACTGCGGTGGATGGTACACAGCCGCACTAAGATGGTTTCAACCAGCCGACTACAATCAGGAGTCTGAGCAAGCGGACCAGAAGAAGATAGCGCATGCCTCTTTACTCTCTCCACTCCTGGAGTGAACTCCTTTCTTTTGGACGCCTTTAATCGCCTGGTGCCTGGCTGCAAACACAACCCTCTGCCGGTCATACTCGAGCAGGCCACTCCACAATGCAACAATGTTGCTGACCTAAGTCAAGAGAGCATTGGATATGTTAGGAAACAAAAAACAACAACAACTTGGTTATGGTGAAGAGTATAAGAGAATATATCTCACCTGCTCATTCTTCAGGAGCAGGTGAGATATAACTTTTTCGTGTGCTTCAGGAGCAGGTGAGATGAACTTTTTGTGCCTCTCAGTTCATGTAGCAGCTGCTCCATGTGCCGGATGGTGGCCTCCTCACTGCATGTTTTCCTCCTTACAGATCTTATTGTCCACGAGAAGATCTGTGAGCCCAGGAACTCCCTCCAGCATAAGCTCCTGTCTCTTTGCCTGGCGCAAGAGCTGTACATCTTTCGCATCCCACTCAAAGATGCACGGAGACAAGGAGCGCATGAAGGCAGGGTAAAGAGTGTGCGCATCCATGGTGCACCCGACTGACATTCGCCGCATAAAGTGCCAAATGTCTAGGCGCACCTGCAGGTCTGGCCACTCTCCAAACCGCTCCTGTAGCTTGCTGGAAGTCCCATCCATTTTACAGCAGCCACATTCCACATAGAGCAAAACAGGGGGCGGCACTGCTGCCTGGTGGTATCGCTGCATGAGTCCAGCCACCATACGGTCCAGTCCAGGCCCCTCCTGCACGGTGAGGACACTGGTAAGGATCTGGCCAGCCTCATTCCAAACTGAGGTTACCCAGAGAGCCGTCCCCCGTCCATGACCAGCCAGTTTTTTAGTGATCTAGAAATGATGAGTGATTATATAACATCATCATAGGCCATGGATCATCATTATACAGAATTTTTCACTATTGTACTCACTTTAGAGTCAGGATTAGGCGGAACATTTTTTGATGAGGCAGGTCGAGCTGGTCCCGGACAGTCTGACTTGATGACAGGAAACTCAAGCTGCAGGCAATGCACCTGAGAGTCTCTGTCACCATTAGGTAGGACCTGTCAATGTCAAGGACTTTCCGGGCCTTTTTGTGGACACCATAGCCACTGAGGTTCTTCCCACAGAATGGACAGGAAACCCTAACCTTCCACAGGTGATAGGGCATCCAAACCATCAAACGATGGGTGAAGAACCTGTCAGGGGCTGGGGTCTGGTGGTAAATCAGGGCCGGAACGGGAGGCTCGTACCACAGCTTCAAGTCTGGTTGCACCCGACCAGAGTGGAACAGCGTACCTGAGATCCACCTCTGGTCTTGTTTCAGGATGGTTTTAGCCATCTCGAATGGCAACCAGAAAGATCGCTGTCGCTGCTGGCTGATGCCATAACCTCATCCTGTAAGGAACACAATTTGGTAAATCACTGGAAGTGTGGTATATGTATATCTCTTCATGTCTAAATTAATTTTACTCACAACAAATGTTTTACCGGGGCTCTGTGTCCTGATAGTGGCTGTTAAGGTGGTGGGAGGCCTCACGAAGGCCACAGATGATTTCCTCTTAGAGGATGGTGGGGGGGCAAGGGTGAAAGTTGCAGGGGTTTGTGGTGCAGGGGTGCGTGGTGCGGGGCTGCGTAGTGCAGGGCTGCGTGTGTTGCAGGGCAGCGTGGTGCAGAACTGCCTGTTGCGGGGCTGCGTGGTACAGGGCTGCTATTGCGGGGCTGCGTGGTGCGGGGCTGTGTGGTGCAGGGCTTGGTAGTGCAGGGCTGCGTGTTGCGGGGCTGCGTGTTGTGGGGCTGCGTGGTGCGGGGCTTGGTGGTGCAGGGCTGCGTGTTGCGGGGCTGCGTGGAGCGGGGCTACGTGGTGCAGGGCTTGGTGGTGCAGGGCTGGGTGGAGCAGAGCTAGGAAGCTTGGGTGATGGTGGAGGAGAAGGACTTGGGCTGCAGCTCACTAAATTTTGTTTTAGTAGAGCTGACTTGGACTCTCCAAAGCGAGACTTTGTGAACTACAAAAAGAAAAAAATGTATTAGATCATGATTGAGGCTCCATAAAATTTCACAAGTGTTGTGTCTACCTGTGGGCAGAGATAAAGAAACCAGATGCATGTATTATAGGTGTGTAACTATATTATTATGAATGGGTGTTTGACATTTGATTAGACTTCAAGACCATAATGATAAGAGCACAATGAAATCAAAAAAGACTATTATTCACCATCGATAAACTGGGAAGAGGTCTCAAGAATGACTGTGGCGTAGCCAAAGCCTAAGTCTGTGAGGGGCCCGGTTCCTTCTCTTGATGTCCCCGCTGCTACTGCTGTGGTAGCATGGGACACCAATGTTGTTATTGCAGGGCCAGACTGGATTGACAACAGCAATAATGTAGCATTAGGACAGCAATGTTATAGTGTTATAACATAACATAATGTTGAGAGTAACTAATATTCGACACATGACCGCCATGCTGATGTTCAGCTAACAATGTAATCTCATGTGTTTATGTTAGATGAATAAATAGATTACTTTAGAGGCGTGAAAGCCACAAGACCAGGCAGTGGATCCTCCGAACAGGACAGTTTGTCCACGGGTCTACAAAGAGCACTTCTCAATCTGAGGAGATATAATGGCGTTATTTCTTCAAAGTTAAAAAGTATTTACGAATTTATAATTCTTGAGAATGAGTGATTTATTTTGTTGAATTAAACTGGGAAGTATGTGAAATCCTTACCTGCAGAAATGACACCATAATTCGGGCTCACCTGATTTCTGATGTCTATCAAGGCCTTGTTTGGGCTGTAGACGGCACATTGTTCTGAAGGTCTTGAGATCTGAGCCTCACACGGGGCGCCTAAAAATTGAGTTGATAGTGAATTTTTGGCGGTTCACATATATTGAGTAAGATGGCCTAGCGTTCCCCACCATGAGTTAAAGGCACTTGATGGAAAATACGCCTTCTTCTCAACCACTGGCTCATCAGTTCACTCGTGTTTCTCTTCAGATCGTATAAATCTTTTGCCTTTTACTAAAGATTTCCGTGGAGAGGGACAACATGAGTCTTTACCAATTTTTTGATGCCCTGCTTTGTTGGGGCTTCCTCATATGTTCAATGAAAACAACTGTCTTTAAAAACTGCTTGGTCATAGAAAGTGTTTCATGGAACCATTTTTGTCATAGAGCATCCTAAAAGTTTTGATCATCCTTTAGCAAATTTGAACAAAGGTGGGGTTACTGTTATATTGTTGAGGATTGTGAAGCAAAAAAAAGCTGCCGTTGTACCAGCTTCGGTTTCAATGTCATTCGTTTAGAGATGGTACTCTCAAAACTGGGCCGTCCCTGGTTGGGCTTGAACCACAAACCTTTCGGTTAACAGCCGAACGCACTAACCAAATGCGCCACAGAGACAGGTCACCCATGTAACAGACTTGATTTATTTTGTTAAATTAAACTGGGAAGTATGTGAAATCCTTACCTGCAGAAATGACACCATAATTTGGGTTCACCTGATTTCTGATGTCTATCAAGGCCTTGTTTGGGCTGTAGACGGCACATTGTTCTGAAGGTCTTGAGATCTGAGCCTCACACGGGGCGCCTAAAAAATGAGTTGATAGTGAATTTTTGGCGGTTCACATATATTGAGTAAGATGGCCTAGCGTTCCCCACCATGAGTTAAAGGCACTTGATGGAAAATACGCCTTCTTCTCAACCACTGGCTCATCAGTTCACTCGTGTTTCTCTTCAGATCGTATAAATCTTTCGCCTTTTACTAAAGATTTCCGTGTGGAGGGACAACATGAGTCTTTACCAATTTTTTGATGCCCTGCTTTGGTGGGGCTTCCTCATATGTTCAATGAAAACAACTGTCTTTAAAAACTGCTTGGTCATAGAAAGTGTTTCATGGAACCATTTTTGTCATAGAGCATCCTAAAAGTTTTGATCATCATTTAGCAAATTTGAACAAAGGTGGGGTTACTGTTATATTGTTGAGGATTGTGAAGCAAAAAAAAGCTGCCATTGTACCAGCTTCGGTTTCAATGGCATTCGTTTAGAGATGGTACTCTCAAAACTGGGCCGTCCCTGGTTGGGCTTGAACCACAAACCTTTCGGTTAACAGCCGAATGCACTAACCAAATGCGCCACAGAGACATGTCACCCATGTAACAGACTTGATTTATTTTGTTAAATTAAACTGGGAAGTATGTGAAATCCTTACCTGCAGAAATGACACCATAATTCGGGTTCACCTGATTTCTGATGTCTATCAAGGCCTTGTTTGGGCTGTAGACGGCACATTGTTCTGAAGGTCTTGAGATCTGAGCCTCACACGGGGCGCCTAAAAAATGAGTTGATAGTGAATTTTTGGCGGTTCACATATATTGAGTAAGATGGCCTAGCGTTCCCCACCATGAGTTAAAGGCACTTGATGGAAAATACGCCTTCTTCTCAACCACTGGCTCATCAGTTCACTCGTGTTTCTCTTCAGATCGTATAAATCTTTCGCCTTTTACTAAAGATTTCCGTGGAGAGGGACAACATGAGTCTTTACCAATTTTTTGATGCCCTGCTTTGTTGGGGCTTCCTCATATGTTCAATGAAAACAACTGTCTTTAAAAACTGCTTGGTCATAGAAAGTGTTTCATGGAACCATTTTTGTCATAGAGCATCCTAAAAGTTTTGATCATCCTTTAGCAAATTTGAACAAAGGTGGGGTTACTGTTATATTGTTGAGGATTGTGAAGCAAAAAAAAGCTGCCGTTGTACCAGCTTCGGTTTCAATGGCATTCGTTTAGAGATGGTACTCTCAAAACTGGGCCTTCCCTGGTTGGGCTTGAACCACAAACCTTTCGGTTAACAGCCGAACGCACTAACCAAATGCGCCACAGAGACATGTCACCCATGTAACAGACTTGATTTATTTTGTTAAATTAAACTGGGAAGTATGTGAAATCCTTACCTGCAGAAATGACACCATAATTCGGGTTCACCTGATTTCTGATGTCTATCAAGGCCTTGTTTGGGCTGTAGACGGCACATTGTTCTGAAGGTCTTGAGATCTGAGCCTCACACGGGGCGCCTAAAAAATGAGTTGATAGTGAATTTTTGGCGGTTCACATATATTGAGTAAGATGGCCTAGCGTTCCCCACCATGAGTTAAAGGCACTTGATGGAAAATACGCCTTCTTCTCAACCACTGGCTCATCAGTTCACTCGTGTTTCTCTTCAGATCATATAAATCTTTCGCCTTTTACTAAAGATTTCCGTGGAGAGGGACAACATGAGTCTTTACCAATTTTTTGATGCCCTGCTTTGGTGGGGCTTCCTCATATGTTCAATGAAAACAACTGTCTTTAAAAACTGCTTGGTCATAGAAAGTGTTTCATGGAACCATTTTTGTCATAGAGCATCCTAAAAGTTTTGATCATCCTTTAGCAAATTTGAACAAAGGTGGGGTTACTGTTATATTGTTGAGGATTGTGAAGCAAAAAAAAGCTGCCGTTGTACCAGCTTCGGTTTCAATGGCATTCACCATGGGTCTTCGTTTAGAGATGGTACTCTCAAAACTGGGCCGTTGGGCTTGAACCACAAACCTTTCGGTTAACAGCCGAACGCACTAACCAAATGCGCCACAGAGACATGTCACCCATGTAACAGACTTGATTTATTTTGTTAAATTAAACTGGGAAGTATGTGAAATCCTTACCTGCAGAAATGACACCATAATTCGGGCTCACCTGATTTCTGATGTCTATCAAGGCCTTGTTTGGGCTGTAGACGGCACATTGTTCTGAAGGTCTTGAGATCTGAGCCTCACACGGGGCGCCTAAAAAATGAGTTGATAGTGAATTTTTGGCGGTTCACATATATTGAGTAAGATGGCCTAGCGTTCCCCACCATGAGTTAAAGGCACTTGATGGAAAATACGCCTTCTTCTCACCCACTGGCTCATCAGTTCACTCGTGTTTCTCTTCAGATCGTATAAATCTTTCGCCTTTTACTAAAGATTTCCGTGGAGAGGGACAACATGAGTCTTTACCAATTTTTTGATGCCCTTCTTTGTTGGGGCTTCCTCATATGTTCAATGAAAACAACTGTCTTTAAAAACTGCTTGGTCATAGAAAGTGTTTCATGGAACCATTTTTGTCATAGAGCATCCTAAAAGTTTTGATCATCCTTTAGCAAATTTGAACAAAGGTGGGGTTACTGTTATATTGTTGAGGATTGTGAAGCAAAAAAAAGCTGCCGTTGTACCAGCTTCGGTTTCAATGGCATTCGTTTAGAGATGGTACTCTCAAAACTGGGCCTTCCCTGGTTGGGCTTGAACCACAAACCTTTCGGTTAACAGCCGAACGCACTAACCAAATGCGCCACAGAGACATGTCACCCATGTAACAGACTTGATTTATTTTGTTAAATTAAACTGGGAAGTATGTGAAATCCTTACCTGCAGAAATGACACCATAATTCGGGTTCACCTGATTTCTGATGTCTATCAAGGCCTTGTTTGGGCTGTAGACGGCACATTGTTCTGAAGGTCTTGAGATCTGAGCCTCACACGGGGCGCCTAAAAAATGAGTTGATAGTGAATTTTTGGCGGTTCACATATATTGAGTAAGATGGCCTAGCGTTCCCCACCATGAGTTAAAGGCACTTGATGGAAAATACGCCTTCTTCTCAACCACTGGCTCATCAGTTCACTCGTGTTTTTCTTCAGATCGTATAAATCTTTCGCCTTTTACTAAAGATTTCCGTGGAGAGGGACAACATGAGTCTTTACCAATTTTTTGATGCCCTGCTTTGTTGGGGCTTCCTCATATGTTCAATGAAAACAACTGTCTTTAAAAACTGCTTGGTCATAGAAAGTGTTTCATGGAACCATTTTTGTCATAGAGCATCCTAAAAGTTTTGATCATCATTTAGCAAATTTGAACAAAGGTGGGGTTACTGTTATATTGTTGAGGATTGTGAAGCAAAAAAAAGCTGCCGTGTACCAGCTTCGGTTTCAATGGCATTCACCATGGGTCTTCGTTTAGAGATGGTCCTATCAAAACTGGGCCGTCCCTGGTTGGGCTTGAACCACAAACCTTTCGGTTAACAGCCGAACGCACTAACCAAATGCGCCACAGAGACATGTCACCCATGTAACAGACTTGATTTATTTTGTTAAATTAAACTGGGAATTATGTGAAATCCTTACCTGCAGAAATGACACCATAATTCGGGCTCACCTGATTTCTGATGTCTATCAAGGCCTTGTTTGGGCTGTAGACGGCACATTGTTCTGAAGGTCTTGAGATCTGAGCCTCACACGGGGCGCCTAAAAAATGAGTTGATAGTGAATTTTTGGCGGTTCACATATATTGAGTAAGATGGCCTAGCGTTCCCCACCATGAGTTAAAGGCACTTGATGGAAAATACGCCTTCTTCTCAACCACTGGCTCATCAGTTCACTCGTGTTTCTCTTCAGATCGTATAAATCTTTCGCCTTTTACTAAAGATTTCCGTGGAGAGGGACAACATGAGTCTTTACCAATTTTTTGATGCCCTGCTTTGGTGGGGCTTCCTCATATGTTCAATGAAAACAACTGTCTTTAAAAACTGCTTGGTCATAGAAAGTGTTTCATGGAACCATTTTTGTCATAGAGCATCCTAAAAGTTTTGATCATCCTTTAGCAAATTTGAACAAAGGTGGGGTTACTGTTATATTGTTGAGGATTGTGAAGCAAAAAAAAGCTGCCGTTGTACCAGCTTCGGTTTCAATGTCATTCGTTTAGAGATGGTACTCTCAAAACTGGGCCGTCCCTGGTTGGGCTTGAACCACAAACCTTTCGGTTAACAGCCGAACGCACTAACCAAATGCGCCACAGAGACATGTCACCCATGTAACAGACTTGATTTATTTTGTTAAATTAAACTGGGAAGTATGTGAAATCCTTACCTGCAGAAATGACACCATAATTCGGGTTCACCTGATTTCTGATGTCTATCAAGGCCTTGTTTGGGCTGTAGACGGCACATTGTTCTGAAGGTCTTGAGATCTGAGCCTCACACGTGGCGCCTAAAAAATGAGTTGATAGTGAATTTTTGGCGGTTCACATATATTGAGTAAGATGGCCTAGCGTTCCCCACCATGAGTTAAAGGCACTTGATGGAAAATACGCCTTCTTCTCAACCACTGGCTCATCAGTTCACTCGTGTTTCTCTTCAGATCGTATAAATCTTTCGCCTTTTACTAAAGATTTCCGTGGAGAGGGACAACATGAGTCTTTACCAATTTTTTGATGCCCTTCTTTGGTGGGGCTTCCTCATATGTTCAATGAAAACAACTGTCTTTAAAAACTGCTTGGTCATAGAAAGTGTTTCATGGAACCATTTTTGTCATAGAGCATCCTAAAAGTTTTGATCATCCTTTAGCAAATTTGAACAAAGGTGGGGTTACTGTTATATTGTTGAGGATTGTGAAGCAAAAAAAAGCTGCCGTTGTACCAGCTTCGGTTTCAATGGCATTCGTTTAGAGATGGTACTCTCAAAACTGGGCCGTCCCTGGTTGGGCTTGAACCACAAACCTTTCGGTTAACAGCCGAACGCACTAACCAAATGCGCCACAGAGACATGTCACCCATGTAACAGACTTGATTTATTTTGTTAAATTAAACTGGGAAGTATGTGAAATCCTTACCTGCAGAAATGACACCATAATTCGGGTTCACCTGATTTCTGATGTCTATCAAGGCCTTGTTTGGGCTGTAGACGGCACATTGTTCTGAAGGTCTTGAGATCTGAGCCTCACACGGGGCGCCTAAAAAATGAGTTGATAGTGAATTTTTGGCGGTTCACATATATTGAGTAAGATGGCCTAGCGTTCCCCACCATGAGTTAAAGGCACTTGATGGAAAATAGGCCTTCTTCTCAACCACTGGCTCATCAGTTCACTCGTGTTTCTCTTCAGATCGTATAAATCTTTCGCCTTTTACTAAAGATTTCCGTGGAGAGGGACAACATGAGTCTTTACCAATTTTTTGATGCCCTGCTTTGGTGGGGCTTCCTCATATGTTCAATGAAAACAACTGTCTTTAAAAACTGCTTGGTCATAGAAAGTGTTTCATGGAACCATTTTTGTCATAGAGCATCCTAAAAGTTTTGATCATCCTTTAGCAAATTTGAACAAAGGTTGGGGTTACTGTTATATTGTTGAGGATTGTGAAGCAAAAAAAAGCTGCCGTTGTACCAGCTTCGGTTTCAATGGCATTCACCATGGGTCTTCGTTTAGAGATGGTCCTATCAAAACTGGGCCGTCCCTGGGTGGGCTTGAACCACCAACCTTTCGGTTAACAGCCGAACGCGCTAACCAATTGCGCCACAGAGACATGTCACCCATGTAACAGACTTGATTTATTTTGTTAAATTAAACTGGGAAGTATGTGAAATCCTTACCTGCAGAAATGACACCATAATTCGGGCTCACCTGATTTCTGATGTCTATCAAGGCCTTGTTTGGGCTGTAGACGGCACATTGTTCTGAAGGTCTTGAGATCTGACCTCACACGGGGCGCCTAAAAAATGAGTTGATAGTGAATTTTTGGCGGTTCACATATATTGAGTAAGATGGCCTAGCGTTCCCCACCATGAGTTAAAGGCACTTGATGGAAAATACGCCTTCTTCTCAACCACTGGCTCATCAGTTCACTCGTGTTTCTCTTCAGATCGTATAAATCTTTCGCCTTTTACTAAAGATTTCCGTGGAGAGGGACAACATGAGTCTTTACCAATTTTTTGATGCCCTGCTTTGGTGGGGCTTCCTCATATGTTCAATGAAAACAACTGTCTTTAAAAACTGCTTGGTCATAGAAAGTGTTTCATGGAACCATTTTTGTCATAGAGCATCCTAAAAGTTTTGATCATCCTTTAGCAAATTTGAACAAAGGTGGGGTTACTGTTATATTGTTGAGGATTGTGAAGCAAAAAAAAGCTGCCGTTGTTCCAGCTTCGGTTTCAATGGCATTCACCATGGGTCTTCGTTTAGAGATGGTCCTATCAAAACTGGGCCGTCCCTGGGTGGGCTTGAACCACCAACCTTTCGGTTAACAGCCGAACGCGCTAACCAATTGCGCCACAGAGACATGTCACCCATGTAACAGACTTGATTTATTTTGTTAAATTAAACTGGGAAGTATGTGAAATCCTTACCTGCAGAAATGACACCATAATTCGGGCTCACCTGATTTCTGATGTCTATCAAGGCCTTGTTTGGGCTGTAGACGGCACATTGTTCTGAAGGTCTTGAGATCTGAGCCTCACACGGGGCGCCTAAAAAATGAGTTGATAGTGAATTTTTGGCGGTTCACATATATTGAGTAAGATGGCCTAGCGTTCCCCACCATGAGTTAAAGGCACTTGATGGAAAATACGCCTTCTTCTCAACCACTGGCTCATCAGTTCACTCGTGTTTCTCTTCAGATCATATAAATCTTTCGCCTTTTACTAAAGATTTCCCTGGAGAGGGACATGAGTCTTTACCAATTTTTTGATGCCTTGCTTTGGTGGGGCTTCCTCATATGTTCAATGAAAACAACTGTCTTTAAAAACTGCTTGGTCATAGAAAGTGTTTCATGGAACCATTTTTGTCATAGAGCATCCTAAAAGTTTTGATCATCCTTTAGCAAATTTGAACAAAGGTGGGGTTACTGTTATATTGTTGAGGATTGTGAAGCAAAAAAAAACTGCCGTTGTACCAGCTTCGGTTTCAATGGCATTCACCATGGGTCTTCGTTTAGAGATGGTCCTATCAAAACTGGGCCGTCCCTGGTTGGGCTTGAACCACAAACCTTTCGGTTAACAGCCGAACACGCTAACTAATTGCGCCACAGAGACATGTCACCCATGTAACAGACTTGATTTATTTTGTTAAATTAAACTGGGAAGTATGTGAAATCCTTACCTGCAGAAATGACACCATAATTCGGGCTCACCTGATTTCTGATGTCTATCAAGGCCTTGTTTGGGCTGTAGACGGCACATTGTTCTGAAGGTCTTGAGATCTGAGCCTCACACGGGGCGCCTAAAAAAAGAGTTGATAGTGAATTTTTGGCGGTTCACATATATTGAGTAAGATGGCCTAGCGTTCCCCACCATGAGTTAAAGGCACTTGATGGAAAATACGCCTTCTTCTCAACCACTGGCTCATCAGTTCACTCGTGTTTCTCTTCAGATCGTATAAATCTTTCGCCTTTTACTAAAGATTTCCGTGGAGAGGGACAACATGAGTCTTTACCAATTTTTTGATGCCCTGCTTTGGTGGGGCTTCCTCATATGTTCAATGAAAACAACTGTCTTTAAAAACTGCTTGGTCATAGAAAGTGTTTCATGGAACCATTTTTGTCATAGAGCATCCTAAAAGTTTTGATCATCCTTTAGCAAATTTGAACAAAGGTTGGGGTTACTGTTATATTGTTGAGGATTGTGAAGCAAAAAAAAGCTGCCGTTGTACCAGCTTCGGTTTCAATGGCATTCACCATGGGTCTTCGTTTAGAGATGGTCCTATCAAAACTGGGCCGTCCCTGGGTGGGCTTGAACCACCAACCTTTCGGTTAACAGCCGAACGCGCTAACCAATTGCGCCACAGAGACATGTCACCCATGTAACAGACTTGATTTATTTTGTTAAATTAAACTGGGAAGTATGTGAAATCCTTACCTGCAGAAATGACACCATAATTCGGGCTCACCTGATTTCTGATGTCTATCAAGGCCTTGTTTGGGCTGTAGACGGCACATTGTTCTGAAGGTCTTGAGATCTGAGCCTCACACGGGGCGCCTAAAAAATGAGTTGATAGTGAATTTTTGGCGGTTCACATATATTGAGTAAGATGGCCTAGCGTTCCCCACCATGAGTTAAAGGCACTTGATGGAAAATACGCCTTCTTCTCAACCACTGGCTCATCAGTTCACTCGTGTTTCTCTTCAGATCATATAAATCTTTCGCCTTTTACTAAAGATTTCCCTGGAGAGGGACATGAGTCTTTACCAATTTTTTGATGCCTTGCTTTGGTGGGGCTTCCTCATATGTTCAATGAAAACAACTGTCTTTAAAAACTGCTTGGTCATAGAAAGTGTTTCATGGAACCATTTTTGTCATAGAGCATCCTAAAAGTTTTGATCATCCTTTAGCAAATTTGAACAAAGGTGGGGTTACTGTTATATTGTTGAGGATTGTGAAGCAAAAAAAAACTGCCGTTGTACCAGCTTCGGTTTCAATGGCATTCACCATGGGTCTTCGTTTAGAGATGGTCCTATCAAAACTGGGCCGTCCCTGGTTGGGCTTGAACCACAAACCTTTCGGTTAACAGCCGAACACGCTAACTAATTGCGCCACAGAGACATGTCACCCATGTAACAGACTTGATTTATTTTGTTAAATTAAACTGGGAAGTATGTGAAATCCTTACCTGCAGAAATGACACCATAATTCGGGCTCACCTGATTTCTGATGTCTATCAAGGCCTTGTTTGGGCTGTAGACGGCACATTGTTCTGAAGGTCTTGAGATCTGAGCCTCACACGGGGCGCCTAAAAAAAGAGTTGATAGTGAATTTTTGGCGGTTCACATATATTGAGTAAGATGGCCTAGCGTTCCCCACCATGAGTTAAAGGCACTTGATGGAAAATACGCCTTCTTCTCAACCACTGGCTCATCAGTTCACTCGTGTTTCTCTTCAGATCGTATAAATCTTTCGCCTTTTACTAAAGATTTCCGTGGAGAGGGACAACATGAGTCTTTACCAATTTTTTGATGCCCTGCTTTGGTGGGGCTTCCTCATATGTTCAATGAAAACAACTGTCTTTAAAAACTGCTTGGTCATAGAAAGTGTTTCATGGAACCATTTTTGTCATAGAGCATCCTAAAAGTTTTGATCATCCTTTAGCAAATTTGAACAAAGGTGGGGTTACTGTTATATTGTTGAGGATTGTGAAGCAAAAAAAAGCTGCCGTTGTTCCAGCTTCGGTTTCAATGGCATTCACCATGGGTCTTCGTTTAGAGATGGTCCTATCAAAACTGGGCCGTCCCTGGGTGGGCTTGAACCACAAACCTTTCGGTTAACAGCTGAACGCGCTAACCAATTGCGCCACAGAGACATGTCACCCATGTAACAGACTTTATTTATTTTGTTAAATTAAACTGGGAAGTATGTGAAATCCTTACCTGCAGAAATGACACCATAATTCGGGCTCACCTGATTTCTGATGTCTATCAAGGCCTTGTTTGGGCTGTAGACGGCACATTGTTCTGAAGGTCTTGAGATCTGAGCCTCACACGGGGCGCCTAAAAAATGAGTTGATAGTGAATTTTTGGCGGTTCACATATATTGAGTAAGATGGCCTAGCGTTCCCCACCATGAGTTAAAGGCACTTGATGGAAAATACGCCTTCTTCTCAACCACTGGCTCATCAGTTCACTCGTGTTTCTCTTCAGATCGTATAAATCTTTCGCCTTTTACTAAAGATTTCCGTGGAGAGGGACAACATGAGTCTTTACCAATTTTTTGATGCCCTGCTTTGGTGGGGCTTCCTCATATGTTCAATGAAAACAACTGTCTTTAAAAACTGCTTGGTCATAGAAAGTGTTTCATGGAACCATTTTTGTCATAGAGCATCCTAAAAGTTTTGATCATCATTTAGCAAATTTGAACAAAGGTGGGGTTACTGTTATATTGTTGAGGATTGTGAAGCAAAAAAAAGCTGCCGTTGTACCAGCTTCGGTTTCAATGGCATTCACCATGGGTCTTGGTTTAGAGATGGTCCTATCAAAACTGGGCCGTCCCTGGTTGGGCTTGAACCACAAACCTTTCGGTTAACAGCCGAACGCACTAACCAAATGTGCCACAGAGACATGTCACCCATGTAACAGACTTGATTTATTTTGTTAAATTAAACTGGGAATTATGTGAAATCCTTACCTGCAGAAATGACACCATAATTCGGGCTCACCTGATTTCTGATGTCTATCAAGGCCTTGTTTGGGCTGTAGACAGCACATTGTTCTGAAGGTCTTGAGATCTGAGCCTCACACGGGGCGCCTAAAAAATGAGTTGATAGTGAATTTTTGGCGGTTCACATATATTGAGTAAGATGGCCTAGCGTTCCCCACCATGAGTTAAAGGCACTTGATGGAAAATACGCCTTCTTCTCAACCACTGGCTCATCAGTTCACTCGTGTTTCTCTTCAGATCGTATAAATCTTTCGCCTTTTACTAAAGATTTCCGTGGAGAGGGACAACATGAGTCTTTACCAATTTTTTGATGCCCTGCTTTGGTGGGGCTTCCTCATATGTTCAATGAAAACAACTGTCTTTAAAAACTGCTTGGTCATAGAAAGTGTTTCATGGAACCATTTTTGTCATAGAGCATCCTAAAAGTTTTGATCATCCTTTAGCAAATTTGAACAAAGGTGGGGTTACTGTTATATTGTTGAGGATTGTGAAGCAAAAAAAAGCTGCCGTTGTACCAGCTTCGGTTTCAATGTCATTCGTTTAGAGATGGTACTCTCAAAACTGGGCCGTCCCTGGTTGGGCTTGAACCACAAACCTTTCGGTTAACAGCCGAACGCACTAACCAAATGCGCCACAGAGACATGTCACCCATGTAACAGACTTGATTTATTTTGTTAAATTAAACTGGGAAGTATGTGAAATCCTTACCTGCAGAAATGACACCATAATTCGGGTTCACCTGATTTCTGATGTCTATCAAGGCCTTGTTTGGGCTGTAGACGGCACATTGTTCTGAAGGTCTTGAGATCTGAGCCTCACACGTGGCGCCTAAAAAATGAGTTGATAGTGAATTTTTGGCGGTTCACATATATTGAGTAAGATGGCCTAGCGTTCCCCACCATGAGTTAAAGGCACTTGATGGAAAATACGCCTTCTTCTCAACCACTGGCTCATCAGTTCACTCGTGTTTCTCTTCAGATCGTATAAATCTTTCGCCTTTTACTAAAGATTTCCGTGGAGAGGGACAACATGAGTCTTTACCAATTTTTTGATGCCCTTCTTTGGTGGGGCTTCCTCATATGTTCAATGAAAACAACTGTCTTTAAAAACTGCTTGGTCATAGAAAGTGTTTCATGGAACCATTTTTGTCATAGAGCATCCTAAAAGTTTTGATCATCCTTTAGCAAATTTGAACAAAGGTGGGGTTACTGTTTTTTTGTTGAGGATTGTGAAGCAAAAAAAAGCTGCCGTTGTACCAGCTTCGGTTTCAATGGCATTCGTTTAGAGATGGTACTCTCAAAACTGGGCCGTCCCTGGTTGGGCTTGAACCACAAACCTTTCGGTTAACAGCCGAACGCACTAACCAAATGCGCCACAGAGACATGTCACCCACGTAACAGACTTGATTTATTTTGTTAAATTAAACTGGGAAGTATGTGAAATCCTTACCTGCAGAAATGACACCATAATTCGGGTTCACCTGATTTCTGATGTCTATCAAGGCCTTGTTTGGGCTGTAGACGGCACATTGTTCTGAAGGTCTTGAGATCTGAGCCTCACACGGGGCGCCTAAAAAATGAGTTGATAGTGAATTTTTGGCGGTTCACATATATTGAGTAAGATGGCCTAGCGTTCCCCACCATGAGTTAAAGGCACTTGATGGAAAATAGGCCTTCTTCTCAACCACTGGCTCATCAGTTCACTCGTGTTTCTCTTCAGATCGTATAAATCTTTCGCCTTTTACTAAAGATTTCCGTGGAGAGGGACAACATGAGTCTTTACCAATTTTTTGATGCCCTGCTTTGGTGGGGCTTCCTCATATGTTCAATGAAAACAACTGTCTTTAAAAACTGCTTGGTCATAGAAAGTGTTTCATGGAACCATTTTTGTCATAGAGCATCCTAAAAGTTTTGATCATCCTTTAGCAAATTTGAACAAAGGTTGGGGTTACTGTTATATTGTTGAGGATTGTGAAGCAAAAAAAAGCTGCCGTTGTACCAGCTTCGGTTTCAATGGCATTCACCATGGGTCTTCGTTTAGAGATGGTCCTATCAAAACTGGGCCGTCCCTGGGTGGGCTTGAACCACCAACCTTTCGGTTAACAGCCGAACGCGCTAACCAATTGCGCCACAGAGACATGTCACCCATGTAACAGACTTGATTTATTTTGTTAAATTAAACTGGGAAGTATGTGAAATCCTTACCTGCAGAAATGACACCATAATTCGGGCTCACCTGATTTCTGATGTCTATCAAGGCCTTGTTTGGGCTGTAGACGGCACATTGTTCTGAAGGTCTTGAGATCTGACCTCACACGGGGCGCCTAAAAAATGAGTTGATAGTGAATTTTTGGCGGTTCACATATATTGAGTAAGATGGCCTAGCGTTCCCCACCATGAGTTAAAGGCACTTGATGGAAAATACGCCTTCTTCTCAACCACTGGCTCATCAGTTCACTCGTGTTTCTCTTCAGATCGTATAAATCTTTCGCCTTTTACTAAAGATTTCCGTGGAGAGGGACAACATGAGTCTTTACCAATTTTTTGATGCCCTGCTTTGGTGGGGCTTCCTCATATGTTCAATGAAAACAACTGTCTTTAAAAACTGCTTGGTCATAGAAAGTGTTTCATGGAACCATTTTTGTCATAGAGCATCCTAAAAGTTTTGATCATCCTTTAGCAAATTTGAACAAAGGTGGGGTTACTGTTATATTGTTGAGGATTGTGAAGCAAAAAAAAGCTGCCGTTGTTCCAGCTTCGGTTTCAATGGCATTCACCATGGGTCTTCGTTTAGAGATGGTCCTATCAAAACTGGGCCGTCCCTGGGTGGGCTTGAACCACCAACCTTTCGGTTAACAGCCGAACGCGCTAACCAATTGCGCCACAGAGACATGTCACCCATGTAACAGACTTGATTTATTTTGTTAAATTAAACTGGGAAGTATGTGAAATCCTTACCTGCAGAAATGACACCATAATTCGGGCTCACCTGATTTCTGATGTCTATCAAGGCCTTGTTTGGGCTGTAGACGGCACATTGTTCTGAAGGTCTTGAGATCTGAGCCTCACACGGGGCGCCTAAAAAATGAGTTGATAGTGAATTTTTGGCGGTTCACATATATTGAGTAAGATGGCCTAGCGTTCCCCACCATGAGTTAAAGGCACTTGATGGAAAATACGCCTTCTTCTCAACCACTGGCTCATCAGTTCACTCGTGTTTCTCTTCAGATCATATAAATCTTTCGCCTTTTACTAAAGATTTCCCTGGAGAGGGACATGAGTCTTTACCAATTTTTTGATGCCTTGCTTTGGTGGGGCTTCCTCATATGTTCAATGAAAACAACTGTCTTTAAAAACTGCTTGGTCATAGAAAGTGTTTCATGGAACCATTTTTGTCATAGAGCATCCTAAAAGTTTTGATCATCCTTTAGCAAATTTGAACAAAGGTGGGGTTACTGTTATATTGTTGAGGATTGTGAAGCAAAAAAAAACTGCCGTTGTACCAGCTTCGGTTTCAATGGCATTCACCATGGGTCTTCGTTTAGAGATGGTCCTATCAAAACTGGGCCGTCCCTGGTTGGGCTTGAACCACAAACCTTTCGGTTAACAGCCGAACACGCTAACTAATTGCGCCACAGAGACATGTCACCCATGTAACAGACTTGATTTATTTTGTTAAATTAAACTGGGAAGTATGTGAAATCCTTACCTGCAGAAATGACACCATAATTCGGGCTCACCTGATTTCTGATGTCTATCAAGGCCTTGTTTGGGCTGTAGACGGCACATTGTTCTGAAGGTCTTGAGATCTGAGCCTCACACGGGGCGCCTAAAAAATGAGTTGATAGTGAATTTTTGGCGGTTCACATATATTGAGTAAGATGGCCTAGCGTTCCCCACCATGAGTTAAAGGCACTTGATGGAAAATACGCCTTCTTCTCAACCACTGGCTCATCAGTTCACTCGTGTTTCTCTTCAGATCGTATAAATCTTTCGCCTTTTACTAAAGATTTCCGTGGAGAGGGACAACATGAGTCTTTACCAATTTTTTGATGCCCTGCTTTGTTGGGGCTTCCTCATATGTTCAATGAAAACAACTGTCTTTAAAAACTGCTTGGTCATAGAAAGTGTTTCATGGAACCATTTTTGTCATAGAGCATCCTAAAAGTTTTGATCATCCTTTAGCAAATTTGAACAAAGGTGGGGTTACTGTTATATTGTTGAGGATTGTGAAGCAAAAAAAAGCTGCCGTTGTACCAGCTTCGGTTTCAATGGCATTCACCATGGGTCTTCGTTTAGAGATGGTCCTATCAAAACTGGGCCGTCCCTGGGTGGGCTTGAACCACCAACCTTTCGGTTAACAGCCGAACGCGCTAACCAATTGCGCCACAGAGACATGTCACCCATGTAACAGACTTGATTTATTTTGTTAAATTAAACTGGGAAGTATGTGAAATCCTTACCTGCAGAAATGACACCATAATTCGGGCTCACCTGATTTCTGATGTCTATCAAGGCCTTGTTTGGGCTGTAGACGGCACATTGTTCTGAAGGTCTTGAGATCAGAGCCTCACACGGGGCGCCTAAAAAATGAGTTGATAGTGAATTTTTGGCGGTTCACATATATTGAGTAAGATGGCCTAGCGTTCCCCACCATGAGTTAAAGGCACTTGATGGAAAATACGCCTTCTTCTCAACCACTGGCTCATCAGTTCACTCGTGTTTCTCTTCAGATCGTATAAATCTTTCGCCTTTTACTAAAGATTTCCGTGGAGAGGGACAACATGAGTCTTTACCAATTTTTTGATGCCCTGCTTTGTTGGGGCTTCCTCATATGTTCAATGAAAACAACTGTCTTTAAAAACTGCTTGGTCATAGAAAGTGTTTCATGGAACCATTTTTGTCATAGAGCATCCTAAAAGTTTTGATCATCCTTTAGCAAATTTGAACAAAGGTGGGGTTACTGTTATATTGTTGAGGATTGTGAAGCAAAAAAAAGCTGCCGTTGTACCAGCTTCGGTTTCAATGGCATTCGTTTAGAGATGGTACTCTCAAAACTGGGCCGTCCCTGGTTGGGCTTGAACCACAAACCTTTCGGTTAACAGCCGAACGCACTAACCAAATGCGCCACAGAGACATGTCACCCATGTAACAGACTTGATTTATTTTGTTAAATTAAACTGGGAAGTATGTGAAATCCTTACCTGCAGAAATGACACCATAATTCGGGTTCACCTGATTTCTGATGTCTATCAAGGCCTTGTTTGGGCTGTAGACGGCACATTGTTCTGAAGGTCTTGAGATCTGAGCCTCACACGGGGCGCCTAAAAAATGAGTTGATAGTGAATTTTTGGCGGTTCACATATATTGAGTAAGATGGCCTAGCGTTCCCCACCATGAGTTAAAGGCACTTGATGGAAAATAGGCCTTCTTCTCAACCACTGGCTCATCAGTTCACTCGTGTTTCTCTTCAGATCGTATAAATCTTTCGCCTTTTACTAAAGATTTCCGTGGAGAGGGACAACATGAGTCTTTACCAATTTTTTGATGCCCTGCTTTGGTGGGGCTTCCTCATATGTTCAATGAAAACAACTGTCTTTAAAAACTGCTTGGTCATAGAAAGTGTTTCATGGAACCATTTTTGTCATAGAGCATCCTAAAAGTTTTGATCATCCTTTAGCAAATTTGAACAAAGGTTGGGGTTACTGTTATATTGTTGAGGATTGTGAAGCAAAAAAAAGCTGCCGTTGTACCAGCTTCGGTTTCAATGGCATTCACCATGGGTCTTCGTTTAGAGATGGTCCTATCAAAACTGGGCCGTCCCTGGGTGGGCTTGAACCACCAACCTTTCGGTTAACAGCCGAACGCGCTAACCAATTGCGCCACAGAGACATGTCACCCATGTAACAGACTTGATTTATTTTGTTAAATTAAACTGGGAAGTATGTGAAATCCTTACCTGCAGAAATGACACCATAATTCGGGCTCACCTGATTTCTGATGTCTATCAAGGCCTTGTTTGGGCTGTAGACGGCACATTGTTCTGAAGGTCTTGAGATCTGACCTCACACGGGGCGCCTAAAAAATGAGTTGATAGTGAATTTTTGGCGGTTCACATATATTGAGTAAGATGGCCTAGCGTTCCCCACCATGAGTTAAAGGCACTTGATGGAAAATACGCCTTCTTCTCAACCACTGGCTCATCAGTTCACTCGTGTTTCTCTTCAGATCGTATAAATCTTTCGCCTTTTACTAAAGATTTCCGTGGAGAGGGACAACATGAGTCTTTACCAATTTTTTGATGCCCTGCTTTGGTGGGGCTTCCTCATATGTTCAATGAAAACAACTGTCTTTAAAAACTGCTTGGTCATAGAAAGTGTTTCATGGAACCATTTTTGTCATAGAGCATCCTAAAAGTTTTGATCATCCTTTAGCAAATTTGAACAAAGGTGGGGTTACTGTTATATTGTTGAGGATTGTGAAGCAAAAAAAAGCTGCCGTTGTTCCAGCTTCGGTTTCAATGGCATTCACCATGGGTCTTCGTTTAGAGATGGTCCTATCAAAACTGGGCCGTCCCTGGGTGGGCTTGAACCACCAACCTTTCGGTTAACAGCCGAACGCGCTAACCAATTGCGCCACAGAGACATGTCACCCATGTAACAGACTTGATTTATTTTGTTAAATTAAACTGGGAAGTATGTGAAATCCTTACCTGCAGAAATGACACCATAATTCGGGCTCACCTGATTTCTGATGTCTATCAAGGCCTTGTTTGGGCTGTAGACGGCACATTGTTCTGAAGGTCTTGAGATCTGAGCCTCACACGGGGCGCCTAAAAAATGAGTTGATAGTGAATTTTTGGCGGTTCACATATATTGAGTAAGATGGCCTAGCGTTCCCCACCATGAGTTAAAGGCACTTGATGGAAAATACGCCTTCTTCTCAACCACTGGCTCATCAGTTCACTCGTGTTTCTCTTCAGATCATATAAATCTTTCGCCTTTTACTAAAGATTTCCCTGGAGAGGGACATGAGTCTTTACCAATTTTTTGATGCCTTGCTTTGGTGGGGCTTCCTCATATGTTCAATGAAAACAACTGTCTTTAAAAACTGCTTGGTCATAGAAAGTGTTTCATGGAACCATTTTTGTCATAGAGCATCCTAAAAGTTTTGATCATCCTTTAGCAAATTTGAACAAAGGTGGGGTTACTGTTATATTGTTGAGGATTGTGAAGCAAAAAAAAACTGCCGTTGTACCAGCTTCGGTTTCAATGGCATTCACCATGGGTCTTCGTTTAGAGATGGTCCTATCAAAACTGGGCCGTCCCTGGTTGGGCTTGAACCACAAACCTTTCGGTTAACAGCCGAACACGCTAACTAATTGCGCCACAGAGACATGTCACCCATGTAACAGACTTGATTTATTTTGTTAAATTAAACTGGGAAGTATGTGAAATCCTTACCTGCAGAAATGACACCATAATTCGGGCTCACCTGATTTCTGATGTCTATCAAGGCCTTGTTTGGGCTGTAGACGGCACATTGTTCTGAAGGTCTTGAGATCTGAGCCTCACACGGGGCGCCTAAAAAATGAGTTGATAGTGAATTTTTGGCGGTTCACATATATTGAGTAAGATGGCCTAGCGTTCCCCACCATGAGTTAAAGGCACTTGATGGAAAATACGCCTTCTTCTCAACCACTGGCTCATCAGTTCACTCGTGTTTCTCTTCAGATCGTATAAATCTTTCGCCTTTTACTGAAGATTTCCGTGGAGAGGGACAACATGAGTCTTTACCAATTTTTTGATGCCCTGCTTTGTTGGGGCTTCCTCATATGTTCAATGAAAACAACTGTCTTTAAAAACTGCTTGGTCATAGAAAGTGTTTCATGGAACCATTTTTGTCATAGAGCATCCTAAAAGTTTTGATCATCCTTTAGCAAATTTGAACAAAGGTGGGGTTACTGTTATATTGTTGAGGATTGTGAAGCAAAAAAAAGCTGCCGTTGTACCAGCTTCGGTTTCAATGGCATTCACCATGGGTCTTCGTTTAGAGATGGTCCTATCAAAACTGGGCCGTCCCTGGGTGGGCTTGAACCACCAACCTTTCGGTTAACAGCCGAACGCGCTAACCAATTGCGCCACAGAGACATGTCACCCATGTAACAGACTTGATTTATTTTGTTAAATTAAACTGGGAAGTATGTGAAATCCTTACCTGCAGAAATGACACCATAATTCGGGCTCACCTGATTTCTGATGTCTATCAAGGCCTTGTTTGGGCTGTAGACGGCACATTGTTCTGAAGGTCTTGAGATCAGAGCCTCACACGGGGCGCCTAAAAAATGAGTTGATAGTGAATTTTTGGCGGTTCACATATATTGAGTAAGATGGCCTAGCGTTCCCCACCATGAGTTAAAGGCACTTGATGGAAAATACGCCTTCTTCTCAACCACTGGCTCATCAGTTCACTCGTGTTTCTCTTCAGATCGTATAAATCTTTCGCCTTTTACTAAAGATTTCCGTGGAGAGGGACAACATGAGTCTTTACCAATTTTTTGATGCCCTGCTTTGTTGGGGCTTCCTCATATGTTCAATGAAAACAACTGTCTTTAAAAACTGCTTGGTCATAGAAAGTGTTTCATGGAACCATTTTTGTCATAGAGCATCCTAAAAGTTTTGATCATCCTTTAGCAAATTTGAACAAAGGTGGGGTTACTGTTATATTGTTGAGGATTGTGAAGCAAAAAAAAGCTGCCGTTGTACCAGCTTCGGTTTCAATGGCATTCACCATGGGTCTTCGTTTGGAGATGGTCCTATCAAAACTGGGCCGTCCCTGGGTGGGCTTGAACCACCAACCTTTCGGTTAACAGCCGAACGCGCTAACCAATTGCGCCACAGAGACATGTCACCCATGTAACAGACTTGATTTATTTTGTTAAATTAAACTGGGAAGTATGTGAAATCCTTACCTGCAGAAATGACACCATAATTCGGGCTCACCTGATTTCTGATGTCTATCAAGGCCTTGTTTGGGCTGTAGACGGCACATTGTTCTGAAGGTCTTGAGATCTGAGCCTCACACGGGGCGCCTAAAAAATGAGTTGATAGTGAATTTTTGGCGGTTCACATATATTGAGTAAGATGGCCTAGCGTTCCCCACCATGAGTTAAAGGCACTTGATGGAAAATATTCTCTTCTCAACCACTGGCTCATCAGTTCACTCGTGTTTCTCTTCAGATCGTATAAATCTTTCGCCTTTTACTAAAGATTTCCGTGGAGAGGGACAACATGAGTCTTTACCAATTTTTTGATGCCCTGCTTTGGTGGGGCTTCCTCATATGTTCAATGAAAACAACTGTCTTTAAAAACTGCTTGGTCAGAGAAAGTGTTTCATGGAACCATTTTTGTCATAGAGCATCCTAAAAGTTTTGATCATCCTTTAGCAAATTTGAACAAAGGTGGGGTTACTGTTATATTGTTGAGGATTGTGAAGCAAAAAAAAGTTGCCGTTGTACCAGCTTCGGTTTCAATGGCATTCACCATGGGTCTTCGTTTAGAGATGGTCCTATCAAAACTGGGCCGTCCCTGGGTGGGCTTGAACCACCAACCTTTCGGTTAACAGCCGAACGCGCTAACCAATTGCGCCACAGAGACATGTCACCCATGTAACAGACTTGATTTATTTTGTTAAATTAAACTGGGAAGTATGTGAAATCCTTACCTGCAGAAATGACACCATAATTCGGGCTCACCTGATTTCTGATGTCTATCAAGGCCTTGTTTGGGCTGTAGACGGCACATTGTTCTGAAGGTCTTGAGATCTGAGCCTCACACGGGGCGCCTAAAAAATGAGTTGATAGTGAATTTTTGGCGGTTCACATATATTGAGTAAGATGGCCTAACGTTCCCCACCATGAGTTAAAGGCACTTGATGGAAAATACGCCTTCTTCTCAACCACTGGCTCATCAGTTCACTCGTGTTTCTCTTCAGATCGTATAAATCTTTCGCCTTTTACTAAAGATTTCCGTGGAGAGGGACAACATGAGTCTTTACCAATTTTTTGATGCCCTGCTTTGTTGGGGCTTCCTCATATGTTCAATGAAAACAACTGTCTTTAAAAACTGCTTGGTCATAGAAAGTGTTTCATGGAACCATTTTTGTCATAGAGCATCCTAAAAGTTTTGATCATCCTTTAGCAAATTTGAACAAAGGTGGGGTTACTGTTATATTGTTGAGGATTGTGAAGCAAAAAAAAGCTGCCGTTGTATCAGCTTCGGTTTCAATGGCATTCGTTTAGAGATGGTACTCTCAAAACTGGGCCGTCCCTGGTTGGGCTTGAACCACAAACCTTTCGGTTAACAGCCGAACGCACTAACAAAATGCGCCACAGAGACATGTCACCCATGTAACAGACTTGATTTATTTTGTTAAATTAAACTGGGAAGTATGTGAAATCCTTACCTGCAGAAATGACACCATAATTCGGGTTCACCTGATTTCTGATGTCTATCAAGGCCTTGTTTGGGCTGTAGACGGCACATTGTTCTGAAGGTCTTGAGATCTGAGCCTCACACAGGGCGCCTAAAAAATGAGTTGATAGTGAATTTTTGGCGGTTCACATATATTGAGTAAGATGGCCTAGCGTTCCCCACCATGAGTTAAAGGCACTTGATGGAAAATACGCCTTCTTCTCAACCACTGGCTCATCAGTTCACTCGTGTTTCTCTTCAGATCGTATAAATCTTTCGCCTTTTACTAAAGATTTCCGTGGAGAGGGACAACATGAGTCTTTACCAATTTTTTGATGCCCTGCTTTGGTGGGGCTTCCTCATATGTTCAATGAAAACAACTGTCTTTAAAAACTGCTTGGTCATAGAAAGTGTTTCATGGAACCATTTTTGTCATAGAGCATCCTAAAAGTTTTGATCATCCTTTAGCAAATTTGAACAAAGGTGGGGTTACTGTTATATTGTTGAGGATTGTGAAGCAAAAAAAAGCTGCCGTTGTACCAGCTTCGGTTTCAATGGCATTCACCATGGGTCTTCGTTTAGAGATGGTCCTATCAAAACTGGGCCGTCCCTGGTTGGGCTTGAACCGCAAACCTTTCGGTTAACAGCCGAACGCACTAACCAAATGCGCCACAGAGACATGTCACCCATGTAACAGACTTGATTTATTTTGTTAAATTAAACTGGGAAGTATGTGAAATCCTTACCTGCAGAAATGACACCATAATTCGGGCTCACCTGATTTCTGATGTCTATCAAGGCCTTGTTTGGGCTGTAGACGGCACATTGTTCTGAAGGTCTTGAGATCTGAGCCTCACACGGGGTGCCTAAAAAATGAGTTGATAGTGAATTTTTGGCGGTTCACATATATTGAGTAAGATGGCCTAGCGTTCCCCACCATGAGTTAAAGGCACTTGATGGAAAATACGCCTTCTTCTCAACCACTGGCTCATCAGTTCACTCGTGTTTCTCTTCAGATCGTATAAATCTTTCGCCTTTTACTAAAGATTTCCGTGGAGAGGGACAACATGAGTCTTTACCAATTTTTTGATGCCCTGCTTTGGTGGGGCTTCCTCATATGTTCAATGAAAACAACTGTCTTTAAAAACTGCTTGGTCATAGAAAGTGTTTCATGGAACCATTTTTGTCATAGAGCATCCTAAAAGTTTTGATCATCCTTTAGCAAATTTGAACAAAGGTGGGGTTACTGTTATATTGTTGAGGATTGTGAAGCAAAAAAAAGCTGCCGTTGTACCAGCTTCGGTTTCAATGGCATTCACCATGGGTCTTCGTTTAGAGATGGTCCTATCAAAACTGGGCCGTCCCTGGTTGGGCTTGAACCACCAACCTTTCGGTTAACAGCCGAACGCGCTAACCAATTGCGCCACAGAGACATGTCACCCATGTAACAGACTTGATTTATTTTGTTAAATTAAACTGGGAAGTATGTGAAATCCTTACCTGCAGAAATGACACCATAATTCGGGCTCACCTGATTTCTGATGTCTATCAAGGCCTTGTTTGGGCTGTAGACGGCACATTGTTCTGAAGGTCTTGAGATCTGAGCCTCACACGGGGCGCCTAAAAAATGAGTTGATAGTGAATTTTTGGCGGTTCACATATATTGAGTAAGATGGCCTAACGTTCCCCACCATGAGTTAAAGGCACTTGATGGAAAATACGCCTTCTTCTCAACCACTGGCTCATCAGTTCACTCATGTTTCTCTTCAGATCGTATAAATCTTTCGCCTTTTACTAAAGATTTCCGTGGAGAGGGACAACATCAGTCTTTACCAATTTTTTGATGCCCTGCTTTGTTGGGGCTTCCTCATATGTTCAATGAAAACAACTGTCTTTAAAAACTGCTTGGTCATAGAAAGTGTTTCATGGAACCATTTTTGTCATAGAGCATCCTAAAAGTTTTGATCATCCTTTAGCAAATTTGAACAAAGGTGGGGTTACTGTTATATTGTTGAGGATTGTGAAGCAAAAAAAAGCTGCCGTCGTACCAGCTTCGGTTTCAATGGCATTCGTTTAGAGATGGTACTCTCAAAACTGGGCCGTCCCTGGTTGGGCTTGAACCACAAACCTTTCGGTTAACAGCCGAACGCACTAACCAAATGCGCCACAGAGACATGTCACCCATGTAACAGACTTGATTTATTTTGTTAAATTAAACTGGGAAGTATGTGAAATCCTTACCTGCAGAAATGACACCATAATTCGGGTTCACCTGATTTCTGATGTCTATCAAGGCCTTGTTTGGGCTGTAGACGGCACATTGTTCTGAAGGTCTTGAGATCTGAGCCTCACACGGGGCGCCTAAAAAATGAGTTGATAGTGAATTTTTGGCGGTTCACATATATTGAGTAAGATGGCCTAGCGTTCCCCACCATGAGTTAAAGGCACTTGATGGAAAATACGCCTTCTTCTCAACCACTGGCTCATCAGTTCACTCGTGTTTCTCTTCAGATCGTATAAATCTTTCGCCTTTTACTAAAGATTTCCGTGGAGAGGGACAACATGAGTCTTTACCAATTTTTTGATGCCCTGCTTTGGTGGGGCTTCCTCATATGTTCAATGAAAACAACTGTCTTTAAAAACTGCTTGGTCAGAGAAAGTGTTTCATGGAACCATTTTTGTCATAGAGCATCCTAAAAGTTTTGATCATCCTTTAGCAAATTTGAACAAAGGTGGGGTTACTGTTATATTGTTGAGGATTGTGAAGCAAAAAAAAGCTGCCGTTGTACCAGCTTCGGTTTCAATGGCATTCACCATGGGTCTTCGTTTAGAGATGGTCCTATCAAAACTGGGCCGTCCCTGGTTGGGCTTGAACCGCAAACCTTTCGGTTAACAGCCGAACGCACTAACCAAATGCGCCACAGAGACATGTCACCCATGTAACAGACTTGATTTATTTTGTTAAATTAAACTGGGAAGTATGTGAAATCCTTACCTGCAGAAATGACACCATAATTCGGGCTCACCTGATTTCTGATGTCTATCAAGGCCTTGTTTGGGCTGTAGACGGCACATTGTTCTGAAGGTCTTGAGATCTGAGCCTCACACGGGGTGCCTAAAAAATGAGTTGATAGTGAATTTTTGGCGGTTCACATATATTGAGTAAGATGGCCTAGCGTTCCCCACCATGAGTTAAAGGCACTTGATGGAAAATACGCCTTCTTCTCAACCACTGGCTCATCAGTTCACTCGTGTTTCTCTTCAGATCGTATAAATCTTTCGCCTTTTACTAAAGATTTCCGTGGAGAGGGACAACATGAGTCTTTACCAATTTTTTGATGCCCTGCTTTGGTGGGGCTTCCTCATATGTTCAATGAAAACAACTGTCTTTAAAAACTGCTTGGTCAGAGAAAGTGTTTCATGGAACCATTTTTGTCATAGAGCATCCTAAAAGTTTTGATCATCCTTTAGCAAATTTGAACAAAGGTGGGGTTACTGTTATATTGTTGAGGATTGTGAAGCAAAAAAAAGCTGCCGTTGTACCAGCTTCGGTTTCAATGGCATTCACCATGGGTCTTCGTTTAGAGATGGTCCTATCAAAACTGGGCCGTCCCTGGGTGGGCTTGAACCACCAACCTTTCGGTTAACAGCCGAACGCGCTAACCAATTGCGCCACAGAGACATGTCACCCATGTAACAGACTTGATTTATTTTGTTAAATTAAACTGGGAAGTATGTGAAATCCTTACCTGCAGAAATGACACCATAATTCGGGCTCACCTGATTTCTGATGTCTATCAAGGCCTTGTTTGGGCTGTAGACGGCACATTGTTCTGAAGGTCTTGAGATCTGAGCCTCACACGGGGCGCCTAAAAAATGAGTTGATAGTGAATTTTTGGCGGTTCACATATATTGAGTAAGATGGCCTAACGTTCCCCACCATGAGTTAAAGGCACTTGATGGAAAATACGCCTTCTTCTCAACCACTGGCTCATCAGTTCACTCATGTTTCTCTTCAGATCGTATAAATCTTTCGCCTTTTACTAAAGATTTCCGTGGAGAGGGACAACATCAGTCTTTACCAATTTTTTGATGCCCTGCTTTGTTGGGGCTTCCTCATATGTTCAATGAAAACAACTGTCTTTAAAAACTGCTTGGTCATAGAAAGTGTTTCATGGAACCATTTTTGTCATAGAGCATCCTAAAAGTTTTGATCATCCTTTAGCAAATTTGAACAAAGGTGGGGTTACTGTTATATTGTTGAGGATTGTGAAGCAAAAAAAAGCTGCCGTCGTACCAGCTTCGGTTTCAATGGCATTCGTTTAGAGATGGTACTCTCAAAACTGGGCCGTCCCTGGGTGGGCTTGAACCACAAACCTTTCGGTTAACAGCCGAACGCACTAACCAAATGCGCCACAGAGACATGTCACCCATGTAACAGACTTGATTTATTTTGTTAAATTAAACTGGGAAGTATGTGAAATCCTTACCTGCAGAAATGACACCATAATTCGGGTTCACCTGATTTCTGATGTCTATCAAGGCCTTGTTTGGGCTGTAGACGGCACATTGTTCTGAAGGTCTTGAGATCTGAGCCTCACACGGGGCGCCTAAAAAATGAGTTGATAGTGAATTTTTGGCGGTTCACATATATTGAGTAAGATGGCCTAGCGTTCCCCACCATGAGTTAAAGGCACTTGATGGAAAATACGCCTTCTTCTCAACCACTGGCTCATCAGTTCACTCGTGTTTCTCTTCAGATCGTATAAATCTTTCGCCTTTTACTAAAGATTTCCGTGGAGAGGGACAACATGAGTCTTTACCAATTTTTTGATGCCCTGCTTTGGTGGGGCTTCCTCATATGTTCAATGAAAACAACTGTCTTTAAAAACTGCTTGGTCAGAGAAAGTGTTTCATGGAACCATTTTTGTCATAGAGCATCCTAAAAGTTTTGATCATCCTTTAGCAAATTTGAACAAAGGTGGGGTTACTGTTATATTGTTGAGGATTGTGAAGCAAAAAAAAGCTGCCGTTGTACCAGCTTCGGTTTCAATGGCATTCACCATGGGTCTTCGTTTAGAGATGGTCCTATCAAAACTGGGCCGTCCCTGGGTGGGCTTGAACCACCAACCTTTCGGTTAACAGCCGAACGCGCTAACCAATTGCGCCACAGAGACATGTCACCCATGTAACAGACTTGATTTATTTTGTTAAATTAAACTGGGAAGTATGTGAAATCCTTACCTGCAGAAATGACACCATAATTCGGGCTCACCTGATTTCTGATGTCTATCAAGGCCTTGTTTGGGCTGTAGACGGCACATTGTTCTGAAGGTCTTGAGATCTGAGCCTCACACGGGGCGCCTAAAAAATGAGTTGATAGTGAATTTTTGGCGGTTCACATATATTGAGTAAGATGGCCTAACGTTCCCCACCATGAGTTAAAGGCACTTGATGGAAAATACGCCTTCTTCTCAACCACTGGCTCATCAGTTCACTCATGTTTCTCTTCAGATCGTATAAATCTTTCGCCTTTTACTAAAGATTTCCGTGGAGAGGGACAACATCAGTCTTTACCAATTTTTTGATGCCCTGCTTTGTTGGGGCTTCCTCATATGTTCAATGAAAACAACTGTCTTTAAAAACTGCTTGGTCATAGAAAGTGTTTCATGGAACCATTTTTGTCATAGAGCATCCTAAAAGTTTTGATCATCCTTTAGCAAATTTGAACAAAGGTGGGGTTACTGTTATATTGTTGAGGATTGTGAAGCAAAAAAAAGCTGCCGTCGTACCAGCTTCGGTTTCAATGGCATTCGTTTAGAGATGGTACTCTCAAAACTGGGCCGTCCCTGGTTGGGCTTGAACCACAAACCTTTCGGTTAACAGCCGAACGCACTAACCAAATGCGCCACAGAGACATGTCACCCATGTAACAGACTTGATTTATTTTGTTAAATTAAACTGGGAAGTATGTGAAATCCTTACCTGCAGAAATGACACCATAATTCGGGTTCACCTGATTTCTGATGTCTATCAAGGCCTTGTTTGGGCTGTAGACGGCACATTGTTCTGAAGGTCTTGAGATCTGAGCCTCACACGGGGCGCCTAAAAAATGAGTTGATAGTGAATTTTTGGCGGTTCACATATATTGAGTAAGATGGCCTAGCGTTCCCCACCATGAGTTAAAGGCACTTGATGGAAAATACGCCTTCTTCTCAACCACTGGCTCATCAGTTCACTCATGTTTCTCTTCAGATCGTATAAATCTTTCGCCTTTTACTAAAGATTTCCGTGGAGAGGGACAACATCAGTCTTTACCAATTTTTTGATGCCCTGCTTTGTTGGGGCTTCCTCATATGTTCAATGAAAACAACTGTCTTTAAAAACTGCTTGGTCATAGAAAGTGTTTCATGGAACCATTTTTGTCATAGAGCATCCTAAAAGTTTTGATCATCCTTTAGCAAATTTGAACAAAGGTGGGGTTACTGTTATATTGTTGAGGATTGTGAAGCAAAAAAAAGCTGCCGTCGTACCAGCTTCGGTTTCAATGGCATTCGTTTAGAGATGGTACTCTCAAAACTGGGCCGTCCCTGGGTGGGCTTGAACCACCAACCTTTCGGTTAACAGCCGAACGCGCTAACCAATTGCGCCACAGAGACATGTCACCCATGTAACAGACTTGATTTATTTTGTTAAATTAAACTGGGAAGTATGTGAAATCCTTACCTGCAGAAATGACACCATAATTCGGGTTCACCTGATTTCTGATGTCTATCAAGGCCTTGTTTGGGCTGTAGACGGCACATTGTTCTGAAGGTCTTGAGATCTGAGCCTCACACGGGGCGCCTAAAAAATGAGTTGATAGTGAATTTTTGGCGGTTCACATATATTGAGTAAGATGGCCTAGCGTTCCCCACCATGAGTTAAAGGCACTTGATGGAAAATACGCCTTCTTCTCAACCACTGGCTCATCAGTTCACTCGTGTTTCTCTTCAGATCGTATAAATCTTTCGCCTTTTACTAAAGATTTCCGTGGAGAGGGACAACATGAGTCTTTACCAATTTTTTGATGCCCTGCTTTGGTGGGGCTTCCTCATATGTTCAATGAAAACAACTGTCTTTAAAAACTGCTTGGTCAGAGAAAGTGTTTCATGGAACCATTTTTGTCATAGAGCATCCTAAAAGTTTTGATCATCCTTTAGCAAATTTGAACAAAGGTGGGGTTACTGTTATATTGTTGAGGATTGTGAAGCAAAAAAAAGCTGCCGTCGTACCAGCTTCGGTTTCAATGGCATTCGTTTAGAGATGGTACTCTCAAAACTGGGCCGTCCCTGGTTGGGCTTGAACCACAAACCTTTCGGTTAACAGCCGAACGCACTAACCAAATGCGCCACAGAGACATGTCACCCATGTAACAGACTTGATTTATTTTGTTAAATTAAACTGGGAAGTATGTGAAATCCTTACCTGCAGAAATGACACCATAATTCGGGTTCACCTGATTTCTGATGTCTATCAAGGCCTTGTTTGGGCTGTAGACGGCACATTGTTCTGAAGGTCTTGAGATCTGAGCCTCACACGGGGCGCCTAAAAAATGAGTTGATAGTGAATTTTTGGCGGTTCACATATATTGAGTAAGATGGCCTAGCGTTCCCCACCATGAGTTAAAGGCACTTGATGGAAAATACGCCTTCTTCTCAACCACTGGCTCATCAGTTCACTCGTGTTTCTCTTCAGATCGTATAAATCTTTCGCCTTTTACTAAAGATTTCCGTGGAGAGGGACAACATGAGTCTTTACCAATTTTTTGATGCCCTGCTTTGTTGGGGCTTCCTCATATGTTCAATGAAAACAACTGTCTTTAAAAACTGCTTGGTCATAGAAAGTGTTTCATGGAACCATTTTTGTCATAGAGCATCCTAAAAGTTTTGATCATCCTTTAGCAAATTTGAACAAAGGTGGGGTTACTGTTATATTGTTGAGGATTGTGAAGCAAAAAAAAGCTGCCGTTGTACCAGCTTCGGTTTCAATGGCATTCACCATGGGTCTTCGTTTAGAGATGGTCCTATCAAAACTGGGCCGTCCCTGGGTGGGCTTGAACCACCAACCTTTCGGTTAACAGCCGAACGCGCTAACCAATTGCGCCACAGAGACATGTCACCCATGTAACAGACTTGATTTATTTTGTTAAATTAAACTGGGAAGTATGTGAAATCCTTACCTGCAGAAATGACACCATAATTCGGGCTCACCTGATTTCTGATGTCTATCAAGGCCTTGTTTGGGCTGTAGACGGCACATTGTTCTGAAGGTCTTGAGATCTGAGCCTCACACGGGGCGCCTAAAAAATGAGTTGATAGTGAATTTTTGGCGGTTCACATATATTGAGTAAGATGGCCTAGCGTTCCCCACCATGAGTTAAAGGCACTTGATGGAAAATATTCTCTTCTCAACCACTGGCTCATCAGTTCACTCGTGTTTCTCTTCAGATCGTATAAATCTTTCGCCTTTTACTAAAGATTTCCGTGGAGAGGGACAACATGAGTCTTTACCAATTTTTTGATGCCCTGCTTTGGTGGGGCTTCCTCATATGTTCAATGAAAACAACTGTCTTTAAAAACTGCTTGGTCAGAGAAAGTGTTTCATGGAACCATTTTTGTCATAGAGCATCCTAAAAGTTTTGATCATCCTTTAGCAAATTTGAACTAAGGTGGGGTTACTGTTATATTGTTGAGGATTGTGAAGCAAAAAAAAACTGCCGTTGTACCAGCTTCGGTTTCAATGGCATTCACCATGGGTCTTCGTTTAGAGATGGTCCTATCAAAACTGGGCCGTCCCTGGTTGGGCTTGAACCACAAACCTTTCGGTTAACAGCCGAACACGCTAACCAATTGCGCCACAGAGACATGTCACCCATGTAACAGACTTGATTTATTTTGTTAAATTAAACTGGGAAGTATGTGGAATAACCTGCAGAAATGACACCATAATTCGGGCTCACCTGATTTCTGATGTCTATCAAGGCCTTGTTTGGGCTGTAGACGGCACATTGTTCTGAAGGTCTTGAGATCTGAGCCTCACACGGGGCGCCTAAAAAATGAGTTGATAGTGAATTTTTGGCGGTTCACATATATTGAGTAAGATGGCCTAGCGTTCCCCACCATGAGTTAAAGGCACTTGATGGAAAATACGCCTTCTTCTCAACCACTGGCTCATCAGTTCACTCGTGTTTCTCTTCAGATCGTATAAATCTTTCGCCTTTTACTAAAGATTTCCGTGGAGAGGGACAACATGAGTCTTTACCAATTTTTTGATGCCCTGCTTTGTTGGGGCTTCCTCATATGTTCAATGAAAACAACTGTCTTTAAAAACTGCTTGGTCATAGAAAGTGTTTCATGGAACCATTTTTGTCATAGAGCATCCTAAAAGTTTTGATCATCCTTTAGCAAATTTGAACAAAGGTGGGGTTACTGTTATATTGTTGAGGATTGTGAAGCAAAAAAAAACTGCCGTTGTACCAGCTTCGGTTTCAATGGCATTCGTTTAGAGATGGTACTCTCAAAACTGGGCCGTCCCTGGTTGGGCTTGAACCACAAACCTTTCGGTTAACAGCCGAACGCACTAACCAAATGCGCCACAGAGACATGTCACCCATGTAACAGACTTGATTTATTTTGTTAAATTAAACTGGGAAGTATGTGAAATCCTTACCTGCAGAAATGACACCATAATTCGGGTTCACCTGATTTCTGATGTCTATCAAGGCCTTGTTTGGGCTGTAGACGGCACATTGTTCTGAAGGTCTTGAGATCTGAGCCTCACACGGGGCGCCTAAAAAATGAGTTGATAGTGAATTTTTGGCGGTTCACATATATTGAGTAAGATGGCCTAGCGTTCCCCACCATGAGTTAAAGGCACTTGATGGAAAATAGGCCTTCTTCTCAACCACTGGCTCATCAGTTCACTCGTGTTTCTCTTCAGATCGTATAAATCTTTCGCCTTTTACTAAAGATTTCCGTGGAGAGGGACAACATGAGTCTTTACCAATTTTTTGATGCCCTGCTTTGGTGGGGCTTCCTCATATGTTCAATGAAAACAACTGTCTTTAAAAACAGCTTGGTCATAGAAAGTGTTTCATGGAACCATTTTTGTCATAGAGCATCCTAAAAGTTTTGATCATCCTTTAGCAAATTTGAACAAAGGTGGGGTTACTGTTATATTGTTGAGGATTGTGAAGCAAAAAAAAACTGCCGTTGTACCAGCTTCGGTTTCAATGGCATTCACCATGGGTCTTCGTTTAGAGATGGTCCTATCAAAACTGGGCCGTCCCTGGTTGGGCTTGAACCACAAACCTTTCGGTTAACAGCCGAACACGCTAACCAATTGCGCCACAGAGACATGTCACCCATGTAACAGACTTGATTTATTTTGTTAAATTAAACTGGGAAGTATGTGAAATCCTTACCTGCAGAAATGACACCATAATTCGGGCTCACCTGATTTCTGATGTCTATCAAGGCCTTGTTTGGGCTGTAGACGGCACATTGTTCTGAAGGTCTTGAGATCTGAGCCTCACACGGGGCGCCTAAAAAATGAGTTGATAGTGAATTTTTGGCGGTTCACATATATTGAGTAAGATGGCCTAGCGTTCCCCACCATGAGTTAAAGGCACTTGATGGAAAATATTCTCTTCTCAACCACTGGCTCATCAGTTCACTCGTGTTTCTCTTCAGATCGTATAAATCTTTCGCCTTTTACTAAAGATTTCCGTGGAGAGGGACAACATGAGTCTTTACCAATTTTTTGATGCCCTGCTTTGGTGGGGCTTCCTCATATGTTCAATGAAAACAACTGTCTTTAAAAACTGCTTGGTCAGAAAAAGTGTTTCATGGAACCATTTTTGTCATAGAGCATCCTAAAAGTTTTGATCATCCTTTAGCAAATTTGAACTAAGGTGGGGTTACTGTTATATTGTTGAGGATTGTGAAGCAAAAAAAAACTGCCGTTGTACCAGCTTCGGTTTCAATGGCATTCACCATGGGTCTTCGTTTAGAGATGGTCCTATCAAAACTGGGCCGTCCCTGGTTGGGCTTGAACCACAAACCTTTCGGTTAACAGCCGAACACGCTAACCAATTGCGCCACAGAGACATGTCACCCATGTAACAGACTTGATTTATTTTGTTAAATTAAACTGGGAAGTATGTGGAATAACCTGCAGAAATGACACCATAATTCGGGCTCACCTGATTTCTGATGTCTATCAAGGCCTTGTTTGGGCTGTAGACGGCACATTGTTCTGAAGGTCTTGAGATCTGAGCCTCACACGGGGCGCCTAAAAAATGAGTTGATAGTGAATTTTTGGCGGTTCACATATATTGAGTAAGATGGCCTAGCGTTCCCCACCATGAGTTAAAGGCACTTGATGGAAAATACGCCTTCTTCTCAACCACTGGCTCATCAGTTCACTCGTGTTTCTCTTCAGATCGTATAAATCTTTCGCCTTTTACTAAAGATTTCCGTGGAGAGGGACAACATGAGTCTTTACCAATTTTTTGATGCCCTGCTTTGTTGGGGCTTCCTCATATGTTCAATGAAAACAACTGTCTTTAAAAACTGCTTGGTCATAGAAAGTGTTTCATGGAACCATTTTTGTCATAGAGCATCCTAAAAGTTTTGATCATCCTTTAGCAAATTTGAACAAAGGTGGGGTTACTGTTATATTGTTGAGGATTGTGAAGCAAAAAAAAACTGCCGTTGTACCAGCTTCGGTTTCAATGGCATTCGTTTAGAGATGGTACTCTCAAAACTGGGCCGTCCCTGGTTGGGCTTGAACCACAAACCTTTCGGTTAACAGCCGAACGCACTAACCAAATGCGCCACAGAGACATGTCACCCATGTAACAGACTTGATTTATTTTGTTAAATTAAACTGGGAAGTATGTGAAATCCTTACCTGCAGAAATGACACCATAATTCGGGTTCACCTGATTTCTGATGTCTATCAAGGCCTTGTTTGGGCTGTAGACGGCACATTGTTCTGAAGGTCTTGAGATCTGAGCCTCACACGGGGCGCCTAAAAAATGAGTTGATAGTGAATTTTTGGCGGTTCACATATATTGAGTAAGATGGCCTAGCGTTCCCCACCATGAGTTAAAGGCACTTGATGGAAAATACGCCTTCTTCTCAACCACTGGCTCATCAGTTCACTCGTGTTTCTCTTCAGATCGTATAAATCTTTCGCCTTTTACTAAAGATTTCCGTGGAGAGGGACAACATGAGTCTTTACCAATTTTTTGATGCCCTGCTTTGGTGGGGCTTCCTCATATGTTCAATGAAAACAACTGTCTTTAAAAACAGCTTGGTCATAGAAAGTGTTTCATGGAACCATTTTTGTCATAGAGCATCCTAAAAGTTTTGATCATCCTTTAGCAAATTTGAACAAAGGTGGGGTTACTGTTATATTGTTGAGGATTGTGAAGCAAAAAAAAACTGCCGTTGTACCAGCTTCGGTTTCAATGGCATTCACCATGGGTCTTCGTTTAGAGATGGTCCTATCAAAACTGGGCCGTCCCTGGTTGGGCTTGAACCACAAACCTTTCGGTTAACAGCCGAACACGCTAACCAATTGCGCCACAGAGACATGTCACCCATGTAACAGACTTGATTTATTTTGTTAAATTAAACTGGGAAGTATGTGAAATCCTTACCTGCAGAAATGACACCATAATTCGGGCTCACCTGATTTCTGATGTCTATCAAGGCCTTGTTTGGGCTGTAGACGGCACATTGTTCTGAAGGTCTTGAGATCTGAGCCTCACACGGGGCGCCTAAAAAATGAGTTGATAGTGAATTTTTGGCGGTTCACATATATTGAGTAAGATGGCCTAGCGTTCCCCACCATGAGTTAAAGGCACTTGATGGAAAATACGCCTTCTTCTCACCCACTGGCTCATCAGTTCACTCGTGTTTCTCTTCAGATCGTATAAATCTTTCGCCTTTTACTAAAGATTTCCGTGGAGAGGGACAACATGAGTCTTTACCAATTTTTTGATGCCCTTCTTTGTTGGGGCTTCCTCATATGTTCAATGAAAACAACTGTCTTTAAAAACTGCTTGGTCATAGAAAGTGTTTCATGGAACCATTTTTGTCATAGAGCATCCTAAAAGTTTTGATCATCCTTTAGCAAATTTGAACAAAGGTGGGGTTACTGTTATATTGTTGAGGATTGTGAAGCAAAAAAAAGCTGCCGTTGTACCAGCTTCGGTTTCAATGGCATTCACCATGGGTCTTCGTTTAGAGATGGTCCTATCAAAACTGGGCCGTCCCTGGGTGGGCTTGAACCACCAACCTTTCGGTTAACAGCCGAACGCGCTAACCAATTGCGCCACAGAGACATGTCACCCATGTAACAGACTTGATTTATTTTGTTAAATTAAACTGGGAAGTATGTGAAATCCTTACCTGCAGAAATGACACCATAATTCGGGCTCACCTGATTTCTGATGTCTATCAAGGCCTTGTTTGGGCTGTAGACGGCACATTGTTCTGAAGGTCTTGAGATCTGAGCCTCACACGGGGCGGCTAAAAAATGAGTTGATAGTGAATTTTTGGCGGTTCACATATATTGAGTAAGATGGCCTAGCGTTCCCCACCATGAGTTAAAGGCACTTGATGGAAAATACGCCTTCTTCTCAACCACTGGCTCATCAGTTCACTCGTGTTTCTCTTCAGATCGTATAAATCTTTCGCCTTTTACTAAAGATTTCCGTGGAGAGGGACAACATGAGTCTTTACCAATTTTTTGATGCCCTGCTTTGTTGGGGCTTCCTCATATGTTCAATGAAAACAACTGTCTTTAAAAACTCCTTGGTCATAGAAAGTGTTTCATGGAACCATTTTTGTCATAGAGCATCCTAAAAGTTTTGATCATCCTTTAGCAAATTTGAACAAAGGTGGGGTTACTGTTATATTGTTGAGGATTGTGAAGCAAAAAAAAGCTGCCGTTGTACCAGCTTCGGTTTCAATGGCATTCACCATGGGTCTTCGTTTAGAGATGGTACTCTCAAAACTGGGCCGTTGGGCTTGAACCACAAACCTTTCGGTTAACAGCCGAACGCACTAACCAAATGCGCCACAGAGACATGTCACCCATGTAACAGACTTGATTTATTTTGTTAAATTAAACTGGGAAGTATGTGAAATCCTTACCTGCAGAAATGACACCATAATTCGGGCTCACCTGATTTCTGATGTCTATCAAGGCCTTGTTTGGGCTGTAGACGGCACATTGTTCTGAAGGTCTTGAGATCTGAGCCTCACACGGGGCGCCTAAAAAATGAGTTGATAGTGAATTTTTGGCGGTTCACATATATTGAGTAAGATGGCCTAGCGTTCCCCACCATGAGTTAAAGGCACTTGATGGAAAATACGCCTTCTTCTCACCCACTGGCTCATCAGTTCACTCGTGTTTCTCTTCAGATCGTATAAATCTTTCGCCTTTTACTAAAGATTTCCGTGGAGAGGGACAACATGAGTCTTTACCAATTTTTTGATGCCCTTCTTTGTTGGGGCTTCCTCATATGTTCAATGAAAACAACTGTCTTTAAAAACTGCTTGGTCATAGAAAGTGTTTCATGGAACCATTTTTGTCATAGAGCATCCTAAAAGTTTTGATCATCCTTTAGCAAATTTGAACAAAGGTGGGGTTACTGTTATATTGTTGAGGATTGTGAAGCAAAAAAAAGCTGCCGTTGTACCAGCTTCGGTTTCAATGGCATTCACCATGGGTCTTCGTTTAGAGATGGTCCTATCAAAACTGGGCCGTCCCTGGGTGGGCTTGAACCACCAACCTTTCGGTTAACAGCCGAACGCGCTAACCAATTGCGCCACAGAGACATGTCACCCATGTAACAGACTTGATTTATTTTGTTAAATTAAACTGGGAAGTATGTGAAATCCTTACCTGCAGAAATGACACCATAATTCGGGCTCACCTGATTTCTGATGTCTATCAAGGCCTTGTTTGGGCTGTAGACGGCACATTGTTCTGAAGGTCTTGAGATCTGAGCCTCACACGGGGCGCCTAAAAAATGAGTTGATAGTGAATTTTTGGCGGTTCACATATATTGAGTAAGATGGCCTAGCGTTCCCCACCATGAGTTAAAGGCACTTGATGGAAAATATTCTCTTCTCAACCACTGGCTCATCAGTTCACTCGTGTTTCTCTTCAGATCGTATAAATCTTTCGCCTTTTACTAAAGATTTCCGTGGAGAGGGACAACATGAGTCTTTACCAATTTTTTGATGCCCTGCTTTGGTGGGGCTTCCTCATATGTTCAATGAAAACAACTGTCTTTAAAAACTGCTTGGTCAGAGAAAGTGTTTCATGGAACCATTTTTGTCATAGAGCATCCTAAAAGTTTTGATCATCCTTTAGCAAATTTGAACAAAGGTGGGGTTACTGTTATATTGTTGAGGATTGTGAAGCAAAAAAAAAGCTGCCGTTGTACCAGCTTCGGTTTCAATGGCATTCACCATGGGTCTTCGTTTAGAGATGGTCCTATCAAAACTGGGCCGTCCCTGGGTGGGCTTGAACCACCAACCTTTCGGTTAACAGCCGAACGCGCTAACCAATTGCGCCACAGAGACATGTCACCCATGTAACAGACTTGATTTATTTTGTTAAATTAAACTGGGAAGTATGTGAAATCCTTACCTGCAGAAATGACACCATAATTCGGGCTCACCTGATTTCTGATGTCTATCAAGGCCTTGTTTGGGCTGTAGACGGCACATTGTTCTGAAGGTCTTGAGATCAGAGCCTCACACGGGGCGCCTAAAAAATGAGTTGATAGTGAATTTTTGGCGGTTCACATATATTGAGTAAGATGGCCTAGCGTTCCCCACCATGAGTTAAAGGCACTTGATGGAAAATACGCCTTCTTCTCAACCACTGGCTCATCAGTTCACTCGTGTTTCTCTTCAGATCGTATAAATCTTTCGCCTTTTACTAAAGATTTCCGTGGAGAGGGACAACATGAGTCTTTACCAATTTTTTGATGCCCTGCTTTGTTGGGGCTTCCTCATATGTTCAATGAAAACAACTGTCTTTAAAAACTGCTTGGTCATAGAAAGTGTTTCATGGAACCATTTTTGTCATAGAGCATCCTAAAAGTTTTGATCATCCTTTAGCAAATTTGAACAAAGGTGGGGTTACTGTTATATTGTTGAGGATTGTGAAGCAAAAAAAAGCTGCCGTTGTACCAGCTTCGGTTTCAATGGCATTCACCATGGGTCTTCGTTTAGAGATGGTACTCTCAAAACTGGGCCGTTGGGCTTGAACCACAAACCTTTCGGTTAACAGCCGAACGCACTAACCAAATGCGCCACAGAGACATGTCACCCATGTAACAGACTTGATTTATTTTGTTAAATTAAACTGGGAAGTATGTGAAATCCTTACCTGCAGAAATGACACCATAATTCGGGCTCACCTGATTTCTGATGTCTATCAAGGCCTTGTTTGGGCTGTAGACGGCACATTGTTCTGAAGGTCTTGAGATCTGAGCCTCACACGGGGCGCCTAAAAAATGAGTTGATAGTGAATTTTTGGCGGTTCACATATATTGAGTAAGATGGCCTAGCGTTCCCCACCATGAGTTAAAGGCACTTGATGGAAAATACGCCTTCTTCTCACCCACTGGCTCATCAGTTCACTCGTGTTTCTCTTCAGATCGTATAAATCTTTCGCCTTTTACTAAAGATTTCCGTGGAGAGGGACAACATGAGTCTTTACCAATTTTTTGATGCCCTTCTTTGTTGGGGCTTCCTCATATGTTCAATGAAAACAACTGTCTTTAAAAACTGCTTGGTCATAGAAAGTGTTTCATGGAACCATTTTTGTCATAGAGCATCCTAAAAGTTTTGATCATCCTTTAGCAAATTTGAACAAAGGTGGGGTTACTGTTATATTGTTGAGGATTGTGAAGCAAAAAAAAGCTGCCGTTGTACCAGCTTCGGTTTCAATGGCATTCACCATGGGTCTTCGTTTAGAGATGGTCCTATCAAAACTGGGCCGTCCCTGGGTGGGCTTGAACCACCAACCTTTCGGTTAACAGCCGAACGCGCTAACCAATTGCGCCACAGAGACATGTCACCCATGTAACAGACTTGATTTATTTTGTTAAATTAAACTGGGAAGTATGTGAAATCCTTACCTGCAGAAATGACACCATAATTCGGGCTCACCTGATTTCTGATGTCTATCAAGGCCTTGTTTGGGCTGTAGACGGCACATTGTTCTGAAGGTCTTGAGATCTGAGCCTCACACGGGGCGCCTAAAAAATGAGTTGATAGTGAATTTTTGGCGGTTCACATATATTGAGTAAGATGGCCTAGCGTTCCCCACCATGAGTTAAAGGCACTTGATGGAAAATATTCTCTTCTCAACCACTGGCTCATCAGTTCACTCGTGTTTCTCTTCAGATCGTATAAATCTTTCGCCTTTTACTAAAGATTTCCGTGGAGAGGGACAACATGAGTCTTTACCAATTTTTTGATGCCCTGCTTTGGTGGGGCTTCCTCATATGTTCAATGAAAACAACTGTCTTTAAAAACTGCTTGGTCAGAGAAAGTGTTTCATGGAACCATTTTTGTCATAGAGCATCCTAAAAGTTTTGATCATCCTTTAGCAAATTTGAACTAAGGTGGGGTTACTGTTATATTGTTGAGGATTGTGAAGCAAAAAAAAACTGCCGTTGTACCAGCTTCGGTTTCAATGGCATTCACCATGGGTCTTCGTTTAGAGATGGTCCTATCAAAACTGGGCCGTCCCTGGTTGGGCTTGAACCACAAACCTTTCGGTTAACAGCCGAACACGCTAACCAATTGCGCCACAGAGACATGTCACCCATGTAACAGACTTGATTTATTTTGTTAAATTAAACTGGGAAGTATGTGGAATAACCTGCAGAAATGACACCATAATTCGGGCTCACCTGATTTCTGATGTCTATCAAGGCCTTGTTTGGGCTGTAGACGGCACATTGTTCTGAAGGTCTTGAGATCTGAGCCTCACACGGGGCGCCTAAAAAATGAGTTGATAGTGAATTTTTGGCGGTTCACATATATTGAGTAAGATGGCCTAGCGTTCCCCACCATGAGTTAAAGGCACTTGATGGAAAATATTCTCTTCTCAACCACTGGCTCATCAGTTCACTCGTGTTTCTCTTCAGATCGTATAAATCTTTCGCCTTTTACTAAAGATTTCCGTGGAGAGGGACAACATGAGTCTTTACCAATTTTTTGATGCCCTGCTTTGGTGGGGCTTCCTCATATGTTCAATGAAAACAACTGTCTTTAAAAACTGCTTGGTCAGAGAAAGTGTTTCATGGAACCATTTTTGTCATAGAGCATCCTAAAAGTTTTGATCATCCTTTAGCAAATTTGAACTAAGGTGGGGTTACTGTTATATTGTTGAGGATTGTGAAGCAAAAAAAAGCTGCCGTTGTACCAGCTTCGGTTTCAATGGCATTCACCATGGGTCTTCGTTTAGAGATGGTCCTATCAAAACTGGGCCGTCCCTGGTTGGGCTTGAACCACAAACCTTTCGGTTAACAGCCGAACACGCTAACCAATTGCGCCACAGAGACATGTCACCCATGTAACAGACTTGATTTATTTTGTTAAATTAAACTGGGAAGTATGTGGAATAACCTGCAGAAATGACACCATAATTCGGGCTCACCTGATTTCTGATGTCTATCAAGGCCTTGTTTGGGCTGTAGACGGCACATTGTTCTGAAGGTCTTGAGATCTGAGCCTCACACGGGGCGCCTAAAAAATGAGTTGATAGTGAATTTTTGGCGGTTCACATATATTGAGTAAGATGGCCTAGCGTTCCCCACCATGAGTTAAAGGCACTTGATGGAAAATACGCCTTCTTCTCAACCACTGGCTCATCAGTTCACTCGTGTTTCTCTTCAGATCGTATAAATCTTTCGCCTTTTACTAAAGATTTCCGTGGAGAGGGACAACATGAGTCTTTACCAATTTTTTGATGCCCTGCTTTGTTGGGGCTTCCTCATATGTTCAATGAAAACAACTGTCTTTAAAAACTGCTTGGTCATAGAAAGTGTTTCATGGAACCATTTTTGTCATAGAGCATCCTAAAAGTTTTGATCATCCTTTAGCAAATTTGAACAAAGGTGGGGTTACTGTTATATTGTTGAGGATTGTGAAGCAAAAAAAAACTGCCGTTGTACCAGCTTCGGTTTCAATGGCATTCGTTTAGAGATGGTACTCTCAAAACTGGGCCGTCCCTGGTTGGGCTTGAACCACAAACCTTTCGGTTAACAGCCGAACGCACTAACCAAATGCGCCACAGAGACATGTCACCCATGTAACAGACTTGATTTATTTTGTTAAATTAAACTGGGAAGTATGTGAAATCCTTACCTGCAGAAATGACACCATAATTCGGGTTCACCTGATTTCTGATGTCTATCAAGGCCTTGTTTGGGCTGTAGACGGCACATTGTTCTGAAGGTCTTGAGATCTGAGCCTCACACGGGGCGCCTAAAAAATGAGTTGATAGTGAATTTTTGGCGGTTCACATATATTGAGTAAGATGGCCTAGCGTTCCCCACCATGAGTTAAAGGCACTTGATGGAAAATACGCCTTCTTCTCAACCACTGGCTCATCAGTTCACTCGTGTTTCTCTTCAGATCGTATAAATCTTTCGCCTTTTACTAAAGATTTCCGTGGAGAGGGACAACATGAGTCTTTACCAATTTTTTGATGCCCTGCTTTGGTGGGGCTTCCTCATATGTTCAATGAAAACAACTGTCTTTAAAAACAGCTTGGTCATAGAAAGTGTTTCATGGAACCATTTTTGTCATAGAGCATCCTAAAAGTTTTGATCATCCTTTAGCAAATTTGAACAAAGGTGGGGTTACTGTTATATTGTTGAGGATTGTGAAGCAAAAAAAAACTGCCGTTGTACCAGCTTCGGTTTCAATGGCATTCACCATGGGTCTTCGTTTAGAGATGGTCCTATCAAAACTGGGCCGTCCCTGGTTGGGCTTGAACCACAAACCTTTCGGTTAACAGCCGAACACGCTAACCAATTGCGCCACAGAGACATGTCACCCATGTAACAGACTTGATTTATTTTGTTAAATTAAACTGGGAAGTATGTGAAATCCTTACCTGCAGAAATGACACCATAATTCGGGCTCACCTGATTTCTGATGTCTATCAAGGCCTTGTTTGGGCTGTAGACGGCACATTGTTCTGAAGGTCTTGAGATCTGAGCCTCACACGGGGCGCCTAAAAAATGAGTTGATAGTGAATTTTTGGCGGTTCACATATATTGAGTAAGATGGCCTAGCGTTCCCCACCATGAGTTAAAGGCACTTGATGGAAAATACGCCTTCTTCTCACCCACTGGCTCATCAGTTCACTCGTGTTTCTCTTCAGATCGTATAAATCTTTCGCCTTTTACTAAAGATTTCCGTGGAGAGGGACAACATGAGTCTTTACCAATTTTTTGATGCCCTTCTTTGTTGGGGCTTCCTCATATGTTCAATGAAAACAACTGTCTTTAAAAACTGCTTGGTCATAGAAAGTGTTTCATGGAACCATTTTTGTCATAGAGCATCCTAAAAGTTTTGATCATCCTTTAGCAAATTTGAACAAAGGTGGGGTTACTGTTATATTGTTGAGGATTGTGAAGCAAAAAAAAGCTGCCGTTGTACCAGCTTCGGTTTCAATGGCATTCACCATGGGTCTTCGTTTAGAGATGGTCCTATCAAAACTGGGCCGTCCCTGGGTGGGCTTGAACCACCAACCTTTCGGTTAACAGCCGAACGCGCTAACCAATTGCGCCACAGAGACATGTCACCCATGTAACAGACTTGATTTATTTTGTTAAATTAAACTGGGAAGTATGTGAAATCCTTACCTGCAGAAATGACACCATAATTCGGGCTCACCTGATTTCTGATGTCTATCAAGGCCTTGTTTGGGCTGTAGACGGCACATTGTTCTGAAGGTCTTGAGATCTGAGCCTCACACGGGGCGGCTAAAAAATGAGTTGATAGTGAATTTTTGGCGGTTCACATATATTGAGTAAGATGGCCTAGCGTTCCCCACCATGAGTTAAAGGCACTTGATGGAAAATACGCCTTCTTCTCAACCACTGGCTCATCAGTTCACTCGTGTTTCTCTTCAGATCGTATAAATCTTTCGCCTTTTACTAAAGATTTCCGTGGAGAGGGACAACATGAGTCTTTACCAATTTTTTGATGCCCTGCTTTGTTGGGGCTTCCTCATATGTTCAATGAAAACAACTGTCTTTAAAAACTGCTTGGTCATAGAAAGTGTTTCATGGAACCATTTTTGTCATAGAGCATCCTAAAAGTTTTGATCATCCTTTAGCAAATTTGAACAAAGGTGGGGTTACTGTTATATTGTTGAGGATTGTGAAGCAAAAAAAAGCTGCCGTTGTACCAGCTTCGGTTTCAATGGCATTCACCATGGGTCTTCGTTTAGAGATGGTACTCTCAAAACTGGGCCGTTGGGCTTGAACCACAAACCTTTCGGTTAACAGCCGAACGCACTAACCAAATGCGCCACAGAGACATGTCACCCATGTAACAGACTTGATTTATTTTGTTAAATTAAACTGGGAAGTATGTGAAATCCTTACCTGCAGAAATGACACCATAATTCGGGCTCACCTGATTTCTGATGTCTATCAAGGCCTTGTTTGGGCTGTAGACGGCACATTGTTCTGAAGGTCTTGAGATCTGAGCCTCACACGGGGCGCCTAAAAAATGAGTTGATAGTGAATTTTTGGCGGTTCACATATATTGAGTAAGATGGCCTAGCGTTCCCCACCATGAGTTAAAGGCACTTGATGGAAAATACGCCTTCTTCTCACCCACTGGCTCATCAGTTCACTCGTGTTTCTCTTCAGATCGTATAAATCTTTCGCCTTTTACTAAAGATTTCCGTGGAGAGGGACAACATGAGTCTTTACCAATTTTTTGATGCCCTTCTTTGTTGGGGCTTCCTCATATGTTCAATGAAAACAACTGTCTTTAAAAACTGCTTGGTCATAGAAAGTGTTTCATGGAACCATTTTTGTCATAGAGCATCCTAAAAGTTTTGATCATCCTTTAGCAAATTTGAACAAAGGTGGGGTTACTGTTATATTGTTGAGGATTGTGAAGCAAAAAAAAGCTGCCGTTGTACCAGCTTCGGTTTCAATGGCATTCACCATGGGTCTTCGTTTAGAGATGGTCCTATCAAAACTGGGCCGTCCCTGGGTGGGCTTGAACCACCAACCTTTCGGTTAACAGCCGAACGCGCTAACCAATTGCGCCACAGAGACATGTCACCCATGTAACAGACTTGATTTATTTTTTTAAATTAAACTGGGAAGTATGTGAAATCCTTACCTGCAGAAATGACACCATAATTCGGGCTCACCTGATTTCTGATGTCTATCAAGGCCTTGTTTGGGCTGTAGACGGCACATTGTTCTGAAGGTCTTGAGATCTGAGCCTCACACGGGGCGCCTAAAAAATGAGTTGATAGTGAATTTTTGGCGGTTCACATATATTGAGTAAGATGGCCTAGCGTTCCCCACCATGAGTTAAAGGCACTTGATGGAAAATATTCTCTTCTCAACCACTGGCTCATCAGTTCACTCGTGTTTCTCTTCAGATCGTATAAATCTTTCGCCTTTTACTAAAGATTTCCGTGGAGAGGGACAACATGAGTCTTTACCAATTTTTTGATGCCCTGCTTTGGTGGGGCTTCCTCATATGTTCAATGAAAACAACTGTCTTTAAAAACTGCTTGGTCAGAGAAAGTGTTTCATGGAACCATTTTTGTCATAGAGCATCCTAAAAGTTTTGATCATCCTTTAGCAAATTTGAACAAAGGTGGGGTTACTGTTATATTGTTGAGGATTGTGAAGCAAAAAAAAAGCTGCCGTTGTACCAGCTTCGGTTTCAATGGCATTCACCATGGGTCTTCGTTTAGAGATGGTCCTATCAAAACTGGGCCGTCCCTGGGTGGGCTTGAACCACCAACCTTTCGGTTAACAGCCGAACGCGCTAACCAATTGCGCCACAGAGACATGTCACCCATGTAACAGACTTGATTTATTTTGTTAAATTAAACTGGGAAGTATGTGAAATCCTTACCTGCAGAAATGACACCATAATTCGGGCTCACCTGATTTCTGATGTCTATCAAGGCCTTGTTTGGGCTGTAGACGGCACATTGTTCTGAAGGTCTTGAGATCAGAGCCTCACACGGGGCGCCTAAAAAATGAGTTGATAGTGAATTTTTGGCGGTTCACATATATTGAGTAAGATGGCCTAGCGTTCCCCACCATGAGTTAAAGGCACTTGATGGAAAATACGCCTTCTTCTCAACCACTGGCTCATCAGTTCACTCGTGTTTCTCTTCAGATCGTATAAATCTTTCGCCTTTTACTAAAGATTTCCGTGGAGAGGGACAACATGAGTCTTTACCAATTTTTTGATGCCCTGCTTTGTTGGGGCTTCCTCATATGTTCAATGAAAACAACTGTCTTTAAAAACTGCTTGGTCATAGAAAGTGTTTCATGGAACCATTTTTGTCATAGAGCATCCTAAAAGTTTTGATCATCCTTTAGCAAATTTGAACAAAGGTGGGGTTACTGTTATATTGTTGAGGATTGTGAAGCAAAAAAAAGCTGCCGTTGTACCAGCTTCGGTTTCAATGGCATTCACCATGGGTCTTCGTTTAGAGATGGTCCTATCAAAACTGGGCCGTCCCTGGGTGGGCTTGAACCACCAACCTTTCGGTTAACAGCCGAACGCGCTAACCAATTGCGCCACAGAGACATGTCACCCATGTAACAGACTTGATTTATTTTTTTAAATTAAACTGGGAAGTATGTGAAATCCTTACCTGCAGAAATGACACCATAATTCGGGCTCACCTGATTTCTGATGTCTATCAAGGCCTTGTTTGGGCTGTAGACGGCACATTGTTCTGAAGGTCTTGAGATCTGAGCCTCACACGGGGCGCCTAAAAAATGAGTTGATAGTGAATTTTTGGCGGTTCACATATATTGAGTAAGATGGCCTAGCGTTCCCCACCATGAGTTAAAGGCACTTGATGGAAAATATTCTCTTCTCAACCACTGGCTCATCAGTTCACTCGTGTTTCTCTTCAGATCGTATAAATCTTTCGCCTTTTACTAAAGATTTCCGTGGAGAGGGACAACATGAGTCTTTACCAATTTTTTGATGCCCTGCTTTGGTGGGGCTTCCTCATATGTTCAATGAAAACAACTGTCTTTAAAAACTGCTTGGTCAGAGAAAGTGTTTCATGGAACCATTTTTGTCATAGAGCATCCTAAAAGTTTTGATCATCCTTTAGCAAATTTGAACAAAGGTGGGGTTACTGTTATATTGTTGAGGATTGTGAAGCAAAAAAAAAGCTGCCGTTGTACCAGCTTCGGTTTCAATGGCATTCACCATGGGTCTTCGTTTAGAGATGGTCCTATCAAAACTGGGCCGTCCCTGGGTGGGCTTGAACCACCAACCTTTCGGTTAACAGCCGAACGCGCTAACCAATTGCGCCACAGAGACATGTCACCCATGTAACAGACTTGATTTATTTTGTTAAATTAAACTGGGAAGTATGTGAAATCCTTACCTGCAGAAATGACACCATAATTCGGGCTCACCTGATTTCTGATGTCTATCAAGGCCTTGTTTGGGCTGTAGACGGCACATTGTTCTGAAGGTCTTGAGATCAGAGCCTCACACGGGGCGCCTAAAAAATGAGTTGATAGTGAATTTTTGGCGGTTCACATATATTGAGTAAGATGGCCTAGCGTTCCCCACCATGAGTTAAAGGCACTTGATGGAAAATACGCCTTCTTCTCAACCACTGGCTCATCAGTTCACTCGTGTTTCTCTTCAGATCGTATAAATCTTTCGCCTTTTACTAAAGATTTCCGTGGAGAGGGACAACATGAGTCTTTACCAATTTTTTGATGCCCTGCTTTGTTGGGGCTTCCTCATATGTTCAATGAAAACAACTGTCTTTAAAAACTGCTTGGTCATAGAAAGTGTTTCATGGAACCATTTTTGTCATAGAGCATCCTAAAAGTTTTGATCATCCTTTAGCAAATTTGAACAAAGGTGGGGTTACTGTTATATTGTTGAGGATTGTGAAGCAAAAAAAAGCTGCCGTTGTACCAGCTTCGGTTTCAATGGCATTCACCATGGGTCTTCGTTTAGAGATGGTACTCTCAAAACTGGGCCGTTGGGCTTGAACCACAAACCTTTCGGTTAACAGCCGAACGCACTAACCAAATGCGCCACAGAGACATGTCACCCATGTAACAGACTTGATTTATTTTGTTAAATTAAACTGGGAAGTATGTGAAATCCTTACCTGCAGAAATGACACCATAATTCGGGCTCACCTGATTTCTGATGTCTATCAAGGCCTTGTTTGGGCTGTAGACGGCACATTGTTCTGAAGGTCTTGAGATCTGAGCCTCACACGGGGCGCCTAAAAAATGAGTTGATAGTGAATTTTTGGCGGTTCACATATATTGAGTAAGATGGCCTAGCGTTCCCCACCATGAGTTAAAGGCACTTGATGGAAAATACGCCTTCTTCTCACCCACTGGCTCATCAGTTCACTCGTGTTTCTCTTCAGATCGTATAAATCTTTCGCCTTTTACTAAAGATTTCCGTGGAGAGGGACAACATGAGTCTTTACCAATTTTTTGATGCCCTTCTTTGTTGGGGCTTCCTCATATGTTCAATGAAAACAACTGTCTTTAAAAACTGCTTGGTCATAGAAAGTGTTTCATGGAACCATTTTTGTCATAGAGCATCCTAAAAGTTTTGATCATCCTTTAGCAAATTTGAACAAAGGTGGGGTTACTGTTATATTGTTGAGGATTGTGAAGCAAAAAAAAGCTGCCGTTGTACCAGCTTCGGTTTCAATGGCATTCACCATGGGTCTTCGTTTAGAGATGGTCCTATCAAAACTGGGCCGTCCCTGGGTGGGCTTGAACCACCAACCTTTCGGTTAACAGCCGAACGCGCTAACCAATTGCGCCTAAGCTGGCGCACGTTAGTCTGTTAAGGGGGGGGAAGAAGGAAGAGAAGAGGGGAGAAGGGGGAGGAAGAAAAAAGAAGAAAAAAGAGGAAAAAAGAGGAAAAAAAGAGAAAAAAAGGAGGGGAAAGGGAAATATTCAGGAAACTGAATTCATCCCATTTTTAGTGATCGTTGTTATGCTATTGACAGTTTTTATCAACTATGGGCATTGTATTTAAATAAAATATGTTGGTTATGTTAAGGGAAGTTGATACATAGTCTGCTTTTCTTTCTTGTGATGTGATGAAACATGCAAAACACAAACAGATTTTTCAATATATATATATGTTTAATTTAGTAAAACACACAAGAAAAATTTACACATCAACCCAAAACCAGTAAAAAAAACAAATATTTTTTATACAATACATATTATATCTTTTTTTTTTATATCCTCAAGCCACTTCTCTTTAGGAACAGTCTCAGTCGAAGGGCAGTAAATTTTCCCTTGATACTGACTGTGCCCAGTCTCCTTTGTCCTAAACTGCCCACATTTTTTACAGCTGTTGTGCTCCTCCTTGCGGTTCACCCTTCTAACCGGAGCTGGAGCAGGTGCATGTACAGGTGCAGGAGAGGCACAGAGGAAGACTCCTAGAGGGGGCCCACTAAGGGCGGATGGTGTCACTAGGAGCATCCTTGGTTGGGGAAAGGCAGGGCTGCGTGGAGCAGGGCTGGGTGGAGCAGGGCTGCGTGGAGCAGGGCTGCGTGGAGCAGGGCTGGGTGGAGCAGGGCTGGGTGGAGCAGGGCTGCGTGGAGCAGGGCTGGGTGGAGCAGGGCTGCGTGGAGCAGGGCTGGGTGGAGCAGGGCTGCGTGGAGCAGGGCTGGGTGGAGCAGGGCTGCGTGGAGCAGGGCTGCGTGGAGCAGGGCTGGGTGGAGCAGGGCTGGGTGGAGCAGGGCTGCGTGGAGCAGGGCTGGGTGGAGCAGGGCTGGGTGGAGCAGGGCTGCGTGGAGCAGGGCTGCGTGGAGCAGGGCTGCGTGGAGCAGGGCTGGGTGGAGCAGGGCTGCGTGGAGCAGGGCTGCGTGGAGCAGGGCTGCGTGGAGCAGGGCTGGGTGGAGCAGGGCTGGGTGGAGCAGGGCTGCGTGGAGCAGGGCTGGGTGGAGCAGGGCTGCGTGGAGCAGGGCTGCGTGGAGCAGGGCTGCGTGGAGCAGGGCTCTGGGAGCAGGGCTGGGTGGAGCAGGGCTGCGTGGAGCAGGGCTGGGTGGAGCAGGGCTGCGTGGAGCAGAGCTAGGAAGCTTGGGTGGTGGTGGAGGAGAAGGACTTGGGCTGCGGCTCACTAAATTAGGCTTTAGTATAGCTGACTTGGACCCTCCAAAGCGAGGCTTTGTGAACTACAAAAAGAAAAAAATGTATTAGATCATGATTGATGCTCCATGCAATTTCACAAGTGTTGTGTCTAACTGTGGGCAGAGATAAAGAAACCAGATGCATGTATTATAGGTGTGTAACTATATTATTATGAATGGGTGTTTGACATTTGATTAGACTTCAAGACCATAATGATAAGAGCACAATGAAATAAAAAAAGACTATTATTCACCATCGATAAACTGGGAGGAGGTCTCAAGAATGACCGTGGCGTCGCCAAAGCCTCAGTCTGTGAGGGCCCGGTTCCTTCTATTGATGTCCCAGCTGCTACTGCTGTTGAGGTGGTAGCATGGGACACCGATGTTGTTGTTGCAGGGCCCGACTGGATTGACAACAGCAATAATGTAGCATTAGGACAGCAATGTTATAGTGTTATAACATAACATAATGCTGAGAGTAGCTAATATTCGACACATGACCGTCATGCTGATGTTCAGCTCACAATGTAATCTCATTTGTTTATGTTATATGAATAAAAAGATTACTTTAGAGGCGTGAAAGCCACAAGAGCAGGCAGTGGATCCTCCGAACAGGACAGTTTGTCCACGGGTCTGCAAAGGGCACTTCTCAATCTGAGGAGATATTTTGGCGTTATTTACTCACAGTTTATAAGTATTTACGAATGTATAATTTTTTACCTTCTGATAGAGGTCATGCCACTTCCGCTGTCGTGGAGCTGGTCTGTTGCCTGCTCCAGAGGGCCAGACGCCTGTATTGGCAAAGGCCTTCCTTCAACCTGGCCATCCATTCACCATCCCCCATGGGCTTGTGGGACTTTGGTCTAGCACTCATCTGTTGTGGAAGTAATAAAGTTAAATTAAATCCCCAAATTTCTCATTTTTATTAAGCAAAAAGAAGTGAATTATAATATATTATAATTTCTAAGGCTGCATGCTTTGTAAAACGTGTAGAACTCTGTTTAAAAACGTGTAAAACTCTGTTTAAAAACAATAAACTCTGTTTAAAAACAATAAACTCTGTTTAAAAACAATAAATTCTGTTTGTAAAACACCCCAATAACTGTAGAAAAACGAAAACACAATGCCTATTCTTACCATGGAAATGTTAAACATAATATTTTATTTTATTTTTTAATTTTATTCGACTTTAAATCATTAAACTCTTGTAAGATAACTGCTCCTTGCGCGTAATTGTTATTAACGGGAGACAAGAAACAAAGCCCTACTTCGACGGGCAAAAACACAGACAAAAAATAGATTATTTGTTATAAAAGTTAGAAATATTTTTCTGGTTAAATTACTGACATGTATTTAAAGCGGATTTCATTCATACATTAAAGCTAACGTGGGTAGTGACAAATATTTTGAAAAGTAGTGTGTTATAACTAGCGTTGCATGCACGACATTTTATGCAAGAAAATAAACATAAAATGTTATTTACATGGCTAGATAGTAATCCTTAATATTAAAAACTTACCTTCTCAATGTAACAGTCTGCAATCGCTCCTTGTGACGCAAATGAAGTAGCGAGGGAGGGGGTCGGTAGATGAGCAAGTTCATGCGCGCGCAGGGGGGGAGGGTTTAGCGCCTGTGATTGGTCAGGCTCACTCGAGCCCCCTCTGCTTCATGATTGGTTTTCGCTTAAAGGAACTCTGTTACACGATTGGTCGAGCTGAGAGCACCTCTGCTTCATGATTGGTTTTTCACTTAAAGGAACTCTGTTACACGATTGGTCGAGAGAAGACAGTCTGACGTGCGATGGGTAGCGCCACAGAGACATGTCACCCATGTAACAGACTTGATTTATTTTGTTAAATTAAACTGGGAAGTATGTGAAATCCTTACCTGCAGAAATGACACCATAATTCGGGCTCACCTGATTTCTGATGTCTATCAAGGCCTTGTTTGGGCTGTAGACGGCACATTGTTCTGAAGGTCTTGAGATCTGAGCCTCACACGGGGCGCCTAAAAAATGAGTTGATAGTGAATTTTTGGCGGTTCACATATATTGAGTAAGATGGCCTAGCGTTCCCCACCATGAGTTAAAGGCACTTGATGGAAAATATTCTCTTCTCAACCACTGGCTCATCAGTTCACTCGTGTTTCTCTTCAGATCGTATAAATCTTTCGCCTTTTACTAAAGATTTCCGTGGAGAGGGACAACATGAGTCTTTACCAATTTTTTGATGCCCTGCTTTGGTGGGGCTTCCTCATATGTTCAATGAAAACAACTGTCTTTAAAAACTGCTTGGTCAGAGAAAGTGTTTCATGGAACCATTTTTGTCATAGAGCATCCTAAAAGTTTTGATCATCCTTTAGCAAATTTGAACTAAGGTGGGGTTACTGTTATATTGTTGAGGATTGTGAAGCAAAAAAAAACTGCCGTTGTACCAGCTTCGGTTTCAATGGCATTCACCATGGGTCTTCGTTTAGAGATGGTCCTATCAAAACTGGGCCGTCCCTGGTTGGGCTTGAACCACAAACCTTTCGGTTAACAGCCGAACACGCTAACCAATTGCGCCACAGAGACATGTCACCCATGTAACAGACTTGATTTATTTTGTTAAATTAAACTGGGAAGTATGTGGAATAACCTGCAGAAATGACACCATAATTCGGGCTCACCTGATTTCTGATGTCTATCAAGGCCTTGTTTGGGCTGTAGACGGCACATTGTTCTGAAGGTCTTGAGATCTGAGCCTCACACGGGGCGCCTAAAAAATGAGTTGATAGTGAATTTTTGGCGGTTCACATATATTGAGTAAGATGGCCTAGCGTTCCCCACCATGAGTTAAAGGCACTTGATGGAAAATACGCCTTCTTCTCAACCACTGGCTCATCAGTTCACTCGTGTTTCTCTTCAGATCGTATAAATCTTTCGCCTTTTACTAAAGATTTCCGTGGAGAGGGACAACATGAGTCTTTACCAATTTTTTGATGCCCTGCTTTGTTGGGGCTTCCTCATATGTTCAATGAAAACAACTGTCTTTAAAAACTGCTTGGTCATAGAAAGTGTTTCATGGAACCATTTTTGTCATAGAGCATCCTAAAAGTTTTGATCATCCTTTAGCAAATTTGAACAAAGGTGGGGTTACTGTTATATTGTTGAGGATTGTGAAGCAAAAAAAAACTGCCGTTGTACCAGCTTCGGTTTCAATGGCATTCGTTTAGAGATGGTACTCTCAAAACTGGGCCGTCCCTGGTTGGGCTTGAACCACAAACCTTTCGGTTAACAGCCGAACGCACTAACCAAATGCGCCACAGAGACATGTCACCCATGTAACAGACTTGATTTATTTTGTTAAATTAAACTGGGAAGTATGTGAAATCCTTACCTGCAGAAATGACACCATAATTCGGGTTCACCTGATTTCTGATGTCTATCAAGGCCTTGTTTGGGCTGTAGACGGCACATTGTTCTGAAGGTCTTGAGATCTGAGCCTCACACGGGGCGCCTAAAAAATGAGTTGATAGTGAATTTTTGGCGGTTCACATATATTGAGTAAGATGGCCTAGCGTTCCCCACCATGAGTTAAAGGCACTTGATGGAAAATACGCCTTCTTCTCAACCACTGGCTCATCAGTTCACTCGTGTTTCTCTTCAGATCGTATAAATCTTTCGCCTTTTACTAAAGATTTCCGTGGAGAGGGACAACATGAGTCTTTACCAATTTTTTGATGCCCTGCTTTGGTGGGGCTTCCTCATATGTTCAATGAAAACAACTGTCTTTAAAAACAGCTTGGTCATAGAAAGTGTTTCATGGAACCATTTTTGTCATAGAGCATCCTAAAAGTTTTGATCATCCTTTAGCAAATTTGAACAAAGGTGGGGTTACTGTTATATTGTTGAGGATTGTGAAGCAAAAAAAAACTGCCGTTGTACCAGCTTCGGTTTCAATGGCATTCACCATGGGTCTTCGTTTAGAGATGGTCCTATCAAAACTGGGCCGTCCCTGGTTGGGCTTGAACCACAAACCTTTCGGTTAACAGCCGAACACGCTAACCAATTGCGCCACAGAGACATGTCACCCATGTAACAGACTTGATTTATTTTGTTAAATTAAACTGGGAAGTATGTGAAATCCTTACCTGCAGAAATGACACCATAATTCGGGCTCACCTGATTTCTGATGTCTATCAAGGCCTTGTTTGGGCTGTAGACGGCACATTGTTCTGAAGGTCTTGAGATCTGAGCCTCACACGGGGCGCCTAAAAAATGAGTTGATAGTGAATTTTTGGCGGTTCACATATATTGAGTAAGATGGCCTAGCGTTCCCCACCATGAGTTAAAGGCACTTGATGGAAAATACGCCTTCTTCTCACCCACTGGCTCATCAGTTCACTCGTGTTTCTCTTCAGATCGTATAAATCTTTCGCCTTTTACTAAAGATTTCCGTGGAGAGGGACAACATGAGTCTTTAACAATTTTTTGATGCCCTTCTTTGTTGGGGCTTCCTCATATGTTCAATGAAAACAACTGTCTTTAAAAACTGCTTGGTCATAGAAAGTGTTTCATGGAACCATTTTTGTCATAGAGCATCCTAAAAGTTTTGATCATCCTTTAGCAAATTTGAACAAAGGTGGGGTTACTGTTATATTGTTGAGGATTGTGAAGCAAAAAAAAGCTGCCGTTGTACCAGCTTCGGTTTCAATGGCATTCACCATGGGTCTTCGTTTAGAGATGGTCCTATCAAAACTGGGCCGTCCCTGGGTGGGCTTGAACCACCAACCTTTCGGTTAACAGCCGAACGCGCTAACCAATTGCGCCACAGAGACATGTCACCCATGTAACAGACTTGATTTATTTTGTTAAATTAAACTGGGAAGTATGTGAAATCCTTACCTGCAGAAATGACACCATAATTCGGGCTCACCTGATTTCTGATGTCTATCAAGGCCTTGTTTGGGCTGTAGACGGCACATTGTTCTGAAGGTCTTGAGATCTGAGCCTCACACGGGGCGGCTAAAAAATGAGTTGATAGTGAATTTTTGGCGGTTCACATATATTGAGTAAGATGGCCTAGCGTTCCCCACCATGAGTTAAAGGCACTTGATGGAAAATACGCCTTCTTCTCAACCACTGGCTCATCAGTTCACTCGTGTTTCTCTTCAGATCGTATAAATCTTTCGCCTTTTACTAAAGATTTCCGTGGAGAGGGACAACATGAGTCTTTACCAATTTTTTGATGCCCTGCTTTGTTGGGGCTTCCTCATATGTTCAATGAAAACAACTGTCTTTAAAAACTGCTTGGTCATAGAAAGTGTTTCATGGAACCATTTTTGTCATAGAGCATCCTAAAAGTTTTGATCATCCTTTAGCAAATTTGAACAAAGGTGGGGTTACTGTTATATTGTTGAGGATTGTGAAGCAAAAAAAAGCTGCCGTTGTACCAGCTTCGGTTTCAATGGCATTCACCATGGGTCTTCGTTTAGAGATGGTACTCTCAAAACTGGGCCGTTGGGCTTGAACCACAAACCTTTCGGTTAACAGCCGAACGCACTAACCAAATGCGCCACAGAGACATGTCACCCATGTAACAGACTTGATTTATTTTGTTAAATTAAACTGGGAAGTATGTGAAATCCTTACCTGCAGAAATGACACCATAATTCGGGCTCACCTGATTTCTGATGTCTATCAAGGCCTTGTTTGGGCTGTAGACGGCACATTGTTCTGAAGGTCTTGAGATCTGAGCCTCACACGGGGCGCCTAAAAAATGAGTTGATAGTGAATTTTTGGCGGTTCACATATATTGAGTAAGATGGCCTAGCGTTCCCCACCATGAGTTAAAGGCACTTGATGGAAAATACGCCTTCTTCTCACCCACTGGCTCATCAGTTCACTCGTGTTTCTCTTCAGATCGTATAAATCTTTCGCCTTTTACTAAAGATTTCCGTGGAGAGGGACAACATGAGTCTTTACCAATTTTTTGATGCCCTTCTTTGTTGGGGCTTCCTCATATGTTCAATGAAAACAACTGTCTTTAAAAACTGCTTGGTCATAGAAAGTGTTTCATGGAACCATTTTTGTCATAGAGCATCCTAAAAGTTTTGATCATCCTTTAGCAAATTTGAACAAAGGTGGGGTTACTGTTATATTGTTGAGGATTGTGAAGCAAAAAAAAGCTGCCGTTGTACCAGCTTCGGTTTCAATGGCATTCACCATGGGTCTTCGTTTAGAGATGGTCCTATCAAAACTGGGCCGTCCCTGGGTGGGCTTGAACCACCAACCTTTCGGTTAACAGCCGAACGCGCTAACCAATTGCGCCACAGAGACATGTCACCCATGTAACAGACTTGATTTATTTTGTTAAATTAAACTGGGAAGTATGTGAAATCCTTACCTGCAGAAATGACACCATAATTCGGGCTCACCTGATTTCTGATGTCTATCAAGGCCTTGTTTGGGCTGTAGACGGCACATTGTTCTGAAGGTCTTGAGATCTGAGCCTCACACGGGGCGCCTAAAAAATGAGTTGATAGTGAATTTTTGGCGGTTCACATATATTGAGTAAGATGGCCTAGCGTTCCCCACCATGAGTTAAAGGCACTTGATGGAAAATATTCTCTTCTCAACCACTGGCTCATCAGTTCACTCGTGTTTCTCTTCAGATCGTATAAATCTTTCGCCTTTTACTAAAGATTTCCGTGGAGAGGGACAACATGAGTCTTTACCAATTTTTTGATGCCCTGCTTTGGTGGGGCTTCCTCATATGTTCAATGAAAACAACTGTCTTTAAAAACTGCTTGGTCAGAGAAAGTGTTTCATGGAACCATTTTTGTCATAGAGCATCCTAAAAGTTTTGATCATCCTTTAGCAAATTTGAACAAAGGTGGGGTTACTGTTATATTGTTGAGGATTGTGAAGCAAAAAAAAGCTGCCGTTGTACCAGCTTCGGTTTCAATGGCATTCACCATGGGTCTTCGTTTAGAGATGGTCCTATCAAAACTGGGCCGTCCCTGGGTGGGCTTGAACCACCAACCTTTCGGTTAACAGCCGAACGCGCTAACCAATTGCGCCACAGAGACATGTCACCCATGTAACAGACTTGATTTATTTTGTTAAATTAAACTGGGAAGTATGTGAAATCCTTACCTGCAGAAATGACACCATAATTCGGGCTCACCTGATTTCTGATGTCTATCAAGGCCTTGTTTGGGCTGTAGACGGCACATTGTTCTGAAGGTCTTGAGATCAGAGCCTCACACGGGGCGCCTAAAAAATGAGTTGATAGTGAATTTTTGGCGGTTCACATATATTGAGTAAGATGGCCTAGCGTTCCCCACCATGAGTTAAAGGCACTTGATGGAAAATACGCCTTCTTCTCAACCACTGGCTCATCAGTTCACTCGTGTTTCTCTTCAGATCGTATAAATCTTTCGCCTTTTACTAAAGATTTCCGTGGAGAGGGACAACATGAGTCTTTACCAATTTTTTGATGCCCTGCTTTGTTGGGGCTTCCTCATATGTTCAATGAAAACAACTGTCTTTAAAAACTGCTTGGTCATAGAAAGTGTTTCATGGAACCATTTTTGTCATAGAGCATCCTAAAAGTTTTGATCATCCTTTAGCAAATTTGAACAAAGGTGGGGTTACTGTTATATTGTTGAGGATTGTGAAGCAAAAAAAAGCTGCCGTTGTACCAGCTTCGGTTTCAATGGCATTCACCATGGGTCTTCGTTTAGAGATGGTACTCTCAAAACTGGGCCGTTGGGCTTGAACCACAAACCTTTCGGTTAACAGCCGAACGCACTAACCAAATGCGCCACAGAGACATGTCACCCATGTAACAGACTTGATTTATTTTGTTAAATTAAACTGGGAAGTATGTGAAATCCTTACCTGCAGAAATGACACCATAATTCGGGCTCACCTGATTTCTGATGTCTATCAAGGCCTTGTTTGGGCTGTAGACGGCACATTGTTCTGAAGGTCTTGAGATCTGAGCCTCACACGGGGCGCCTAAAAAATGAGTTGATAGTGAATTTTTGGCGGTTCACATATATTGAGTAAGATGGCCTAGCGTTCCCCACCATGAGTTAAAGGCACTTGATGGAAAATACGCCTTCTTCTCACCCACTGGCTCATCAGTTCACTCGTGTTTCTCTTCAGATCGTATAAATCTTTCGCCTTTTACTAAAGATTTCCGTGGAGAGGGACAACATGAGTCTTTACCAATTTTTTGATGCCCTTCTTTGTTGGGGCTTCCTCATATGTTCAATGAAAACAACTGTCTTTAAAAACTGCTTGGTCATAGAAAGTGTTTCATGGAACCATTTTTGTCATAGAGCATCCTAAAAGTTTTGATCATCCTTTAGCAAATTTGAACAAAGGTGGGGTTACTGTTATATTGTTGAGGATTGTGAAGCAAAAAAAAGCTGCCGTTGTACCAGCTTCGGTTTCAATGGCATTCACCATGGGTCTTCGTTTAGAGATGGTCCTATCAAAACTGGGCCGTCCCTGGGTGGGCTTGAACCACCAACCTTTCGGTTAACAGCCGAACGCGCTAACCAATTGCGCCACAGAGACATGTCACCCATGTAACAGACTTGATTTATTTTGTTAAATTAAACTGGGAAGTATGTGAAATCCTTACCTGCAGAAATGACACCATAATTCGGGCTCACCTGATTTCTGATGTCTATCAAGGCCTTGTTTGGGCTGTAGACGGCACATTGTTCTGAAGGTCTTGAGATCTGAGCCTCACACGGGGCGCCTAAAAAATGAGTTGATAGTGAATTTTTGGCGGTTCACATATATTGAGTAAGATGGCCTAGCGTTCCCCACCATGAGTTAAAGGCACTTGATGGAAAATATTCTCTTCTCAACCACTGGCTCATCAGTTCACTCGTGTTTCTCTTCAGATCGTATAAATCTTTCGCCTTTTACTAAAGATTTCCGTGGAGAGGGACAACATGAGTCTTTACCAATTTTTTGATGCCCTGCTTTGGTGGGGCTTCCTCATATGTTCAATGAAAACAACTGTCTTTAAAAACTGCTTGGTCAGAGAAAGTGTTTCATGGAACCATTTTTGTCATAGAGCATCCTAAAAGTTTTGATCATCCTTTAGCAAATTTGAACAAAGGTGGGGTTACTGTTATATTGTTGAGGATTGTGAAGCAAAAAAAAGCTGCCGTTGTACCAGCTTCGGTTTCAATGGCATTCACCATGGGTCTTCGTTTAGAGATGGTCCTATCAAAACTGGGCCGTCCCTGGGTGGGCTTGAACCACCAACCTTTCGGTTAACAGCCGAACGCGCTAACCAATTGCGCCACAGAGACATGTCACCCATGTAACAGACTTGATTTATTTTGTTAAATTAAACTGGGAAGTATGTGAAATCCTTACCTGCAGAAATGACACCATAATTCGGGCTCACCTGATTTCTGATGTCTATCAAGGCCTTGTTTGGGCTGTAGACGGCACATTGTTCTGAAGGTCTTGAGATCAGAGCCTCACACGGGGCGCCTAAAAAATGAGTTGATAGTGAATTTTTGGCGGTTCACATATATTGAGTAAGATGGCCTAGCGTTCCCCACCATGAGTTAAAGGCACTTGATGGAAAATACGCCTTCTTCTCAACCACTGGCTCATCAGTTCACTCGTGTTTCTCTTCAGATCGTATAAATCTTTCGCCTTTTACTAAAGATTTCCGTGGAGAGGGACAACATGAGTCTTTACCAATTTTTTGATGCCCTGCTTTGTTGGGGCTTCCTCATATGTTCAATGAAAACAACTGTCTTTAAAAACTGCTTGGTCATAGAAAGTGTTTCATGGAACCATTTTTGTCATAGAGCATCCTAAAAGTTTTGATCATCCTTTAGCAAATTTGAACAAAGGTGGGGTTACTGTTATATTGTTGAGGATTGTGAAGCAAAAAAAAGCTGCCGTTGTACCAGCTTCGGTTTCAATGGCATTCACCATGGGTCTTCGTTTAGAGATGGTCCTATCAAAACTGGGCCGTCCCTGGGTGGGCTTGAACCACCAACCTTTCGGTTAACAGCCGAACGCGCTAACCAATTGCGCCACAGAGACATGTCACCCATGTAACAGACTTGATTTATTTTGTTAAATTAAACTGGGAAGTATGTGAAATCCTTACCTGCAGAAATGACACCATAATTCGGGCTCACCTGATTTCTGATGTCTATCAAGGCCTTGTTTGGGCTGTAGACGGCACATTGTTCTGAAGGTCTTGAGATCTGAGCCTCACACGGGGCGGCTAAAAAATGAGTTGATAGTGAATTTTTGGCGGTTCACATATATTGAGTAAGATGGCCTAGCGTTCCCCACCATGAGTTAAAGGCACTTGATGGAAAATATTCTCTTCTCAACCACTGGCTCATCAGTTCACTCGTGTTTCTCTTCAGATCGTATAAATCTTTCGCCTTTTACTAAAGATTTCCGTGGAGAGGGACAACATGAGTCTTTACCAATTTTTTGATGCCCTGCTTTGGTGGGGCTTCCTCATATGTTCAATGAAAACAACTGTCTTTAAAAACTGCTTGGTCAGAGAAAGTGTTTCATGGAACCATTTTTGTCATAGAGCATCCTAAAAGTTTTGATCATCCTTTAGCAAATTTGAACAAAGGTGGGGTTACTGTTATATTGTTGAGGATTGTGAAGCAAAAAAAAGTTGCCGTTGTACCAGCTTCGGTTTCAATGGCATTCACCATGGGTCTTCGTTTAGAGATGGTCCTATCAAAACTGGGCCGTCCCTGGGTGGGCTTGAACCACCAACCTTTCGGTTAACAGCCGAACGCGCTAACCAATTGAGCCAAAGCTGGCGCATGTTAGTCTGTTAAGGGGGGGGGAAGAAGGAAGAGAAGAGGGGAGAAGGGGGAGGAAGACAAAAGAAGAAAAAAGAGGAAAAAAGAGGAAAAAAAGAGGGGAAAGGGAAATATTCAGGAAACTGAATTTATCCCATTTTTAGTGATCGTTGTTATGCTATTGACAGTTTTTATCAACTATGGGCATTGTATTTAAATAAAATATGTTGGTTATGTTAAGGGAAGTTGATACATATTCTGCTTTTCTTTCTTGTGATGTGATGAAACATGCAAAACACAAACAGATGTTTCAATATATATATATGTTTAATTTAGTAAAACACACAAGAAAAATTTACACATCAACCCAAAACCAGTAAAAAAACCAAATATTTTATATACAATACATATTATATATATTTTTTTAATATCCTCAAGCCACTTCTCTTTAGGAACAGTCTCAGTCGAAGGGCAGTACATTTTCCCCTGATACTGACTGTGCCCAGTCTCCTTTGTCCTAAACTGCCCACATTTTTTACAGCTGTTGTGCTCCTCCTTGCGGTTCACCCTTCTAACCGGAGCTGGAGCAGGTGCATGTACAGGTGCAGGAGAGGCACAGAGGAAGACTCCTAGAGAGGGCCCACTAAGGGCGGATGGTGTCACTAGGAGCATCCTTGGTTGGGGAAAGGCAGGGCTGCGTGGAGCAGGGCTGCGTGGAGCAGGGCTGGGTGGAGCAAGGCAGGGTGGAGCAGGGCTGCGTGGAGCAGGGCTGCGTGGAGCAGGGCGGGGTGGAGCAGGGCGGGGTGGAGCAGGGCTGCGTGGAGCAGGGCGGGGTGGAGCAGGGCTGCGTGGAGCAGGGCGGGGTGGAGCAGGGCTGCGTGGAGCAGGGCTGCGTGGAGCAGGGCGGGGTGGAGCAGGGCGGGGTGGAGCAGGGCGGGGTGGAGCAGGGCTGCGTGGAGCAGGGCTGCGTGGAGCAGGGCTGCGTGGAGCAGGGCTGCGTGGAGCAGGGCTGCGTGGAGCAGGGCTGCGTGGAGCAGGGCTGCGTGGAGCAGAGCTAGGAAGCTTGGGTGGTGGTGGAGGAGAAGGACTTGGGCTGCGGCTCACTAAATTAGGCTTTAGTAGAGCTGACTTGGACCCTCCAAAGCGAGACTTTGTGAACTACAAAAAGAAAAAAATGTATTAGATCATGATTGATGCTCCATACAATTTCACAAGTGTTGTGTCTAACTGTGGGCAGAGATAAAGAAACCAGATGCATGTATTATAGGTGTGTAACTATATTATTATGAATGGGTGTTTGACATTTGTTAGACTTCAAGACCATAATGATAAGAGCACAATGAAATAAAAAAAGACTATTATTCACCATCGATAAACTGGGAGGAGGTCTCAAGAATGACCGTGGCGTCGCCAAAGCCTCAGTCTGTGAGGGCCCGGTTCCTTCTCTTGATGTCCCAGCTGCTACTGCTGTTGAGGTGGTAGCATGGGACACCGATGTTGTTGTTGCAGGGCCCGACTGGATTGACAACAGCAATAATGTAGCATTAGGACAGCAATGTTATAGTGTTATAACATAACATAATGCTGAGAGTAACTAATATTCGACACATGACCGTCATGCTGATGTTCAGCTCACAATGTAATCTCATGTGTTTATGTTATATGAATAAAAAGATTACTTTAGAGGCGTGAAAGCCACAAGAGCAGGCAGTGGATCCTCCGAACAGGACAGTTTGTCCACGGGTCTGCAAAGGGCACTTCTCAATCTGAGGAGATATTTTGGCGTTATTTACTCACAGTTTATAAGTATTTACGAATGTATAATTTTTTACCTTCTGATAGAGGTCATGCCACTTCCGCTGCCGTGGAGCTGGTCTGTTGCCTGCTCCAGAGGGCCAGACGCCTGTATTGGCAAAGGCCTTCCTTCAACCTGGCCATCCATTCACCATCCCCCATGGGCTTGTGGGACTTTGGTCTAGCACTCATCTGTTGTGGAAGTAATAAAGTTAAATTAAATCCCCAAATTTCTCATTTTTATTAAGCAAAAAGAAGTGAATTATAATATATTATAATTTCTAAGGCTGCATGCTTTGTAAAACGTGTAGAACTCTGTTTAAAAACGTGTAAAACTCTGTTTAAAAACAATAAACTCTGTTTAAAAACAATAAATTCTGTTTGTAAAACACCCCAATAACTGTAGAAAAACGAAAACACAATGCCTATTCTTACCATGGAAATGTTAAACATAATATTTTATTTTATTTTTTAATTTTATTCGACTTTAAATCATTAAACTCTTGTAAGATAACTGCTCCTTGCGCGTAATTGTTATTAACGGGAGACAAGAAACAAAGCCCTACTTAGACGGGCAAAAACCCAGACAAAAAATAGATTATTTGTTATAAAAGTTAGAAATATTTTTCTGGTTAAATTACTGACATGTATTTAAAGCGGATTTCATTCATACATTAAAGCTAACGTGGGTAGTGACAAATATTTTGAAAAGTAGTGTGTTATAACTAGCGTTGCATGCACGACATTTTATGCAAGAAAATAAACATAAAATGTTATTTACATGGCTAGATAGTAATCCTTAATATTAAAAACTTACCTTCTCAATGTAACAGTCTGCAATCGCTCCTTGTGACGCAAATGAAGTAGCGAGGGAGGGGGTCGGTAGATGAGCAAGTTCATGCGCGCGCAGGGGGGGAGGGTTTAGCGCCTGTGATTGGTCAGGCTCACTCGAGCCCCCTCTGCTTCATGATTGGTTTTCGCTTAAAGGAACTCTGTTACACGATTGGTCGAGCTGAGAGCACCTCTGCTTCATGATTGGTTTTTCACTTAAAGGAACTCTGTTACACGATTGGTCGAGAGAAGACAGTCTGACGTGCGATGGGTAGCGCCACAGAGACATGTCACCCATGTAACAGACTTGATTTATTTTGTTAAATTAAACTGGGAAGTATGTGAAATCCTTACCTGCAGAAATGACACCATAATTCGGGCTCACCTGATTTCTGATGTCTATCAAGGCCTTGTTTGGGCTGTAGACGGCACATTGTTCTGAAGGTCTTGAGATCTGAGCCTCACACGGGGCGCCTAAAAAATGAGTTGATAGTGAATTTTTGGCGGTTCACATATATTGAGTAAGATGGCCTAGCGTTCCCCACCATGAGTTAAAGGCACTTGATGGAAAATACGCCTTCTTCTCAACCACTGGCTCATCAGTTCACTCGTGTTTCTCTTCAGATCGTATAAATCTTTCGCCTTTTACTAAAGATTTCCGTGGAGAGGGACAACATGAGTCTTTACCAATTTTTTGATGCCCTGCTTTGTTGGGGCTTCCTCATATGTTCAATGAAAACAACTGTCTTTAAAAACTGCTTGGTCATAGAAAGTGTTTCATGGAACCATTTTTGTCATAGAGCATCCTAAAAGTTTTGATCATCCTTTAGCAAATTTGAACAAAGGTGGGGTTACTGTTATATTGTTGAGGATTGTGAAGCAAAAAAAAGCTGCCGTTGTACCAGCTTCGGTTTCAATGGCATTCACCATGGGTCTTCGTTTAGAGATGGTCCTATCAAAACTGGGCCGTCCCTGGGTGGGCTTGAACCACCAACCTTTCGGTTAACAGCCGAACGCGCTAACCAATTGCGCCACAGAGACATGTCACCCATGTAACAGACTTGATTTATTTTGTTAAATTAAACTGGGAAGTATGTGAAATCCTTACCTGCAGAAATGACACCATAATTCGGGTTCACCTGATTTCTGATGTCTATCAAGGCCTTGTTTGGGCTGTAGACGGCACATTGTTCTGAAGGTCTTGAGATCTGAGCCTCACACGGGGCGCCTAAAAAATGAGTTGATAGTGAATTTTTGGCGGTTCACATATATTGAGTAAGATGGCCTAGCGTTCCCCACCATGAGTTAAAGGCACTTGATGGAAAATACGCCTTCTTCTCAACCACTGGCTCATCAGTTCACTCGTGTTTCTCTTCAGATCGTATAAACCTTTCGCCTTTTACTAAAGATTTCCGTGGAGAGGGACAACATGAGTCTTTACCAATTTTTTGATGCCCTGCTTTGTTGGGGCTTCCTCATATGTTCAATGAAAACAACTGTCTTTAAAAACTGCTTGGTCATAGAAAGTGTTTCATGGAACCATTTTTGTCATAGAGCATCCTAAAAGTTTTGATCATCCTTTAGCAAATTTGAACAAAGGTGGGGTTACTGTTATATTGTTGAGGATTGTGAAGCAAAAAAAAGCTGCCGTTGTACCAGCTTCGGTTTCAATGGCATTCGTTTAGAGATGGTACTCTCAAAACTGGGCCGTCCCTGGTTGGGCTTGAACCACAAACCTTTCGGTTAACAGCCGAACGCACTAACCAAATGCGCCACAGAGACATGTCACCCATGTAACAGACTTGATTTATTTTGTTAAATTAAACTGGGAAGTATGTGAAATCCTTACCTGCAGAAATGACACCATAATTCGGGCTCACCTGATTTCTGATGTCTATCAAGGCCTTGTTTGGGCTGTAGACGGCACATTGTTCTGAAGGTCTTGAGATCTGAGCCTCACACGGGGCGGCTAAAAAATGAGTTGATAGTGAATTTTTGGCGGTTCACATATATTGAGTAAGATGGCCTAGCGTTCCCCACCATGAGTTAAAGGCACTTGATGGAAAATACGCCTTCTTCTCAACCACTGGCTCATCAGTTCACTCGTGTTTCTCTTCAGATCGTATAAATCTTTCGCCTTTTACTAAAGATTTCCGTGGAGAGGGACAACATGAGTCTTTACCAATTTTTTGATGCCCTGCTTTGTTGGGGCTTCCTCATATGTTCAATGAAAACAACTGTCTTTAAAAACTGCTTGGTCATAGAAAGTGTTTCATGGAACCATTTTTGTCATAGAGCATCCTAAAAGTTTTGATCATCCTTTAGCAAATTTGAACAAAGGTGGGGTTACTGTTATATTGTTGAGGATTGTGAAGCAAAAAAAAGCTGCCGTTGTACCAGCTTCAGTTTCAATGGCATTCACCATGGGTCTTCGTTTAGAGATGGTCCTATCAAAACTGGGCCGTCCCTGGGTGGGCTTGAACCACCAACCTTTCGGTTAACAGCCGAACGCGCTAACCAATTGCGCCATAGAGACATGTCACCCATGTAACAGACTTGATTTATTTTGTTAAATTAAACTGGGAAGTATGTGAAATCCTTACCTGCAGAAATGACACCATAATTCGGGCTCACCTGATTTCTGATGTCTATCAAGGCCTTGTTTGGGCTGTAGACGGCACATTGTTCTGAAGGTCTTGAGATCTGAGCCTCACACGGGGCGCCTAAAAAATGAGTTGATAGTGAATTTTTGGCGGTTCACATATATTGAGTAAGATGGCCTAGCGTTCCCCACCATGAGTTAAAGGCACTTGATGGAAAATACGCCTTCTTCTCACCCACTGGCTCATCAGTTCACTCGTGTTTCTCTTCAGATCGTATAAATCTTTCGCCTTTTACTAAAGATTTCCGTGGAGAGGGACAACATGAGTCTTTACCAATTTTTTGATGCCCTGCTTTGTTGGGGCTTCCTCATATGTTCAATGAAAACAACTGTCTTTAAAAACTGCTTGGTCATAGAAAGTGTTTCATGGAACCATTTTTGTCATAGAGCATCCTAAAAGTTTTGATCATCCTTTAGCAAATTTGAACAAAGGTGGGGTTACTGTTATATTGTTGAGGATTGTGAAGCAAAAAAAAGCTGCCGTTGTACCAGCTTTGGTTTCAATGGCATTCGTTTAGAGATGGTACTCTCAAAACTGGGCCGTCCCTGGTTGGGCTTGAACCACAAACCTTTCGGTTAACAGCCGAACGCACTAACCAAATGCGCCACAGAGACATGTCACCCATGTAACAGACTTGATTTATTTTGTTAAATTAAACTGGGAAGTATGTGAAATCCTTACCTGCAGAAATGACACCATAATTCGGGCTCACCTGATTTCTGATGTCTATCAAGGCCTTGTTTGGGCTGTAGACGGCACATTGTTCTGAAGGTCTTGAGATCTGAGCCTCACACGGGGCGGCTAAAAAATGAGTTGATAGTGAATTTTTGGCGGTTCACATATATTGAGTAAGATGGCCTAGCGTTCCCCACCATGAGTTAAAGGCACTTGATGGAAAATACGCCTTCTTCTCAACCACTGGCTCATCAGTTCACTCGTGTTTCTCTTCAGATCGTATAAATCTTTCGCCTTTTACTAAAGATTTCCGTGGAGAGGGACAACATGAGTCTTTACCAATTTTTTGATGCCCTGCTTTGTTGGGGCTTCCTCATATGTTCAATGAAAACAACTGTCTTTAAAAACTGCTTGGTCATAGAAAGTGTTTCATGGAACCATTTTTGTCATAGAGCATCCTAAAAGTTTTGATCATCCTTTAGCAAATTTGAACAAAGGTGGGGTTACTGTTATATTGTTGAGGATTGTGAAGCAAAAAAAAGCTGCCGTTGTACCAGCTTCAGTTTCAATGGCATTCACCATGGGTCTTCGTTTAGAGATGGTCCTATCAAAACTGGGCCGTCCCTGGGTGGGCTTGAACCACCAACCTTTCGGTTAACAGCCGAACGCGCTAACCAATTGCGCCATAGAGACATGTCACCCATGTAACAGACTTGATTTATTTTGTTAAATTAAACTGGGAAGTATGTGAAATCCTTACCTGCAGAAATGACACCATAATTCGGGCTCACCTGATTTCTGATGTCTATCAAGGCCTTGTTTGGGCTGTAGACGGCACATTGTTCTGAAGGTCTTGAGATCTGAGCCTCACACGGGGCGCCTAAAAAATGAGTTGATAGTGAATTTTTGGCGGTTCACATATATTGAGTAAGATGGCCTAGCGTTCCCCACCATGAGTTAAAGGCACTTGATGGAAAATACGCCTTCTTCTCACCCACTGGCTCATCAGTTCACTCGTGTTTCTCTTCAGATCGTATAAATCTTTCGCCTTTTACTAAAGATTTCCGTGGAGAGGGACAACATGAGTCTTTACCAATTTTTTGATGCCCTGCTTTGTTGGGGCTTCCTCATATGTTCAATGAAAACAACTGTCTTTAAAAACTGCTTGGTCATAGAAAGTGTTTCATGGAACCATTTTTGTCATAGAGCATCCTAAAAGTTTTGATCATCCTTTAGCAAATTTGAACAAAGGTGGGGTTACTGTTATATTGTTGAGGATTGTGAAGCAAAAAGAAGCTGCCGTTGTACCAGCTTCGGTTTCAATGGCATTCGTTTAGAGATGGTACTCTCAAAACTGGGCCGTCCCTGGTTGGGCTTGAACCACAAACCTTTCGGTTAACAGCCGAACGCACTAACCAAATGCGCCACAGAGACATGTCACCCATGTAACAGACTTGATTTATTTTGTTAAATTAAACTGGGAAGTATGTGAAATCCTTACCTGCAGAAATGACACCATAATTCGGGCTCACCTGATTTCTGATGTCTATCAAGGCCTTGTTTGGGCTGTAGACGGCACATTGTTCTGAAGGTCTTGAGATCTGAGCCTCACACGGGGCGGCTAAAAAATGAGTTGATAGTGAATTTTTGGCGGTTCACATATATTGAGTAAGATGGCCTAGCGTTCCCCACCATGAGTTAAAGGCACTTGATGGAAAATACGCCTTCTTCTCAACCACTGGCTCATCAGTTCACTCGTGTTTCTCTTCAGATCGTATAAATCTTTCGCCTTTTACTAAAGATTTCCGTGGAGAGGGACAACATGAGTCTTTACCAATTTTTTGATGCCCTGCTTTGTTGGGGCTTCCTCATATGTTCAATGAAAACAACTGTCTTTAAAAACTGCTTGGTAGAAAGTGTTTCATGGAACCATTTTTGTCATAGAGCATCCTAAAAGTTTTGATCATCCTTTAGCAAATTTGAACAAAGGTGGGGTTACTGTTATATTGTTGAGGATTGTGAAGCAAAAAAAAGCTGCCGTTGTACCAGCTTCAGTTTCAATGGCATTCACCATGGGTCTTCGTTTAGAGATGGTCCTATCAAAACTGGGCCGTCCCTGGGTGGGCTTGAACCACCAACCTTTCGGTTAACAGCCGAACGCGCTAACCAATTGCGCCACAGAGACATGTCACCCATGTAACAGACTTGATTTATTTTGTTAAATTAAACTGGGAAGTTGTGAAATCCTTACCTGCAGAAATGACACCATAATTCGGGCTCACCTGATTTCTGATGTCTATCAAGGCCTTGTTTGGGCTGTAGACGGCACATTGTTCTGAAGGTCTTGAGATCTGAGCCTCACACGGGGCGCCTAAAAAATGAGTTGATAGTGAATTTTTGGCGGTTCACATATATTGAGTAAGATGGCCTAGCGTTCCCCACCATGAGTTAAAGGCACTTGATGGAAAATACGCCTTCTTCTCAACCACTGGCTCATCAGTTCACTCGTGTTTCTCTTCAGATCGTATAAACCTTTCGCCTTTTACTAAAGATTTCCGTGGAGAGGGACAACATGAGTCTTTACCAATTTTTTGATGCCCTGCTTTGTTGGGGCTTCCTCATATGTTCAATGAAAACAACTGTCTTTAAAAACTGCTTGGTCATAGAAAGTGTTTCATGGAACCATTTTTGTCATAGAGCATCCTAAAAGTTTTGATCATCCTTTAGCAAATTTGAACAAAGGTGGGGTTACTGTTATATTGTTGAGGATTGTGAAGCAAAAAAAAGCTGCCGTTGTACCAGCTTCGGTTTCAATGGCATTCACCATGGGTCTTCGTTTAGAGATGGTCCTATCAAAACTGGGCCGTCCCTGGGTGGGCTTGAACCACCAACCTTTCGGTTAACAGCCGAACGCGCTAACCAATTGCGCCAAAGCTGGCGCACGTTAGTCTGTTAAGGGGGGGGAAGAAGGAAGAGAAGAGGGGAGAAGGGGGAGGAAGAAAAAAGAAGAAAAAAGAGGAAAAAAGAGGAAAAAAAGAGGGGAAAGGGAAATATTCAGGAAACTGAATTTATCCCATTTTTAGTGATCGTTGTTATGCTATTGACAGTTTTTATCAACTATGGGCATTGTATTTAAATAAAATATGTTGGTTATGTTAAGGGAAGTTGATACATATTCTGCTTTTCTTTCTTGTGATGTGATGAAACATGCAAAACACAAACAGATGTTTCAATATATATATATGTTTAATTTAGTAAAACACACAAGAAAAATTTACACATCAACCCAAAACCAGTAAAAAAAACAAATATTTTATATACAATACATATTATATATATTTTTTTAATATCCTCAAGCCACTTCTCTTTAGGAACAGTCTCAGTCGAAGGGCAGTACATTTTCCCCTGATACTGACTGTGCCCAGTCTCCTTTGTCCTAAACTGCCCACATTTTTTACAGCTGTTGTGCTCCTCCTTGCGGTTCACCCTTCTAACCGGAGCTGGAGCAGGTGCATGTACAGGTGCAGGAGAGGCACAGAGGAAGACTCCTAGAGAGGGCCCACTAAGGGCGGATGGTGTCACTAGGAGCATCCTTGGTTGGGGAAAGGCAGGGCTGCGTGGAGCAGGGCTGCGTGGAGCAGGGCTGCGTGGAGCAGGGCTGGGTGGAGCAAGGCAGGGTGGAGCAGGGCTGCGTGGAGCAGGGCTGCGTGGAGCAGGGCTGCGTGGAGCAGGGCTGCGTGGAGCAGGGCTGCGTGGAGCAGGGCTGGGTGGAGCAGGGCGGGGTGGAGCAGGGCGGGGTGGAGCAGGGCTGCGTGGAGCAGGGCGGGGTGGAGCAGGGCGGGGTGGAGCAGGGCTGCGTGGAGCAGGGCTGCGTGGAGCAGGGCGGGGTGGAGCAGGGCGGGGTGGAGCAGGGCTGCGTGGAGCAGGGCTGCGTGGAGCAGGGCTGCGTGGAGCAGAGCTAGGAAGCTTGGGTGGTGGTGGAGGAGAAGGACTTGGGCTGCGGCTCACTAAATTAGGCTTTAGTAGAGCTGACTTGGACCCTCCAAAGCGAGACTTTGTGAACTACAAAAAGAAAAAAATGTATTAGATCATGATTGATGCTCCATACAATTTCACAAGTGTTGTGTCTAACTGTGGGCAGAGATAAAGAAACCAGATGCATGTATTATAGGTGTGTAACTATATTATTATGAATGGGTGTTTGACATTTGTTAGACTTCAAGACCATAATGATAAGAGCACAATGAAATAAAAAAAGTCTATTATTCACCATCGATAAACTGGGAGGAGGTCTCAAGAATGACCGTGGCGTCGCCAAAGCCTCAGTCTGTGAGGGCCCGGTTCCTTCTCTTGATGTCCCAGCTGCTACTGCTGTTGAGGTGGTAGCATGGGACACCGATGTTGTTGTTGCAGGGCCCGACTGGATTGACAACAGCAATAATGTAGCATTAGGACAGCAATGTTATAGTGTTATAACATAACATAATGCTGAGAGTAACTAATATTCGACACATGACCGTCATGCTGATGTTCAGCTCACAATGTAATCTCATGTGTTTATGTTATATGAATAAAAAGATTACTTTAGAGGCGTGAAAGCCACAAGAGCAGGCAGTGGATCCTCCGAACAGGACAGTTTGTCCACGGGTCTGCAAAGGGCACTTCTCAATCTGAGGAGATATTTTGGCGTTATTTACTCACAGTTTATAAGTATTTACGAATGTATAATTTTTTACCTTCTGATAGAGGTCATGCCACTTCCGCTGCCGTGGAGCTGGTCTGTTGCCTGCTCCAGAGGGCCAGACGCCTGTATTGGCAAAGGCCTTCCTTCAACCTGGCCATCCATTCACCATCCCCCATGGGCTTGTGGGACTTTGGTCTAGCACTCATCTGTTGTGGAAGTAATAAAGTTAAATTAAATCCCCAAATTTCTCATTTTTATTAAGCAAAAAGAAGTGAATTATAATATATTATAATTTCTAAGGCTGCATGCTTTGTAAAACGTGTAGAACTCTGTTTAAAAACGTGTAAAACTCTGTTTAAAAACAATAAACTCTGTTTAAAAACAATAAATTCTGTTTGTAAAACACCCCAATAACTGTAGAAAAACGAAAACACAATGCCTATTCTTACCATGGAAATGTTAAACATAATATTTTATTTTATTTTTTAATTTTATTCGACTTTAAATCATTAAACTCTTGTAAGATAACTGCTCCTTGCGCGTAATTGTTATTAACGGGAGACAAGAAACAAAGCCCTACTTCGACGGGCAAAAACACAGACAAAAAATAGATTATTTGTTATAAAAGTTAGAAATATTTTTCTGGTTAAATTACTGACATGTATTTAAAGCGGATTTCATTCATACATTAAAGCTAACGTGGGTAGTGACAAATATTTTGAAAAGTAGTGTGTTATAACTAGCGTTGCATGCACGACATTTTATGCAAGAAAATAAACATAAAATGTTATTTACATGGCTAGATAGTAATCCTTAATATTAAAAACTTACCTTCTCAATGTAACAGTCTGCAATCGCTCCTTGTGACGCAAATGAAGTAGCGAGGGAGGGGGTCGGTAGATGAGCAAGTTCATGCGCGCGCAGGGGGGGAGGGTTTAGCGCCTGTGATTGGTCAGGCTCACTCGAGCCCCCTCTGCTTCATGATTGGTTTTCGCTTAAAGGAACTCTGTTACACGATTGGTCGAGCTGAGAGCACCTCTGCTTCATGATTGGTTTTTCACTTAAAGGAACTCTGTTACACGATTGGTCGAGAGAAGACAGTCTGACGTGCGATGGGTAGCGCCACAGAGACATGTCACCCATGTAACAGACTTGATTTATTTTGTTAAATTAAACTGGGAAGTATGTGAAATCCTTACCTGCAGAAATGACACCATAATTCGGGCTCACCTGATTTCTGATGTCTATCAAGGCCTTGTTTGGGCTGTAGACGGCACATTGTTCTGAAGGTCTTGAGATCTGAGCCTCACACGGGGCGCCTAAAAAATGAGTTGATAGTGAATTTTTGGCGGTTCACATATATTGAGTAAGATGGCCTAGCGTTCCCCACCATGAGTTAAAGGCACTTGATGGAAAATACGCCTTCTTCTCAACCACTGGCTCATCAGTTCACTCGTGTTTCTCTTCAGATCGTATAAATCTTTCGCCTTTTACTAAAGATTTCCGTGGAGAGGGACAACATGAGTCTTTACCAATTTTTTGATGCCCTGCTTTGTTGGGGCTTCCTCATATGTTCAATGAAAACAACTGTCTTTAAAAACTGCTTGGTCATAGAAAGTGTTTCATGGAACCATTTTTGTCATAGAGCATCCTAAAAGTTTTGATCATCCTTTAGCAAATTTGAACAAAGGTGGGGTTACTGTTATATTGTTGAGGATTGTGAAGCAAAAAAAAGCTGCCGTTGTACCAGCTTCGGTTTCAATGGCATTCACCATGGGTCTTCGTTTAGAGATGGTCCTATCAAAACTGGGCCGTCCCTGGGTGGGCTTGAACCACCAACCTTTCGGTTAACAGCCGAACGCGCTAACCAATTGCGCCACAGAGACATGTCACCCATGTAACAGACTTGATTTATTTTGTTAAATTAAACTGGGAAGTATGTGAAATCCTTACCTGCAGAAATGACACCATAATTCGGGTTCACCTGATTTCTGATGTCTATCAAGGCCTTGTTTGGGCTGTAGACGGCACATTGTTCTGAAGGTCTTGAGATCTGAGCCTCACACGGGGCGCCTAAAAAATGAGTTGATAGTGAATTTTTGGCGGTTCACATATATTGAGTAAGATGGCCTAGCGTTCCCCACCATGAGTTAAAGGCACTTGATGGAAAATACGCCTTCTTCTCAACCACTGGCTCATCAGTTCACTCGTGTTTCTCTTCAGATCGTATAAACCTTTCGCCTTTTACTAAAGATTTCCGTGGAGAGGGACAACATGAGTCTTTACCAATTTTTTGATGCCCTGCTTTGTTGGGGCTTCCTCATATGTTCAATGAAAACAACTGTCTTTAAAAACTGCTTGGTCATAGAAAGTGTTTCATGGAACCATTTTTGTCATAGAGCATCCTAAAAGTTTTGATCATCCTTTAGCAAATTTGAACAAAGGTGGGGTTACTGTTATATTGTTGAGGATTGTGAAGCAAAAAAAAGCTGCCGTTGTACCAGCTTCGGTTTCAATGGCATTCGTTTAGAGATGGTACTCTCAAAACTGGGCCGTCCCTGGTTGGGCTTGAACCACAAACCTTTCGGTTAACAGCCGAACGCACTAACCAAATGCGCCACAGAGACATGTCACCCATGTAACAGACTTGATTTATTTTGTTAAATTAAACTGGGAAGTATGTGAAATCCTTACCTGCAGAAATGACACCATAATTCGGGCTCACCTGATTTCTGATGTCTATCAAGGCCTTGTTTGGGCTGTAGACGGCACATTGTTCTGAAGGTCTTGAGATCTGAGCCTCACACGGGGCGGCTAAAAAATGAGTTGATAGTGAATTTTTGGCGGTTCACATATATTGAGTAAGATGGCCTAGCGTTCCCCACCATGAGTTAAAGGCACTTGATGGAAAATACGCCTTCTTCTCAACCACTGGCTCATCAGTTCACTCGTGTTTCTCTTCAGATCGTATAAATCTTTCGCCTTTTACTAAAGATTTCCGTGGAGAGGGACAACATGAGTCTTTACCAATTTTTTGATGCCCTGCTTTGTTGGGGCTTCATCATATGTTCAATGAAAACAACTGTCTTTAAAAACTGCTTGGTCATAGAAAGTGTTTCATGGAACCATTTTTGTCATAGAGCATCCTAAAAGTTTTGATCATCCTTTAGCAAATTTGAACAAAGGTGGGGTTACTGTTATATTGTTGAGGATTGTGAAGCAAAAAAAAGCTGCCGTTGTACCAGCTTCAGTTTCAATGGCATTCACCATGGGTCTTCGTTTAGAGATGGTCCTATCAAAACTGGGCCGTCCCTGGGTGGGCTTGAACCACCAACCTTTCGGTTAACAGCCGAACGCGCTAACCAATTGCGCCATAGAGACATGTCACCCATGTAACAGACTTGATTTATTTTGTTAAATTAAACTGGGAAGTATGTGAAATCCTTACCTGCAGAAATGACACCATAATTCGGGCTCACCTGATTTCTGATGTCTATCAAGGCCTTGTTTGGGCTGTAGACGGCACATTGTTCTGAAGGTCTTGAGATCTGAGCCTCACACGGGGCGCCTAAAAAATGAGTTGATAGTGAATTTTTGGCGGTTCACATATATTGAGTAAGATGGCCTAGCGTTCCCCACCATGAGTTAAAGGCACTTGATGGAAAATACGCCTTCTTCTCACCCACTGGCTCATCAGTTCACTCGTGTTTCTCTTCAGATCGTATAAATCTTTCGCCTTTTACTAAAGATTTCCGTGGAGAGGGACAACATGAGTCTTTACCAATTTTTTGATGCCCTGCTTTGTTGGGGCTTCCTCATATGTTCAATGAAAACAACTGTCTTTAAAAACTGCTTGGTCATAGAAAGTGTTTCATGGAACCATTTTTGTCATAGAGCATCCTAAAAGTTTTGATCATCCTTTAGCAAATTTGAACAAAGGTGGGGTTACTGTTATATTGTTGAGGATTGTGAAGCAAAAAAAAGCTGCCGTTGTACCAGCTTTGGTTTCAATGGCATTCGTTTAGAGATGGTACTCTCAAAACTGGGCCGTCCCTGGTTGGGCTTGAACCACAAACCTTTCGGTTAACAGCCGAACGCACTAACCAAATGCGCCACAGAGACATGTCACCCATGTAACAGACTTGATTTATTTTGTTAAATTAAACTGGGAAGTATGTGAAATCCTTACCTGCAGAAATGACACCATAATTCGGGTTCACCTGATTTCTGATGTCTATCAAGGCCTTGTTTGGGCTGTAGACGGCACATTGTTCTGAAGGTCTTGAGATCTGAGCCTCACACGGGGCGCCTAAAAAATGAGTTGATAGTGAATTTTTGGCGGTTCACATATATTGAGTAAGATGGCCTAGCGTTCCCCACCATGAGTTAAAGGCACTTGATGGAAAATACGCCTTCTTCTCACCCACTGGCTCATCAGTTCACTCGTGTTTCTCTTCAGATCGTATAAATCTTTCGCCTTTTACTAAAGATTTCCGTGGAGAGGGACAACATGAGTCTTTACCAATTTTTTGATGCCCTTCTTTGTTGGGGCTTCCTCATATGTTCAATGAAAACAACTGTCTTTAAAAACTGCTTGGTCATAGAAAGTGTTTCATGGAACCATTTTTGTCATAGAGCATCCTAAAAGTTTTGATCATCCTTTAGCAAATTTGAACAAAGGTGGGGTTACTGTTATATTGTTGAGGATTGTGAAGCAAAAAAAAGCTGCCGTTGTACCAGCTTCGGTTTCAATGGCATTCGTTTAGAGATGGTACTCTCAAAACTGGGCCGTCCCTGGTTGGGCTTGAACCACAAACCTTTCGGTTAACAGCCGAACGCACTAACCAAATGCGCCACAGAGACATGTCACCCATGTAACAGACTTGATTTATTTTGTTAAATTAAACTGGGAAGTATGTGAAATCCTTACCTGCAGAAATGACACCATAATTCGGGCTCACCTGATTTCTGATGTCTATCAAGGCCTTGTTTGGGCTGTAGACGGCACATTGTTCTGAAGGTCTTGAGATCTGAGCCTCACACGGGGCGCCTAAAAAATGAGTTGATAGTGAATTTTTGGCGGTTCACATATATTGAGTAAGATGGCCTAGCGTTCCCCACCATGAGTTAAAGGCACTTGATGGAAAATACGCCTTCTTCTCACCCACTGGCTCATCAGTTCACTCGTGTTTCTCTTCAGATCGTATAAATCTTTCGCCTTTTACGAAAGATTTCCGTGGAGAGGGACAACATGAGTCTTTACCAATTTTTTGATGCCCTGCTTTGTTGGGGCTTCCTCATATGTTCAATGAAAACAACTGTCTTTAAAAACTGCTTGGTCATAGAAAGTGTTTCATGGAACCATTTTTGTCATAGAGCATCCTAAAAGTTTTGATCATCCTTTAGCAAATTTGAACAAAGGTGGGGTTACTGTTATATTGTTGAGGATTGTGAAGCAAAAAAAAGCTGCCGTTGTACCAGCTTTGGTTTCAATGGCATTCGTTTAGAGATGGTACTCTCAAAACTGGGCCGTCCCTGGTTGGGCTTGAACCACAAACCTTTCGGTTAACAGCCGAACGCACTAACCAAATGCGCCACAGAGACATGTCACCCATGTAACAGACTTGATTTATTTTGTTAAATTAAACTGGGAAGTATGTGAAATCCTTACCTGCAGAAATGACACCATAATTCGGGTTCACCTGATTTCTGATGTCTATCAAGGCCTTGTTTGGGCTGTAGACGGCACATTGTTCTGAAGGTCTTGAGATCTGAGCCTCACACGGGGCGCCTAAAAAATGAGTTGATAGTGAATTTTTGGCGGTTCACATATATTGAGTAAGATGGCCTAGCGTTCCCCACCATGAGTTAAAGGCACTTGATGGAAAATACGCCTTCTTCTCACCCACTGGCTCATCAGTTCACTCGTGTTTCTCTTCAGATCGTATAAATCTTTCGCCTTTTACTAAAGATTTCCGTGGAGAGGGACAACATGAGTCTTTACCAATTTTTTGATGCCCTTCTTTGTTGGGGCTTCCTCATATGTTCAATGAAAACAACTGTCTTTAAAAACTGCTTGGTCATAGAAAGTGTTTCATGGAACCATTTTTGTCATAGAGCATCCTAAAAGTTTTGATCATCCTTTAGCAAATTTGAACAAAGGTGGGGTTACTGTTATATTGTTGAGGATTGTGAAGCAAAAAAAAGCTGCCGTTGTACCAGCTTCGGTTTCAATGGCATTCGTTTAGAGATGGTACTCTCAAAACTGGGCCGTCCCTGGTTGGGCTTGAACCACAAACCTTTCGGTTAACAGCCGAACGCACTAACCAAATGCGCCACAGAGACATGTCACCCATGTAACAGACTTGATTTATTTTGTTAAATTAAACTGGGAAGTATATGAAATCCTTACCTGCAGAAATGACACCATAATTCGGGTTCACCTGATTTCTGATGTCTATCAAGGCCTTGTTTGGGCTGTAGACGGCACATTGTTCTGAAGGTCTTGAGATCTGAGCCTCACACGGGGCGGCTAAAAAATGAGTTGATAGTGAATTTTTGCCGGTTCACATATATTGAGTAAGATGGCCTAGCGTTCCCCACCATGAGTTAAAGGCACTTGATGGAAAATACGCCTTCTTCTCAACCACTGGCTCATCAGTTCACTCGTGTTTCTCTTCAGATCGTATAAATCTTTCGCCTTTTACTAAAGATTTCCGTGGAGAGGGACAACATGAGTCTTTACCAATTTTTTGATGCCCTGCTTTGTTGGGGCATCCTCATATGTTCAATGAAAACAACTGTCTTTAAAAACTGCTTGGTCATAGAAAGTGTTTCATGGAACCATTTTTGTCATAGAGCATCCTAAAAGTTTTGATCATCCTTTAGCAAATTTGAACAAAGGTGGGGTTACTGTTATATTGTTGAGGATTGTGAAGCAAAAAAAAGCTGCCGTTGTACCAGCTTCAGTTTCAATGGCATTCACCATGGGTCTTCGTTTAGAGATGGTCCTATCAAAACTGGGCCGTCCCTGGGTGGGCTTGAACCACCAACCTTTCGGTTAACAGCCGAACGCGCTAACCAATTGCGCCACAGAGACATGTCACCCATGTAACAGACTTGATTTATTTTGTTAAATTAAACTGGGAAGTATGTGAAATCCTTACCTGCAGAAATGACACCATAATTCGGGCTCACCTGATTTCTGATGTCTATCAAGGCCTTGTTTGGGCTGTAGACGGCACATTGTTCTGAAGGTCTTGAGATCTGAGCCTCACACGGGGCGCCTAAAAAATGAGTTGATAGTGAATTTTTGGCGGTTCACATATATTGAGTAAGATGGCCTAGCGTTCCCCACCATGAGTTAAAGGCACTTGATGGAAAATACGCCTTCTTCTCACCCACTGGCTCATCAGTTCACTCGTGTTTCTCTTCAGATCGTATAAATCTTTCGCCTTTTACGAAAGATTTCCGTGGAGAGGGACAACATGAGTCTTTACCAATTTTTTGATGCCCTGCTTTGTTGGGGCTTCCTCATATGTTCAATGAAAACAACTGTCTTTAAAAACTGCTTGGTCATAGAAAGTGTTTCATGGAACCATTTTTGTCATAGAGCATCCTAAAAGTTTTGATCATCCTTTAGCAAATTTGAACAAAGGTGGGGTTACTGTTATATTGTTGAGGATTGTGAAGCAAAAAAAAGCTGCCGTTGTACCAGCTTCGGTTTCAATGGCATTCGTTTAGAGATGGTACTCTCAAAACTGGGCCGTCCCTGGTTGGGCTTGAACCACAAACCTTTCGGTTAACAGCCGAACGCACTAACCAAATGCGCCACAGAGACATGTCACCCATGTAACAGACTTGATTTATTTTGTTAAATTAAACTGGGAAGTATGTGAAATCCTTACCTGCAGAAATGACACCATAATTCGGGCTCACCTGATTTCTGATGTCTATCAAGGCCTTGTTTGGGCTGTAGACGGCACATTGTTCTGAAGGTCTTGAGATCTGAGCCTCACACGGGGCGGCTAAAAAATGAGTTGATAGTGAATTTTTGGCGGTTCACATATATTGAGTAAGATGGCCTAGCGTTCCCCACCATGAGTTAAAGGCACTTGATGGAAAATACGCCTTCTTCTCAACCACTGGCTCATCAGTTCACTCGTGTTTCTCTTCAGATCGTATAAATCTTTCGCCTTTTACTAAAGATTTCCGTGGAGAGGGACAACATGAGTCTTTACCAATTTTTTGATGCCCTGCTTTGTTGGGGCTTCCTCATATGTTCAATGAAAACAACTGTCTTTAAAAACTGCTTGGTCATAGAAAGTGTTTCATGGAACCATTTTTGTCATAGAGCATCCTAAAAGTTTTGATCATCCTTTAGCAAATTTGAACAAAGGTGGGGTTACTGTTATATTGTTGAGGATTGTGAAGCAAAAAAAAGCTGCCGTTGTACCAGCTTCAGTTTCAATGGCATTCACCATGGGTCTTCGTTTAGAGATGGTCCTATCAAAACTGGGCCGTCCCTGGGTGGGCTTGAACCACCAACCTTTCGGTTAACAGCCGAACGCGCTAACCAATTGCGCCATAGAGACATGTCACCCATGTAACAGACTTGATTTATTTTGTTAAATTAAACTGGGAAGTATGTGAAATCCTTACCTGCAGAAATGACACCATAATTCGGGCTCACCTGATTTCTGATGTCTATCAAGGCCTTGTTTGGGCTGTAGACGGCACATTGTTCTGAAGGTCTTGAGATCTGAGCCTCACACGGGGCGCCTAAAAAATGAGTTGATAGTGAATTTTTGGCGGTTCACATATATTGAGTAAGATGGCCTAGCGTTCCCCACCATGAGTTAAAGGCACTTGATGGAAAATACGCCTTCTTCTCACCCACTGGCTCATCAGTTCACTCGTGTTTCTCTTCAGATCGTATAAATCTTTCGCCTTTTACTAAAGATTTCCGTGGAGAGGGACAACATGAGTCTTTACCAATTTTTTGATGCCCTGCTTTGTTGGGGCTTCCTCATATGTTCAATGAAAACAACTGTCTTTAAAAACTGCTTGGTCATAGAAAGTGTTTCATGGAACCATTTTTGTCATAGAGCATCCTAAAAGTTTTGATCATCCTTTAGCAAATTTGAACAAAGGTGGGGTTACTGTTATATTGTTGAGGATTGTGAAGCAAAAAGAAGCTGCCGTTGTACCAGCTTCGGTTTCAATGGCATTCGTTTAGAGATGGTACTCTCAAAACTGGGCCGTCCCTGGTTGGGCTTGAACCACAAACCTTTCGGTTAACAGCCGAACGCACTAACCAAATGCGCCACAGAGACATGTCACCCATGTAACAGACTTGATTTATTTTGTTAAATTAAACTGGGAAGTATGTGAAATCCTTACCTGCAGAAATGACACCATAATTCGGGCTCACCTGATTTCTGATGTCTATCAAGGCCTTGTTTGGGCTGTAGACGGCACATTGTTCTGAAGGTCTTGAGATCTGAGCCTCACACGGGGCGGCTAAAAAATGAGTTGATAGTGAATTTTTGGCGGTTCACATATATTGAGTAAGATGGCCTAGCGTTCCCCACCATGAGTTAAAGGCACTTGATGGAAAATACGCCTTCTTCTCAACCACTGGCTCATCAGTTCACTCGTGTTTCTCTTCAGATCGTATAAATCTTTCGCCTTTTACTAAAGATTTCCGTGGAGAGGGACAACATGAGTCTTTACCAATTTTTTGATGCCCTGCTTTGTTGGGGCTTCCTCATATGTTCAATGAAAACAACTGTCTTTAAAAACTGCTTGGTAGAAAGTGTTTCATGGAACCATTTTTGTCATAGAGCATCCTAAAAGTTTTGATCATCCTTTAGCAAATTTGAACAAAGGTGGGGTTACTGTTATATTGTTGAGGATTGTGAAGCAAAAAAAAGCTGCCGTTGTACCAGCTTCAGTTTCAATGGCATTCACCATGGGTCTTCGTTTAGAGATGGTCCTATCAAAACTGGGCCGTCCCTGGGTGGGCTTGAACCACCAACCTTTCGGTTAACAGCCGAACGCGCTAACCAATTGCGCCACAGAGACATGTCACCCATGTAACAGACTTGATTTATTTTGTTAAATTAAACTGGGAAGTATGTGAAATCCTTACCTGCAGAAATGACACCATAATTCGGGCTCACCTGATTTCTGATGTCTATCAAGGCCTTGTTTGGGCTGTAGACGGCACATTGTTCTGAAGGTCTTGAGATCTGAGCCTCACACGGGGCGCCTAAAAAATGAGTTGATAGTGAATTTTTGGCGGTTCACATATATTGAGTAAGATGGCCTAGCGTTCCCCACCATGAGTTAAAGGCACTTGATGGAAAATACGCCTTCTTCTCAACCACTGGCTCATCAGTTCACTCGTGTTTCTCTTCAGATCGTATAAACCTTTCGCCTTTTACTAAAGATTTCCGTGGAGAGGGACAACATGAGTCTTTACCAATTTTTTGATGCCCTGCTTTGTTGGGGCTTCCTCATATGTTCAATGAAAACAACTGTCTTTAAAAACTGCTTGGTCATAGAAAGTGCTTCATGGAACCATTTTTGTCATAGAGCATCCTAAAAGTTTTGATCATCCTTTAGCAAATTTGAACAAAGGTGGGGTTACTGTTATATTGTTGAGGATTGTGAAGCAAAAAAAAGCTGCCGTTGTACCAGCTTCGGTTTCAATGGCATTCACCATGGGTCTTCGTTTAGAGATGGTCCTATCAAAACTGGGCCGTCCCTGGGTGGGCTTGAACCACCAACCTTTCGGTTAACAGCCGAACGCGCTAACCAATTGCGCCAAAGCTGGCGCACGTTAGTCTGTTAAGGGGGGGGAAGAAGGAAGAGAAGAGGGGAGAAGGGGGAGGAAGAAAAAAGAAGAAAAAAGAGGAAAAAAGAGGAAAAAAAGAGGGGAAAGGGAAATATTCAGGAAACTGAATTTATCCCATTTTTAGTGATCGTTGTTATGCTATTGACAGTTTTTATCAACTATGGGCATTGTATTTAAATAAAATATGTTGGTTATGTTAAGGGAAGTTGATACATATTCTGCTTTTCTTTCTTGTGATGTGATGAAACATGCAAAACACAAACAGATGTTTCAATATATATATATGTTTAATTTAGTAAAACACACAAGAAAAATTTACACATCAACCCAAAACCAGTAAAAAAACCAAATATTTTATATACAATACATATTATATATATTTTTTTAATATCCTCAAGCCACTTCTCTTTAGGAACAGTCTCAGTCGAAGGGCAGTACATTTTCCCCTGATACTGACTGTGCCCAGTCTCCTTTGTCCTAAACTGCCCACATTTTTTACAGCTGTTGTGCTCCTCCTTGCGGTTCACCCTTCTAACCGGAGCTGGAGCAGGTGCATGTACAGGTGCAGGAGAGGCACAGAGGAAGACTCCTAGAGAGGGCCCACTAAGGGCGGATGGTGTCACTAGGAGCATCCTTGGTTGGGGAAAGGCAGGGCTGCGTGGAGCAGGGCTGCGTGGAGCAGGGCTGCGTGGAGCAGGGCTGGGTGGAGCAAGGCAGGGTGGAGCAGGGCTGCGTGGAGCAGGGCTGCGTGGAGCAGGGCTGCGTGGAGCAGGGCTGGGTGGAGCAGGGCGGGGTGGAGCAGGGCGGGGTGGAGCAGGGCTGCGTGGAGCAGGGCGGGGTGGAGCAGGGCGGGGTGGAGCAGGGCTGCGTGGAGCAGGGCTGCGTGGAGCAGGGCGGGGTGGAGCAGGGCGGGGTGGAGCAGGGCGGGGTGGAGCAGGGCTGCGTGGAGCAGGGCTGCGTGGAGCAGGGCTGCGTGGAGCAGAGCTAGGAAGCTTGGGTGGTGGTGGAGGAGAAGGACTTGGGCTGCGGCTCACTAAATTAGGCTTTAGTAGAGCTGACTTGGACCCTCCAAAGCGAGACTTTGTGAACTACAAAAAGAAAAAAATGTATTAGATCATGATTGATGCTCCATACAATTTCACAAGTGTTGTGTCTAACTGTGGGCAGAGATAAAGAAACCAGATGCATGTATTATAGGTGTGTAACTATATTATTATGAATGGGTGTTTGACATTTGTTAGACTTCAAGACCATAATGATAAGAGCACAATGAAATAAAAAAAGACTATTATTCACCATCGATAAACTGGGAGGAGGTCTCAAGAATGACCGCGGCGTCGCCAAAGCCTCAGTCTGTGAGGGCCCGGTTCCTTCTCTTGATGTCCCAGCTGCTACTGCTGTTGAGGTGGTAGCATGGGACACCGATGTTGTTGTTGCAGGGCCCGACTGGATTGACAACAGCAATAATGTAGCATTAGGACAGCAATGTTATAGTGTTATAACATAACATAATGCTGAGAGTAACTAATATTCGACACATGACCGTCATGCTGATGTTCAGCTCACAATGTAATCTCATGTGTTTATGTTATATGAATAAAAAGATTACTTTAGAGGCGTGAAAGCCACAAGAGCAGGCAGTGGATCCTCCGAACAGGACAGTTTGTCCACGGGTCTGCAAAGGGCACTTCTCAATCTGAGGAGATATTTTGGCGTTATTTACTCACAGTTTATAAGTATTTACGAATGTATAATTTTTTACCTTCTGATAGAGGTCATGCCACTTCCGCTGCCGTGGAGCTGGTCTGTTGCCTGCTCCAGAGGGCCAGACGCCTGTATTGGCAAAGGCCTTCCTTCAACCTGGCCATCCATTCACCATCCCCCATGGGCTTGTGGGACTTTGGTCTAGCACTCATCTGTTGTGGAAGTAATAAAGTTAAATTAAATCCCCAAATTTCTCATTTTTATTAAGCAAAAAGAAGTGAATTATAATATATTATAATTTCTAAGGCTGCATGCTTTGTAAAACGTGTAGAACTCTGTTTAAAAACGTGTAAAACTCTGTTTAAAAACAATAAACTCTGTTTAAAAACAATAAATTCTGTTTGTAAAACACCCCAATAACTGTAGAAAAACGAAAACACAATGCCTATTCTTACCATGGAAATGTTAAACATAATATTTTATTTTATTTTTTAATTTTATTCGACTTTAAATCATTAAACTCTTGTAAGATAACTGCTCCTTGCGCGTAATTGTTATTAACGGGAGACAAGAAACAAAGCCCTACTTCGACGGGCAAAAACACAGACAAAAAATAGATTATTTGTTATAAAAGTTAGAAATATTTTTCTGGTTAAATTACTGACATGTATTTAAAGCGGATTTCATTCATACATTAAAGCTAACGTGGGTAGTGACAAATATTTTGAAAAGTAGTGTGTTATAACTAGCGTTGCATGCACGACATTTTATGCAAGAAAATAAACATAAAATGTTATTTACATGGCTAGATAGTAATCCTTAATATTAAAAACTTACCTTCTCAATGTAACAGTCTGCAATCGCTCCTTGTGACGCAAATGAAGTAGCGAGGGAGGGGGTCGGTAGATGAGCAAGTTCATGCGCGCGCAGGGGGGGAGGGTTTAGCGCCTGTGATTGGTCAGGCTCACTCGAGCCCCCTCTGCTTCATGATTGGTTTTCGCTTAAAGGAACTCTGTTACACGATTGGTCGAGCTGAGAGCACCTCTGCTTCATGATTGGTTTTTCACTTAAAGGAACTCTGTTACACGATTGGTCGAGAGAAGACAGTCTGACGTGCGATGGGTAGCGCCACAGAGACATGTCACCCATGTAACAGACTTGATTTATTTTGTTAAATTAAACTGGGAAGTATGTGAAATCCTTACCTGCAGAAATGACACCATAATTCGGGCTCACCTGATTTCTGATGTCTATCAAGGCCTTGTTTGGGCTGTAGACGGCACATTGTTCTGAAGGTCTTGAGATCTGAGCCTCACACGGGGCGCCTAAAAAATGAGTTGATAGTGAATTTTTGGCGGTTCACATATATTGAGTAAGATGGCCTAGCGTTCCCCACCATGAGTTAAAGGCACTTGATGGAAAATACGCCTTCTTCTCAACCACTGGCTCATCAGTTCACTCGTGTTTCTCTTCAGATCGTATAAATCTTTCGCCTTTTACTAAAGATTTCCGTGGAGAGGGACAACATGAGTCTTTACCAATTTTTTGATGCCCTGCTTTGTTGGGGCTTCCTCATATGTTCAATGAAAACAACTGTCTTTAAAAACTGCTTGGTCATAGAAAGTGTTTCATGGAACCATTTTTGTCATAGAGCATCCTAAAAGTTTTGATCATCCTTTAGCAAATTTGAACAAAGGTGGGGTTACTGTTATATTGTTGAGGATTGTGAAGCAAAAAAAAGCTGCCGTTGTACCAGCTTCGGTTTCAATGGCATTCACCATGGGTCTTCGTTTAGAGATGGTCCTATCAAAACTGGGCCGTCCCTGGGTGGGCTTGAACCACCAACCTTTCGGTTAACAGCCGAACGCGCTAACCAATTGCGCCACAGAGACATGTCACCCATGTAACAGACTTGATTTATTTTGTTAAATTAAACTGGGAAGTATGTGAAATCCTTACCTGCAGAAATGACACCATAATTCGGGCTCACCTGATTTCTGATGTCTATCAAGGCCTTGTTTGGGCTGTAGACGGCACATTGTTCTGAAGGTCTTGAGATCTGAGCCTCACACGGGGCGCCTAAAAAATGAGTTGATAGTGAATTTTTGGCGGTTCACATATATTGAGTAAGATGGCCTAGCGTTCCCCACCATGAGTTAAAGGCACTTGATGGAAAATACGCCTTCTTCTCACCCACTGGCTCATCAGTTCACTCGTGTTTCTCTTCAGATCGTATAAATCTTTCGCCTTTTACTAAAGATTTCCGTGGAGAGGGACAACATGAGTCTTTACCAATTTTTTGATGCCCTGCTTTGTTGGGGCTTCCTCATATGTTCAATGAAAACAACTGTCTTTAAAAACTGCTTGGTCATAGAAAGTGTTTCATGGAACCATTTTTGTCATAGAGCATCCTAAAAGTTTTGATCATCCTTTAGCAAATTTGAACAAAGGTGGGGTTACTGTTATATTGTTGAGGATTGTGAAGCAAAAAAAAGCTGCCGTTGTACCAGCTTCGGTTTCAATGGCATTCACCATGGGTCTTCGTTTAGAGATGGTCCTATCAAAACTGGGCCGTCCCTGGGTGGGCTTGAACCACCAACCTTTCGGTTAACAGCCGAACGCGCTAACCAATTGCGCCACAGAGACATGTCACCCATGTAACAGACTTGATTTATTTTGTTAAATTAAACTGGGAAGTATGTGAAATCCTTACCTGCAGAAATGACACCATAATTCGGGTTCACCTGATTTCTGATGTCTATCAAGGCCTTGTTTGGGCTGTAGACGGCACATTGTTCTGAAGGTCTTGAGATCTGAGCCTCACACGGGGCGCCTAAAAAATGAGTTGATAGTGAATTTTTGGCGGTTCACATATATTGAGTAAGATGGCCTAGCGTTCCCCACCATGAGTTAAAGGCACTTGATGGAAAATACGCCTTCTTCTCAACCACTGGCTCATCAGTTCACTCGTGTTTCTCTTCAGATCGTATAAACCTTTCGCCTTTTACTAAAGATTTCCGTGGAGAGGGACAATATGAGTCTTTACCAATTTTTTGATGCCCTGCTTTGTTGGGGCTTCCTCATATGTTCAATGAAAACAACTGTCTTTAAAAACTGCTTGGTCATAGAAAGTGTTTCATGGAACCATTTTTGTCATAGAGCATCCTAAAAGTTTTGATCATCCTTTAGCAAATTTGAACAAAGGTGGGGTTACTGTTATATTGTTGAGGATTGTGAAGCAAAAAAAAGCTGCCGTTGTACCAGCTTCGGTTTCAATGGCATTCGTTTAGAGATGGTACTCTCAAAACTGGGCCGTCCCTGGTTGGGCTTGAACCACAAACCTTTCGGTTAACAGCCGAACGCACTAACCAAATGCGCCACAGAGACATGTCACCCATGTAACAGACTTGATTTATTTTGTTAAATTAAACTGGGAAGTATATGAAATCCTTACCTGCAGAAATGACACCATAATTCGGGTTCACCTGATTTCTGATGTCTATCAAGGCCTTGTTTGGGCTGTAGACGGCACATCGTTCTGAAGGTCTTGAGATCTGAGCCTCACACGGGGCGGCTAAAAAATGAGTTGATAGTGAATTTTTGGCGGTTCACATATATTGAGTAAGATGGCCTAGCGTTCCCCACCATGAGTTAAAGGCACTTGATGGAAAATACGCCTTCTTCTCAACCACTGGCTCATCAGTTCACTCGTGTTTCTCTTCAGATCGTATAAATCTTTCGCCTTTTACTAAAGATTTCCGTGGAGAGGGACAACATGAGTCTTTACCAATTTTTTGATGCCCTGCTTTGGTGGGGCTTCCTCATATGTTCAATGAAAACAACTGTCTTTAAAAACTGCTTGGTCATAGAAAGTGTTTCATGGAACCATTTTTGTCATAGAGCATCCTAAAAGTTTTGATCATCCTTTAGCAAATTTGAACAAAGGTGGGGTTACTGTTATATTGTTGAGGATTGTGAAGCAAAAAAAAGCTGCCGTTGTACCAGCTTCGGTTTCAATGGCATTCGTTTAGAGATGGTACTCTCAAAACTGGGCCGTCCCTGGTTGGGCTTGAACCACAAACCTTTCGGTTAACAGCCGAACGCACTAACCAAATGCGCCACAGAGACATGTCACCCATGTAACAGACTTGATTTATTTTGTTAAATTAAACTGGGAAGTATATGAAATCCTTACCTGCAGAAATGACACCATAATTCGGGTTCACCTGATTTCTGATGTCTATCAAGGCCTTGTTTGGGCTGTAGACGGCACATTGTTCTGAAGGTCTTGAGATCTGAGCCTCACACGGGGCGGCTAAAAAATGAGTTGATAGTGAATTTTTGGCGGTTCACATATATTGAGTAAGATGGCCTAGCGTTCCCCACCATGAGTTAAAGGCACTTGATGGAAAATACGCCTTCTTCTCAACCACTGGCTCATCAGTTCACTCGTGTTTCTCTTCAGATCGTATAAATCTTTCGCCTTTTACTAAAGATTTCCGTGGAGAGGGACAACATGAGTCTTTACCAATTTTTTGATGCCCTGCTTTGTTGGGGCTTCCTCATATGTTCAATGAAAACAACTGTCTTTAAAAACTGCTTGGTCATAGAAAGTGTTTCATGGAACCATTTTTGTCATAGAGCATCCTAAAAGTTTTGATCATCCTTTAGCAAATTTGAACAAAGGTGGGGTTACTGTTATATTGTTGAGGATTGTGAAGCAAAAAAAAGCTGCCGTTGTACCAGCTTCGGTTTCAATGGCATTCACCATGGGTCTTCGTTTAGAGATGGTCCTATCAAAACTGGGCCGTCCCTGGGTGGGCTTGAACCACCAACCTTTCGGTTAACAGCCGAACGCGCTAACCAATTGCGCCACAGAGACATGTCACCCATGTAACAGACTTGATTTATTTTGTTAAATTAAACTGGGAAGTATGTGAAATCCTTACCTGCAGAAATGACACCATAATTCGGGCTCACCTGATTTCTGATGTCTATCAAGGCCTTGTTTGGGCTGTAGACGGCACATTGTTCTGAAGGTCTTGAGATCTGAGCCTCACACGGGGCGCCTAAAAAATGAGTTGATAGTGAATTTTTGGCGGTTCACATATATTGAGTAAGATGGCCTAGCGTTCCCCACCATGAGTTAAAGGCACTTGATGGAAAATACGCCTTCTTCTCACCCACTGGCTCATCAGTTCACTCGTGTTTCTCTTCAGATCGTATAAATCTTTCGCCTTTTACTAAAGATTTCCGTGGAGAGGGACAACATGAGTCTTTACCAATTTTTTGATGCCCTGCTTTGTTGGGGCTTCCTCATATGTTCAATGAAAACAACTGTCTTTAAAAACTGCTTGGTCATAGAAAGTGTTTCATGGAACCATTTTTGTCATAGAGCATCCTAAAAGTTTTGATCATCCTTTAGCAAATTTGAACAAAGGTGGGGTTACTGTTATATTGTTGAGGATTGTGAAGCAAAAAAAAGCTGCCGTTGTACCAGCTTCGGTTTCAATGGCATTCACCATGGGTCTTCGTTTAGAGATGGTCCTATCAAAACTGGGCCGTCCCTGGGTGGGCTTGAACCACCAACCTTTCGGTTAACAGCCGAACGCGCTAACCAATTGCGCCACAGAGACATGTCACCCATGTAACAGACTTGATTTATTTTGTTAAATTAAACTGGGAAGTATGTGAAATCCTTACCTGCAGAAATGACACCATAATTCGGGTTCACCTGATTTCTGATGTCTATCAAGGCCTTGTTTGGGCTGTAGACGGCACATTGTTCTGAAGGTCTTGAGATCTGAGCCTCACACGGGGCGCCTAAAAAATGAGTTGATAGTGAATTTTTGGCGGTTCACATATATTGAGTAAGATGGCCTAGCGTTCCCCACCATGAGTTAAAGGCACTTGATGGAAAATACGCCTTCTTCTCAACCACTGGCTCATCAGTTCACTCGTGTTTCTCTTCAGATCGTATAAACCTTTCGCCTTTTACTAAAGATTTCCGTGGAGAGGGACAATATGAGTCTTTACCAATTTTTTGATGCCCTGCTTTGTTGGGGCTTCCTCATATGTTCAATGAAAACAACTGTCTTTAAAAACTGCTTGGTCATAGAAAGTGTTTCATGGAACCATTTTTGTCATAGAGCATCCTAAAAGTTTTGATCATCCTTTAGCAAATTTGAACAAAGGTGGGGTTACTGTTATATTGTTGAGGATTGTGAAGCAAAAAAAAGCTGCCGTTGTACCAGCTTCGGTTTCAATGGCATTCACCATGGGTCTTCGTTTAGAGATGGTACTCTCAAAACTGGGCCGTTGGGCTTGAACCACAAACCTTTCGGTTAACAGCCGAACGCACTAACCAAATGCGCCACAGAGACATGTCACCCATGTAACAGACTTGATTTATTTTGTTAAATTAAACTGGGAAGTATGTGAAATCCTTACCTGCAGAAATGACACCATAATTCGGGTTCACCTGATTTCTGATGTCTATCAAGGCCTTGTTTGGGCTGTAGACGGCACATTGTTCTGAAGGTCTTGAGATCTGAGCCTCACACGGGGCGGCTAAAAAATGAGTTGATAGTGAATTTTTGGCGGTTCACATATATTGAGTAAGATGGCCTAGCGTTCCCCACCATGAGTTAAAGGCACTTGATGGAAAATACGCCTTCTTCTCACCCACTGGCTCATCAGTTCACTCGTGTTTCTCTTCAGATCGTATAAATCTTTCGCCTTTTACTAAAGATTTCCGTGGAGAGGGACAACATGAGTCTTTACCAATTTTTTGATGCCCTGCTTTGGTGGGGCTTCCTCATATGTTCAATGAAAACAACTGTCTTTAAAAACTGCTTGGTCATAGAAAGTGTTTCATGGAACCATTTTTGTCATAGAGCATCCTAAAAGTTTTGATCATCCTTTAGCAAATTTGAACAAAGGTGGGGTTACTGTTATATTGTTGAGGATTGTGAAGCAAAAAAAAGCTGCCGTTGTACCAGCTTCGGTTTCAATGGCATTCGTTTAGAGATGGTACTCTCAAAACTGGGCCGTCCCTGGTTGGGCTTGAACCACAAACCTTTCGGTTAACAGCCGAACGCACTAACCAAATGCGCCACAGAGACATGTCACCCATGTAACAGACTTGATTTATTTTGTTAAATTAAACTGGGAAGTATGTGAAATCCTTACCTGCAGAAATGACACCATAATTCGGGCTCACCTGATTTCTGATGTCTATCAAGGCCTTGTTTGGGCTGTAGACGGCACATTGTTCTGAAGGTCTTGAGATCTGAGCCTCACACGGGGCGGCTAAAAAATGAGTTGATAGTGAATTTTTGGCGGTTCACATATATTGAGTAAGATGGCCTAGCGTTCCCCACCATGAGTTAAAGGCACTTGATGGAAAATACGCCTTCTTCTCAACCACTGGCTCATCAGTTCACTCGTGTTTCTCTTCAGATCGTATAAATCTTTCGCCTTTTACTAAAGATTTCCGTGGAGAGGGACAACATGAGTCTTTACCAATTTTTTGATGCCCTGCTTTGTTGGGGCTTCCTCATATGTTCAATGAAAACAACTGTCTTTAAAAACTGCTTGGTCATAGAAAGTGTTTCATGGAACCATTTTTGTCATAGAGCATCCTAAAAGTTTTGATCATCCTTTAGCAAATTTGAACAAAGGTGGGGTTACTGTTATATTGTTGAGGATTGTGAAGCAAAAAAAAGCTGCCGTTGTACCAGCTTCGGTTTCAATGGCATTCATTTAGAGATGGTACTCTCAAAACTGGGCCGTCCCTGGTTGGGCTTGAACCACAAACCTTTCGGTTAACAGCCGAACGCACTAACCAAATGCGCCACAGAGACATGTCACCCATGTAACAGACTTGATTTATTTTGTTAAATTAAACTGGGAAGTATGTGAAATCCTTACCTGCAGAAATGACACCATAATTCGGGCTCACCTGATTTCTGATGTCTATCAAGGCCTTGTTTGGGCTGTAGACGGCACATTGTTCTGAAGGTCTTGAGATCTGAGCCTCACACGGGGCGGCTAAAAAATGAGTTGATAGTGAATTTTTGGCGGTTCACATATATTGAGTAAGATGGCCTAGCGTTCCCCACCATGAGTTAAAGGCACTTGATGGAAAATACGCCTTCTTCTCAACCACTGGCTCATCAGTTCACTCGTGTTTCTCTTCAGATCGTATAAATCTTTCGCCTTTTACTAAAGATTTCCGTGGAGAGGGACAACATGAGTCTTTACCAATTTTTTGATGCCCTGCTTTGTTGGGGCTTCCTCATATGTTAAATGAAAACAACTGTCTTTAAAAACTGCTTGGTCATAGAAAGTGTTTCATGGAACCATTTTTGTCATAGAGCATCCTAAAAGTTTTGATCATCCTTTAGCAAATTTGAACAAAGGTGGGGTTACTGTTATATTGTTGAGGATTGTGAAGCAAAAAAAAGCTGCCGTTGTACCAGCTTCAGTTTCAATGGCATTCACCATGGGTCTTCGTTTAGAGATGGTCCTATCAAAACTGGGCCGTCCCTGGGTGGGCTTGAACCACCAACCTTTCGGTTAACAGCCGAACGCGCTAACCAATCGCGCCACAGAGACATGTCACCCATGTAACAGACTTGATTTATTTTGTTAAATTAAACTGGGAAGTATGTGAAATCCTTACCTGCAGAAATGACACCATAATTCGGGCTCACCTGATTTCTGATGTCTATCAAGGCCTTGTTTGGGCTGTAGACGGCACATTGTTCTGAAGGTCTTGAGATCTGAGCCTCACACGGGGCGCCTAAAAAATGAGTTGATAGTGAATTTTTGGCGGTTCACATATATTGAGTAAGATGGCCTAGCGTTCCCCACCATGAGTTAAAGGCACTTGATGGAAAATACGCCTTCTTCTCAACCACTGGCTCATCAGTTCACTCGTGTTTCTCTTCAGATCGTATAAATCTTTCGCCTTTTACTAAAGATTTCCGTGGAGAGGGACAACATGAGTCTTTACCAATTTTTTGATGCCCTGCTTTGTTGGGGCTTCCTCATATGTTCAATGAAAACAACTGTCTTTAAAAACTGCTTGGTCATAGAAAGTGTTTCATGGAACCATTTTTGTCATAGAGCATCCTAAAAGTTTTGATCATCCTTTAGCAAATTTGAACAAAGGTGGGGTTACTGTTATATTGTTGAGGATTGTGAAGCAAAAAAAAGCTGCCGTTGTACCAGCTTCGGTTTCAATGGCATTCACCATGGGTCTTCGTTTAGAGATGGTCCTATCAAAACTGGGCCGTCCCTGGGTGGGCTTGAACCACCAACCTTTCGGTTAACAGCCGAACGCGCTAACCAATTGCGCCACAGAGACATGTCACCCATGTAACAGACTTGATTTATTTTGTTAAATTAAACTGGGAAGTATGTGAAATCCTTACCTGCAGAAATGACACCATAATTCGGGTTCACCTGATTTCTGATGTCTATCAAGGCCTTGTTTGGGCTGTAGACGGCACATTGTTCTGAAGGTCTTGAGATCTGAGCCTCACACGGGGCGCCTAAAAAATGAGTTGATAGTGAATTTTTGGCGGTTCACATATATTGAGTAAGATGGCCTAGCGTTCCCCACCATGAGTTAAAGGCACTTGATGGAAAATACGCCTTCTTCTCACCCACTGGCTCATCAGTTCACTCGTGTTTCTCTTCAGATCGTATAAACCTTTCGCCTTTTACTAAAGATTTCCGTGGAGAGGGACAACATGAGTCTTTACCAATTTTTTGATGCCCTGCTTTGGTGGGGCTTCCTCATATGTTCAATGAAAACAACTGTCTTTAAAAACTGCTTGGTCATAGAAAGTGTTTCATGGAACCATTTTTGTCATAGAGCATCCTAAAAGTTTTGATCATCCTTTAGCAAATTTGAACAAAGGTGGGGTTACTGTTATATTGTTGAGGATTGTGAAGCAAAAAAAAGCTGCCGTTGTACCAGCTTCGGTTTCAATGGCATTCATTTAGAGATGGTACTCTCAAAACTGGGCCGTCCCTGGTTGGGCTTGAACCACAAACCTTTCGGTTAACAGCCGAACGCACTAACCAAATGCGCCACAGAGACATGTCACCCATGTAACAGACTTGATTTATTTTGTTAAATTAAACTGGGAAGTATGTGAAATCCTTACCTGCAGAAATGACACCATAATTCGGGCTCACCTGATTTCTGATGTCTATCAAGGCCTTGTTTGGGCTGTAGACGGCACATTGTTCTGAAGGTCTTGAGATCTGAGCCTCACACGGGGCGGCTAAAAAATGAGTTGATAGTGAATTTTTGGCGGTTCACATATATTGAGTAAGATGGCCTAGCGTTCCCCACCATGAGTTAAAGGCACTTGATGGAAAATACGCCTTCTTCTCAACCACTGGCTCATCAGTTCACTCGTGTTTCTCTTCAGATCGTATAAATCTTTCGCCTTTTACTAAAGATTTCCGTGGAGAGGGACAACATGAGTCTTTACCAATTTTTTGATGCCCTGCTTTGTTGGGGCTTCCTCATATGTTAAATGAAAACAACTGTCTTTAAAAACTGCTTGGTCATAGAAAGTGTTTCATGGAACCATTTTTGTCATAGAGCATCCTAAAAGTTTTGATCATCCTTTAGCAAATTTGAACAAAGGTGGGGTTACTGTTATATTGTTGAGGATTGTGAAGCAAAAAAAAGCTGCCGTTGTACCAGCTTCAGTTTCAATGGCATTCACCATGGGTCTTCGTTTAGAGATGGTCCTATCAAAACTGGGCCGTCCCTGGGTGGGCTTGAACCACCAACCTTTCGGTTAACAGCCGAACGCGCTAACCAATTGCGCCACAGAGACATGTCACCCATGTAACAGACTTGATTTATTTTGTTAAATTAAACTGGGAAGTATGTGAAATCCTTACCTGCAGAAATGACACCATAATTCGGGCTCACCTGATTTCTGATGTCTATCAAGGCCTTGTTTGGGCTGTAGACGGCACATTGTTCTGAAGGTCTTGAGATCTGAGCCTCACACGGGGCGCCTAAAAAATGAGTTGATAGTGAATTTTTGGCGGTTCACATATATTGAGTAAGATGGCCTAGCGTTCCCCACCATGAGTTAAAGGCACTTGATGGAAAATACGCCTTCTTCTCAACCACTGGCTCATCAGTTCACTCGTGTTTCTCTTCAGATCGTATAAATCTTTCGCCTTTTACTAAAGATTTCCGTGGAGAGGGACAACATGAGTCTTTACCAATTTTTTGATGCCCTGCTTTGTTGGGGCTTCCTCATATGTTCAATGAAAACAACTGTCTTTAAAAACTGCTTGGTCATAGAAAGTGTTTCATGGAACCATTTTTGTCATAGAGCATCCTAAAAGTTTTGATCATCCTTTAGCAAATTTGAACAAAGGTGGGGTTACTGTTATATTGTTGAGGATTGTGAAGCAAAAAAAAGCTGCCGTTGTACCAGCTTCGGTTTCAATGGCATTCGTTTAGAGATGATACTCTCAAAACTGGGCCGTCCCTGGTTGGGCTTGAACCACAAACCTTTCGGTTAACAGCCGAACGCACTAACCAAATGCGCCACAGAGACATGTCACCCATGTAACAGACTTGATTTATTTTGTTAAATTAAACTGGGAAGTATGTGAAATCCTTACCTGCAGAAATGACACCATAATTCGGGTTCACCTGATTTCTGATGTCTATCAAGGCCTTGTTTGGGCTGTAGACGGCACATTGTTCTGAAGGTCTTGAGATCTGAGCCTCACACGGGGCGCCTAAAAAATGAGTTGATAGTGAATTTTTGGCGGTTCACATATATTGAGTAAGATGGCCTAGCGTTCCCCACCATGAGTTAAAGGCACTTGATGGAAAATACGCCTTCTTCTCACCCACTGGCTCATCAGTTCACTCGTGTTTCTCTTCAGATCGTATAAATCTTTCGCCTTTTACTAAAGATTTCCGTGGAGAGGGACAACATGAGTCTTTACCAATTTTTTGATGCCCTGCTTTGGTGGGGCTTCCTCATATGTTCAATGAAAACAACTGTCTTTAAAAACTGCTTGGTCATAGAAAGTGTTTCATGGAACCATTTTTGTCATAGAGCATCCTAAAAGTTTTGATCATCCTTTAGCAAATTTGAACAAAGGTGGGGTTACTGTTATATTGTTGAGGATTGTGAAGCAAAAAAAAGCTGCCGTTGTACCAGCTTCGGTTTCAATGGCATTCGTTTAGAGATGGTACTCTCAAAACTGGGCCGTCCCTGGTTGGGCTTGAACCACAAACCTTTCGGTTAACAGCCGAACGCACTAACCAAATGCGCCACAGAGACATGTCACCCATGTAACAGACTTGATTTATTTTGTTAAATTAAACTGGGAAGTATATGAAATCCTTACCTGCAGAAATGACACCATAATTCGGGTTCACCTGATTTCTGATGTCTATCAAGGCCTTGTTTGGGCTGTAGACGGCACATTGTTCTGAAGGTCTTGAGATCTGAGCCTCACACGGGGCGGCTAAAAAATGAGTTGATAGTGAATTTTTGGCGGTTCACATATATTGAGTAAGATGGCCTAGCGTTCCCCACCATGAGTTAAAGGCACTTGATGGAAAATACGCCTTCTTCTCAACCACTGGCTCATCAGTTCACTCGTGTTTCTCTTCAGATCGTATAAATCTTTCGCCTTTTACTAAAGATTTCCGTGGAGAGGGACAACATGAGTCTTTACCAATTTTTTGATGCCCTGCTTTGTTGGGGCTTCCTCATATGTTCAATGAAAACAACTGTCTTTAAAAACTGCTTGGTCATAGAAAGTGTTTCATGGAACCATTTTTGTCATAGAGCATCCTAAAAGTTTTGATCATCCTTTAGCAAATTTGAACAAAGGTGGGGTTACTGTTATATTGTTGAGGATTGTGAAGCAAAAAAAAGCTGCCGTTGTACCAGCTTCGGTTTCAATGGCATTCACCATGGGTCTTCGTTTAGAGATGGTCCTATCAAAACTGGGCCGTCCCTGGGTGGGCTTGAACCACCAACCTTTCGGTTAACAGCCGAACGCGCTAACCAATTGCGCCACAGAGACATGTCACCCATGTAACAGACTTGATTTATTTTGTTAAATTAAACTGGGAAGTATGTGAAATCCTTACCTGCAGAAATGACACCATAATTCGGGCTCACCTGATTTCTGATGTCTATCAAGGCCTTGTTTGGGCTGTAGACGGCACATTGTTCTGAAGGTCTTGAGATCTGAGCCTCACACGGGGCGCCTAAAAAATGAGTTGATAGTGAATTTTTGGCGGTTCACATATATTGAGTAAGATGGCCTAGCGTTCCCCACCATGAGTTAAAGGCACTTGATGGAAAATACGCCTTCTTCTCACCCACTGGCTCATCAGTTCACTCGTGTTTCTCTTCAGATCGTATAAATCTTTCGCCTTTTACTAAAGATTTCCGTGGAGAGGGACAACATGAGTCTTTACCAATTTTTTGATGCCCTGCTTTGTTGGGGCTTCCTCATATGTTCAATGAAAACAACTGTCTTTAAAAACTGCTTGGTCATAGAAAGTGTTTCATGGAACCATTTTTGTCATAGAGCATCCTAAAAGTTTTGATCATCCTTTAGCAAATTTGAACAAAGGTGGGGTTACTGTTATATTGTTGAGGATTGTGAAGCAAAAAAAAGCTGCCGTTGTACCAGCTTCGGTTTCAATGGCATTCACCATGGGTCTTCGTTTAGAGATGGTCCTATCAAAACTGGGCCGTCCCTGGGTGGGCTTGAACCACCAACCTTTCGGTTAACAGCCGAACGCGCTAACCAATTGCGCCACAGAGACATGTCACCCATGTAACAGACTTGATTTATTTTGTTAAATTAAACTGGGAAGTATGTGAAATCCTTACCTGCAGAAATGACACCATAATTCGGGTTCACCTGATTTCTGATGTCTATCAAGGCCTTGTTTGGGCTGTAGACGGCACATTGTTCTGAAGGTCTTGAGATCTGAGCCTCACACGGGGCGCCTAAAAAATGAGTTGATAGTGAATTTTTGGCGGTTCACATATATTGAGTAAGATGGCCTAGCGTTCCCCACCATGAGTTAAAGGCACTTGATGGAAAATACGCCTTCTTCTCAACCACTGGCTCATCAGTTCACTCGTGTTTCTCTTCAGATCGTATAAACCTTTCGCCTTTTACTAAAGATTTCCGTGGAGAGGGACAATATGAGTCTTTACCAATTTTTTGATGCCCTGCTTTGTTGGGGCTTCCTCATATGTTCAATGAAAACAACTGTCTTTAAAAACTGCTTGGTCATAGAAAGTGTTTCATGGAACCATTTTTGTCATAGAGCATCCTAAAAGTTTTGATCATCCTTTAGCAAATTTGAACAAAGGTGGGGTTACTGTTATATTGTTGAGGATTGTGAAGCAAAAAAAAGCTGCCGTTGTACCAGCTTCGGTTTCAATGGCATTCACCATGGGTCTTCGTTTAGAGATGGTACTCTCAAAACTGGGCCGTTGGGCTTGAACCACAAACCTTTCGGTTAACAGCCGAACGCACTAACCAAATGCGCCACAGAGACATGTCACCCATGTAACAGACTTGATTTATTTTGTTAAATTAAACTGGGAAGTATGTGAAATCCTTACCTGCAGAAATGACACCATAATTCGGGTTCACCTGATTTCTGATGTCTATCAAGGCCTTGTTTGGGCTGTAGACGGCACATTGTTCTGAAGGTCTTGAGATCTGAGCCTCACACGGGGCGCCTAAAAAATGAGTTGATAGTGAATTTTTGGCGGTTCACATATATTGAGTAAGATGGCCTAGCGTTCCCCACCATGAGTTAAAGGCACTTGATGGAAAATACGCCTTCTTCTCAACCACTGGCTCATCAGTTCACTCGTGTTTCTCTTCAGATCGTATAAACCTTTCGCCTTTTACTAAAGATTTCCGTGGAGAGGGACAATATGAGTCTTTACCAATTTTTTGATGCCCTGCTTTGTTGGGGCTTCCTCATATGTTCAATGAAAACAACTGTCTTTAAAAACTGCTTGGTCATAGAAAGTGTTTCATGGAACCATTTTTGTCATAGAGCATCCTAAAAGTTTTGATCATCCTTTAGCAAATTTGAACAAAGGTGGGGTTACTGTTATATTGTTGAGGATTGTGAAGCAAAAAAAAGCTGCCGTTGTACCAGCTTCGGTTTCAATGGCATTCACCATGGGTCTTCGTTTAGAGATGGTACTCTCAAAACTGGGCCGTTGGGCTTGAACCACAAACCTTTCGGTTAACAGCCGAACGCACTAACCAAATGCGCCACAGAGACATGTCACCGATGTAACAGACTTGATTTATTTTGTTAAATTAAACTGGGAAGTATGTGAAATCCTTACCTGCAGAAATGACACCATAATTCGGGTTCACCTGATTTCTGATGTCTATCAAGGCCTTGTTTGGGCTGTAGACGGCACATTGTTCTGAAGGTCTTGAGATCTGAGCCTCACACGGGGCGGCTAAAAAATGAGTTGATAGTGAATTTTTGGCGGTTCACATATATTGAGTAAGATGGCCTAGCGTTCCCCACCATGAGTTAAAGGCACTTGATGGAAAATACGCCTTCTTCTCAACCACTGGCTCATCAGTTCACTCGTGTTTCTCTTCAGATCGTATAAATCTTTCGCCTTTTACTAAAGATTTCCGTGGAGAGGGACAACATGAGTCTTTACCAATTTTTTGATGCCCTGCTTTGGTGGGGCTTCCTCATATGTTCAATGAAAACAACTGTCTTTAAAAACTGCTTGGTCATAGAAAGTGTTTCATGGAACCATTTTTGTCATAGAGCATCCTAAAAGTTTTGATCATCCTTTAGCAAATTTGAACAAAGGTGGGGTTACTGTTATATTGTTGAGGATTGTGAAGCAAAAAAAAGCTGCCGTTGTACCAGCTTCGGTTTCAATGGCATTCGTTTAGAGATGGTACTCTCAAAACTGGGCCGTCCCTGGGTGGGCTTGAACCACAAACCTTTCGGTTAACAGCCGAACGCACTAACCAAATGCGCCACAGAGACATGTCACCCATGTAACAGACTTGATTTATTTTGTTAAATTAAACTGGGAAGTATGTGAAATCCTTACCTGCAGAAATGACACCATAATTCGGGCTCACCTGATTTCTGATGTCTATCAAGGCCTTGTTTGGGCTGTAGACGGCACATTGTTCTGAAGGTCTTGAGATCTGAGCCTCACACGGGGCGGCTAAAAAATGAGTTGATAGTGAATTTTTGGCGGTTCACATATATTGAGTAAGATGGCCTAGCGTTCCCCACCATGAGTTAAAGGCACTTGATGGAAAATACGCCTTCTTCTCAACCACTGGCTCATCAGTTCACTCGTGTTTCTCTTCAGATCGTATAAATCTTTCGCCTTTTACTAAAGATTTCCGTGGAGAGGGACAACATGAGTCTTTACCAATTTTTTGATGCCCTGCTTTGTTGGGGCTTCCTCATATGTTCAATGAAAACAACTGTCTTTAAAAACTGCTTGGTCATAGAAAGTGTTTCATGGAACCATTTTTGTCATAGAGCATCCTAAAAGTTTTGATCATCCTTTAGCAAATTTGAACAAAGGTGGGGTTACTGTTATATTGTTGAGGATTGTGAAGCAAAAAAAAGCTGCCGTTGTACCAGCTTCGGTTTCAATGGCATTCGTTTAGAGATGGTACTCTCAAAACTGGGCCGTCCCTGGTTGGGCTTGAACCACAAACCTTTCGGTTAACAGCCGAACGCACTAACCAAATGCGCCACAGAGACATGTCACCCATGTAACAGACTTGATTTATTTTGTTAAATTAAACTGGGAAGTATATGAAATCCTTACCTGCAGAAATGACACCATAATTCGGGTTCACCTGATTTCTGATGTCTATCAAGGCCTTGTTTGGGCTGTAGACGGCACATTGTTCTGAAGGTCTTGAGATCTGAGCCTCACACGGGGCGGCTAAAAAATGAGTTGATAGTGAATTTTTGGCGGTTCACATATATTGAGTAAGATGGCCTAGCGTTCCCCACCATGAGTTAAAGGCACTTGATGGAAAATACGCCTTCTTCTCAACCACTGGCTCATCAGTTCACTCGTGTTTCTCTTCAGATCGTATAAATCTTTCGCCTTTTACTAAAGATTTCCGTGGAGAGGGACAACATGAGTCTTTACCAATTTTTTGATGCCCTGCTTTGTTGGGGCTTCCTCATATGTTCAATGAAAACAACTGTCTTTAAAAACTGCTTGGTCATAGAAAGTGTTTCATGGAACCATTTTTGTCATAGAGCATCCTAAAAGTTTTGATCATCCTTTAGCAAATTTGAACAAAGGTGGGGTTACTGTTATATTGTTGAGGATTGTGAAGCAAAAAAAAGCTGCCGTTGTACCAGCTTCAGTTTCAATGGCATTCACCATGGGTCTTCGTTTAGAGATGGTCCTATCAAAACTGGGCCGTCCCTGGGTGGGCTTGAACCACCAACCTTTCGGTTAACAGCCGAACGCGCTAACCAATTGCGCCACAGAGACATGTCACCCATGTAACAGACTTGATTTATTTTGTTAAATTAAACTGGGAAGTATGTGAAATCCTTACCTGCAGAAATGACACCATAATTCGGGCTCACCTGATTTCTGATGTCTATCAAGGCCTTGTTTGGGCTGTAGACGGCACATTGTTCTGAAGGTCTTGAGATCTGAGCCTCACACGGGGCGCCTAAAAAATGAGTTGATAGTGAATTTTTGGCGGTTCACATATATTGAGTAAGATGGCCTAGCGTTCCCCACCATGAGTTAAAGGCACTTGATGGAAAATACGCCTTCTTCTCACCCACTGGCTCATCAGTTCACTCGTGTTTCTCTTCAGATCGTATAAATCTTTCGCCTTTTACTAAAGATTTCCGTGGAGAGGGACAACATGAGTCTTTACCAATTTTTTGATGCCCTGCTTTGTTGGGGCTTCCTCATATGTTCAATGAAAACAACTGTCTTTAAAAACTGCTTGGTCATAGAAAGTGTTTCATGGAACCATTTTTGTCATAGAGCATCCTAAAAGTTTTGATCATCCTTTAGCAAATTTGAACAAAGGTGGGGTTACTGTTATATTGTTGAGGATTGTGAAGCAAAAAAAAGCTGCCGTTGTACCAGCTTCGGTTTCAATGGCATTCGTTTAGAGATGGTACTCTCAAAACTGGGCCGTCCCTGGTTGGGCTTGAACCACAAACCTTTCGGTTAACAGCCGAACGCACTAACCAAATGCGCCACAGAGACATGTCACCCATGTAACAGACTTGATTTATTTTGTTAAATTAAACTGGGAAGTATATGAAATCCTTACCTGCAGAAATGACACCATAATTCGGGTTCACCTGATTTCTGATGTCTATCAAGGCCTTGTTTGGGCTGTAGACGGCACATTGTTCTGAAGGTCTTGAGATCTGAGCCTCACACGGGGCGGCTAAAAAATGAGTTGATAGTGAATTTTTGGCGGTTCACATATATTGAGTAAGATGGCCTAGCGTTCCCCACCATGAGTTAAAGGCACTTGATGGAAAATACGCCTTCTTCTCAACCACTGGCTCATCAGTTCACTCGTGTTTCTCTTCAGATCGTATAAATCTTTCGCCTTTTACTAAAGATTTCCGTGGAGAGGGACAACATGAGTCTTTACCAATTTTTTGATGCCCTGCTTTGTTGGGGCTTCCTCATATGTTCAATGAAAACAACTGTCTTTAAAAACTGCTTGGTCATAGAAAGTGTTTCATGGAACCATTTTTGTCATAGAGCATCCTAAAAGTTTTGATCATCCTTTAGCAAATTTGAACAAAGGTGGGGTTACTGTTATATTGTTGAGGATTGTGAAGCAAAAAAAAGCTGCCGTTGTACCAGCTTCAGTTTCAATGGCATTCACCATGGGTCTTCGTTTAGAGATGGTCCTATCAAAACTGGGCCGTCCCTGGGTGGGCTTGAACCACCAACCTTTCGGTTAACAGCCGAACGCGCTAACCAATTGCGCCACAGAGACATGTCACCCATGTAACAGACTTGATTTATTTTGTTAAATTAAACTGGGAAGTATGTGAAATCCTTACCTGCAGAAATGACACCATAATTCGGGCTCACCTGATTTCTGATGTCTATCAAGGCCTTGTTTGGGCTGTAGACGGCACATTGTTCTGAAGGTCTTGAGATCTGAGCCTCACACGGGGCGCCTAAAAAATGAGTTGATAGTGAATTTTTGGCGGTTCACATATATTGAGTAAGATGGCCTAGCGTTCCCCACCATGAGTTAAAGGCACTTGATGGAAAATACGCCTTCTTCTCACCCACTGGCTCATCAGTTCACTCGTGTTTCTCTTCAGATCGTATAAATCTTTCGCCTTTTACTAAAGATTTCCGTGGAGAGGGACAACATGAGTCTTTACCAATTTTTTGATGCCCTGCTTTGTTGGGGCTTCCTCATATGTTCAATGAAAACAACTGTCTTTAAAAACTGCTTGGTCATAGAAAGTGTTTCATGGAACCATTTTTGTCATAGAGCATCCTAAAAGTTTTGATCATCCTTTAGCAAATTTGAACAAAGGTGGGGTTACTGTTATATTGTTGAGGATTGTGAAGCAAAAAAAAGCTGCCGTTGTACCAGCTTCGGTTTCAATGGCATTCGTTTAGAGATGGTACTCTCAAAACTGGGCCGTCCCTGGTTGGGCTTGAACCACAAACCTTTCGGTTAACAGCCGAACGCACTAACCAAATGCGCCACAGAGACATGTCACCCATGTAACAGACTTGATTTATTTTGTTAAATTAAACTGGGAAGTATGTGAAATCCTTACCTGCAGAAATGACACCATAATTCGGGCTCACCTGATTTCTGATGTCTATCAAGGCCTTGTTTGGGCTGTAGACGGCACATTGTTCTGAAGGTCTTGAGATCTGAGCCTCACACGGGGCGGCTAAAAAATGAGTTGATAGTGAATTTTTGGCGGTTCACATATATTGAGTAAGATGGCCTAGCGTTCCCCACCATGAGTTAAAGGCACTTGATGGAAAATACGCCTTCTTCTCACCCACTGGCTCATCAGTTCACTCGTGTTTCTCTTCAGATCGTATAAATCTTTCGCCTTTTACTAAAGATTTCCGTGGAGAGGGACAACATGAGTCTTTACCAATTTTTTGATGCCCTGCTTTGGTGGGGCTTCCTCATATGTTCAATGAAAACAACTGTCTTTAAAAACTGCTTGGTCATAGAAAGTGTTTCATGGAACCATTTTTGTCATAGAGCATCCTAAAAGTTTTGATCATCCTTTAGCAAATTTGAACTGTTATATTGTTGAGGATTGTGAAGCAAAAAAAAGCTGCCGTTGTACCAGCTTCGGTTTCAATGGCATTCACCATGGGTCTTCGTTTAGAGATGGTCCTATCAAAACTGGGCCGTCCCTGGGTGGGCTTGAACCACCAACCTTTCGGTTAACAGCCGAACGCGCTAACCAATTGCGCCACAGAGACATGTCACCCATGTAACAGACTTGATTTATTTTGTTAAATTAAACTGGGAAGTATGTGAAATCCTTACCTGCAGAAATGACACCATAATTCGGGCTCACCTGATTTCTGATGTCTATCAAGGCCTTGTTTGGGCTGTAGACGGCACATTGTTCTGAAGGTCTTGAGATCTGAGCCTCACACGGGGCGCCTAAAAAATGAGTTGATAGTGAATTTTTGGCAGTTCACATATATTGAGTAAGATGGCCTAGCGTTCCCCACCATGAGTTAAAGGCACTTGATGGAAAATACGCCTTCTTCTCACCCACTGGCTCATCAGTTCACTCGTGTTTCTCTTCAGATCGTATAAATCTTTCGCCTTTTACTAAAGATTTCCGTGGAGAGGGACAACATGAGTCTTTACCAATTTTTTGATGCCCTTCTTTGTTGGGGCTTCCTCATATGTTCAATGAAAACAACTGTCTTTAAAAACTGCTTGGTCATAGAAAGTGTTTCATGGAACCATTTTTGTCATAGAGCATCCTAAAAGTTTTGATCATCCTTTAGCAAATTTGAACAAAGGTGGGGTTACTGTTATATTGTTGAGGATTGTGAAGCAAAAAAAAGCTGCCGTTGTACCAGCTTCAGTTTCAATGGCATTCACCATGGGTCTTCGTTTAGAGATGGTCCTATCAAAACTGGGCCGTCCCTGGGTGGGCTTGAACCACCAACCTTTCGGTTAACAGCCGAACGCGCTAACCAATTGCGCCACAGAGACATGTCACCCATGTAACAGACTTGATTTATTTTGTTAAATTAAACTGGGAAGTATGTGAAATCCTTACCTGCAGAAATGACACCATAATTCGGGCTCACCTGATTTCTGATGTCTATCAAGGCCTTGTTTGGGCTGTAGACGGCACATTGTTCTGAAGGTCTTGAGATCTGAGCCTCACACGGGGCGCCTAAAAAATGAGTTGATAGTGAATTTTTGGCGGTTCACATATATTGAGTAAGATGGCCTAGCGTTCCCCACCATGAGTTAAAGGCACTTGATGGAAAATACGCCTTCTTCTCACCCACTGGCTCATCAGTTCACTCGTGTTTCTCTTCAGATCGTATAAATCTTTCGCCTTTTACTAAAGATTTCCGTGGAGAGGGACATCATGAGTCTTTACCAATTTTTTGATGCCCTTCTTTGTTGGGGCTTCCTCATATGTTCAATGAAAACAACTGTCTTTAAAAACTGCTTGGTCATAGAAAGTGTTTCATGGAACCATTTTTGTCATAGAGCATCCTAAAAGTTTTGATCATCCTTTAGCAAATTTGAACAAAGGTGGGGTTACTGTTATATTGTTGAGGATTGTGAAGCAAAAAAAAGCTGCCGTTGTACCAGCTTCGGTTTCAATGGCATTCGTTTAGAGATGGTACTCTCAAAACTGGGCCGTCCCTGGTTGGGCTTGAACCACAAACCTTTCGGTTAACAGCCGAACGCACTAACCAAATGCGCCACAGAGACATGTCACCCATGTAACAGACTTGATTTATTTTGTTAAATTAAACTGGGAAGTATGTGAAATCCTTACCTGCAGAAATGACACCATAATTCGGGCTCACCTGATTTCTGATGTCTATCAAGGCCTTGTTTGGGCTGTAGACGGCACATTGTTCTGAAGGTCTTGAGATCTGAGCCTCACACGGGGCGCCTAAAAAATGAGTTGATAGTGAATTTTTGGCGGTTCACATATATTGAGTAAGATGGCCTAGCGTTCCCCACCATGAGTTAAAGGCACTTGATGGAAAATACGCCTTCTTCTCACCCACTGGCTCATCAGTTCACTCGTGTTTCTCTTCAGATCGTATAAATCTTTCGCCTTTTACTAAAGATTTCCGTGGAGAGGGACAACATGAGTCTTTACCAATTTTTTGATGCCCTATTTTGTTGGGGCTTCCTCATATGTTCAATGAAAACATTGTAGAAAGTGTTTCATGGAACCATTTTTGTCATAGAGCATCCTAAAAGTTTTGATCATCCTTTAGCAAATTTGAACAAAGGTGGGGTTACTGTTATATTGTTGAGGATTGTGAAGCAAAAAAAAGCTGCCGTTGTACCAGCTTCGGTTTCAATGGCATTCGTTTAGAGATGGTACTCTCAAAACTGGGCCGTCCCTGGTTGGGCTTGAACCACAAACCTTTCGGTTAACAGCCGAACGCACTAACCAAATGCGCCACAGAGACATGTCACCCATGTAACAGACTTGATTTATTTTGTTAAATTAAACTGGGAAGTATGTGAAATCCTTACCTGCAGAAATGACACCATAATTCGGGCTCACCTGATTTCTGATGTCTATCAAGGCCTTGTTTGGGCTGTAGACGGCACATTGTTCTGAAGGTCTTGAGATCTGAGCCTCACACGGGGCGGCTAAAAAATGAGTTGATAGTGAATTTTTGGCGGTTCACATATATTGAGTAAGATGGCCTAGCGTTCCCCACCATGAGTTAAAGGCACTTGATGGAAAATACGCCTTCTTCTCAACCACTGGCTCATCAGTTCACTCGTGTTTCTCTTCAGATCGTATAAATCTTTCGCCTTTTACTAAAGATTTCCGTGGAGAGGGACAACATGAGTCTTTACCAATTTTTTGATGCCCTGCTTTGGTGGGGCTTCCTCATATGTTCAATGAAAACAACTGTCTTTAAAAACTGCTTGGTCATAGAAAGTGTTTCATGGAACCATTTTTGTCATAGAGCATCCTAAAAGTTTTGATCATCCTTTAGCAAATTTGAACAAAGGTGGGGTTACTGTTATATTGTTGAGGATTGTGAAGCAAAAAAAAGCTGCCGTTGTACCAGCTTCGGTTTCAATGGCATTCACCATGGGTCTTCGTTTAGAGATGGTCCTATCAAAACTGGGCCGTCCCTGGGTGGGCTTGAACCACCAACCTTTCGGTTAACAGCCGAACGCGCTAACCAATTGCGCCAAAGCTGGCGCACGTTAGTCTGTTAAGGGGGGGGAAGAAGGAAGAGAAGAGGGGAGAAGGGGGAGGAAGAAAAAAGAAGAAAAAAGAGGAAAAAAGAGGAAAAAAAGAGAAAAAAAGGAGGGGAAAGGGAAATATTCAGGAAACTGAATTTATCCCATTTTTAGTGATCGTTGTTATGCTATTGACAGTTTTTATCAACTATGGGCATTGTATTTAAATAAAATATGTTGGTTATGTTAAGGGAAGTTGATACATATTCTGCTTTTCTTTCTTGTGATGTGATGAAACATGCAAAACACAAACAGATGTTTCAATATATATATATGTTTAATTTAGTAAAACACACAAGAAAAATTTACACATCAACCCAAAACCAGTAAAAAAAACAAATATTTTATATACAATACATATTATATATATTTTTTTAATATCCTCAAGCCACTTCTCTTTAGGAACAGTCTCAGTCGAAGGGCAGTACATTTTCCCCTGATACTGACTGTGCCCAGTCTCCTTTGTCCTAAACTGCCCACATTTTTTACAGCTGTTGTGCTCCTCCTTGCGGTTCACCCTTCTAACCGGAGCTGGAGCAGGTGCATGTACAGGTGCAGGAGAGGCACAGAGGAAGACTCCTAGAGAGGGCCCACTAAGGGCGGATGGTGTCACTAGGAGCATCCTTGGTTGGGGAAAGGCAGGGCTGCGTGGAGCAGGGCTGCGTGGAGCAGGGCTGGGTGGAGCAAGGCAGGGTGGAGCAGGGCTGCGTGGAGCAGGGCTGCGTGGAGCAGGGCTGGGTGGAGCAGGGCGGGGTGGAGCAGGGCGGGGTGGAGCAGGGCTGCGTGGAGCAGGGCGGGGTGGAGCAGGGCGGGGTGGAGCAGGGCTGCGTGGAGCAGGGCGGGGTGGAGCAGGGCTGCGTGGAGCAGGGCTGCGTGGAGCAGGGCTGGGTGGAGCAAGGCAGGGTGGAGCAGGGCTGCGTGGAGCAGGGCTGCGTGGAGCAGGGCTGCGTGGAGCAGGGCTGGGTGGAGCAGGGCGGGGTGGAGCAGGGCGGGGTGGAGCAGGGCTGCGTGGAGCAGGGCGGGGTGGAGCAGGGCGGGGTGGAGCAGGGCTGCGTGGAGCAGGGCGGGGTGGAGCAGGGCTGCGTGGAGCAGGGCTGCGTGGAGCAGGGCGGGGTGGAGCAGGGCGGGGTGGAGCAGGGCTGCGTGGAGCAGGGCTGCGTGGAGCAGGGCTGCGTGGAGCAGAGCTAGGAAGCTTGGGTGGTGGTGGAGGAGAAGGACTTGGGCTGCGGCTCACTAAATTAGGCTTTAGTAGAGCTGACTTGGACCCTCCAAAGCGAGACTTTGTGAACTACAAAAAGAAAAAAATGTATTAGATCATGATTGATGCTCCATACAATTTCACAAGTGTTGTGTCTAACTGTGGGCAGAGATAAAGAAACCAGATGCATGTATTATAGGTGTGTAACTATATTATTATGAATGGGTGTTTGACATTTGTTAGACTTCAAGACCATAATGATAAGAGCACAATGAAATAAAAAAAGACTATTATTCACCATCGATAAACTGGGAGGAGGTCTCAAGAATGACCGTGGCGTCGCCAAAGCCTCAGTCTGTGAGGGCCCGGTTCCTTCTCTTGATGTCCCAGCTGCTACTGCTGTTGAGGTGGTAGCATGGGACACCGATGTTGTTGTTGCAGGGCCCGACTGGATTGACAACAGCAATAATGTAGCATTAGGACAGCAATGTTATAGTGTTATAACATAACATAATGCTGAGAGTAACTAATATTCGACACATGACCGTCATGCTGATGTTCAGCTCACAATGTAATCTCATGTGTTTATGTTATATGAATAAAAAGATTACTTTAGAGGCGTGAAAGCCACAAGAGCAGGCAGTGGATCCTCCGAACAGGACAGTTTGTCCACGGGTCTGCAAAGGGCACTTCTCAATCTGAGGAGATATTTTGGCGTTATTTACTCACAGTTTATAAGTATTTACGAATGTATAATTTTTTACCTTCTGATAGAGGTCATGCCACTTCCGCTGCCGTGGAGCTGGTCTGTTGCCTGCTCCAGAGGGCCAGACGCCTGTATTGGCAAAGGCCTTCCTTCAACCTGGCCGTCCATTCACCATCCCCCATGGGCTTGTGGGACTTTGGTCTAGCACTCATCTGTTGTGGAAGTAATAAAGTTAAATTAAATCCCCAAATTTCTCATTTTTATTAAGCAAAAAGAAGTGAATTATAATATATTATAATTTCTAAGGCTGCATGCTTTGTAAAACGTGTAGAACTCTGTTTAAAAACGTGTAAAACTCTGTTTAAAAACAATAAACTCTGTTTAAAAACAATAAATTCTGTTTGTAAAACACCCCAATAACTGTAGAAAAACGAAAACACAATGCCTATTCTTACCATGGAAATGTTAAACATAATATTTTATTTTATTTTTTAATTTTATTCGACTTTAAATCATTAAACTCTTGTAAGATAACTGCTCCTTGCGCGTAATTGTTATTAACGGGAGACAAGAAACAAAGCCCTACTTCGACGGGCAAAAACACAGACAAAAAATAGATTATTTGTTATAAAAGTTAGAAATATTTTTCTGGTTAAATTACTGACATGTATTTAAAGCGGATTTCATTCATACATTAAAGCTAACGTGGGTAGTGACAAATATTTTGAAAAGTAGTGTGTTATAACTAGCGTTGCATGCACGACATTTTATGCAAGAAAATAAACATAAAATGTTATTTACATGGCTAGATAGTAATCCTTAATATTAAAAACTTACCTTCTCAATGTAACAGTCTGCAATCGCTCCTTGTGACGCAAATGAAGTAGCGAGGGAGGGGGTCGGTAGATGAGCAAGTTCATGCGCGCGCAGGGGGGGAGGGTTTAGCGCCTGTGATTGGTCAGGCTCACTCGAGCCCCCTCTGCTTCATGATTGGTTTTCGCTTAAAGGAACTCTGTTACACGATTGGTCGAGCTGAGAGCACCTCTGCTTCATGATTGGTTTTTCACTTAAAGGAACTCTGTTACACGATTGGTCGAGAGAAGACAGTCTGACGTGCGATGGGTAGCGCCACAGAGACATGTCACCCATGTAACAGACTTGATTTATTTTGTTAAATTAAACTGGGAAGTATGTGAAATCCTTACCTGCAGAAATGACACCATAATTCGGGCTCACCTGATTTCTGATGTCTATCAAGGCCTTGTTTGGGCTGTAGACGGCACATTGTTCTGAAGGTCTTGAGATCTGAGCCTCACACGGGGCGCCTAAAAAATGAGTTGATAGTGAATTTTTGGCAGTTCACATATATTGAGTAAGATGGCCTAGCGTTCCCCACCATGAGTTAAAGGCACTTGATGGAAAATACGCCTTCTTCTCACCCACTGGCTCATCAGTTCACTCGTGTTTCTCTTCAGATCGTATAAATCTTTCGCCTTTTACTAAAGATTTCCGTGGAGAGGGACAACATGAGTCTTTACCAATTTTTTGATGCCCTTCTTTGTTGGGGCTTCCTCATATGTTCAATGAAAACAACTGTCTTTAAAAACTGCTTGGTCATAGAAAGTGTTTCATGGAACCATTTTTGTCATAGAGCATCCTAAAAGTTTTGATCATCCTTTAGCAAATTTGAACAAAGGTGGGGTTACTGTTATATTGTTGAGGATTGTGAAGCAAAAAAAAGCTGCCGTTGTACCAGCTTCAGTTTCAATGGCATTCACCATGGGTCTTCGTTTAGAGATGGTCCTATCAAAACTGGGCCGTCCCTGGGCGGGCTTGAACCACCAACCTTTCGGTTAACAGCCGAACGCGCTAACCAATTGCGCCACAGAGACATGTCACCCATGTAACAGACTTGATTTATTTTGTTAAATTAAACTGGGAAGTATGTGAAATCCTTACCTGCAGAAATGACACCATAATTCGGGCTCACCTGATTTCTGATGTCTATCAAGGCCTTGTTTGGGCTGTAGACGGCACATTGTTCTGAAGGTCTTGAGATCTGAGCCTCACACGGGGCGCCTAAAAAATGAGTTGATAGTGAATTTTTGGCGGTTCACATATATTGAGTAAGATGGCCTAGCGTTCCCCACCATGAGTTAAAGGCACTTGATGGAAAATACGCCTTCTTCTCACCCACTGGCTCATCAGTTCACTCGTGTTTCTCTTCAGATCGTATAAATCTTTCGCCTTTTACTAAAGATTTCCGTGGAGAGGGACAACATGAGTCTTTACCAATTTTTTGATGCCCTTCTTTGTTGGGGCTTCCTCATATGTTCAATGAAAACAACTGTCTTTAAAAACTGCTTGGTCATAGAAAGTGTTTCATGGAACCATTTTTGTCATAGAGCATCCTAAAAGTTTTGATCATCCTTTAGCAAATTTGAACAAAGGTGGGGTTACTGTTATATTGTTGAGGATTGTGAAGCAAAAAAAAGCTGCCGTTGTACCAGCTTCGGTTTCAATGGCATTCGTTTAGAGATGGTACTCTCAAAACTGGGCCGTCCCTGGTTGGGCTTGAACCACAAACCTTTCGGTTAACAGCCGAACGCACTAACCAAATGCGCCACAGAGACATGTCACCCATGTAACAGACTTGATTTATTTTGTTAAATTAAACTGGGAAGTATGTGAAATCCTTACCTGCAGAAATGACACCATAATTCGGGCTCACCTGATTTCTGATGTCTATCAAGGCCTTGTTTGGGCTGTAGACGGCACATTGTTCTGAAGGTCTTGAGATCTGAGCCTCACACGGGGCGCCTAAAAAATGAGTTGATAGTGAATTTTTGGCGGTTCACATATATTGAGTAAGATGGCCTAGCGTTCCCCACCATGAGTTAAAGGCACTTGATGGAAAATACGCCTTCTTCTCACCCACTGGCTCATCAGTTCACTCGTGTTTCTCTTCAGATCGTATAAATCTTTCGCCTTTTACTAAAGATTTCCGTGGAGAGGGACAACATGAGTCTTTACCAATTTTTTGATGCCCTTCTTTGTTGGGGCTTCCTCATATGTTCAATGAAAACATTGTAGAAAGTGTTTCATGGAACCATTTTTGTCATAGAGCATCCTAAAAGTTTTGATCATCCTTTAGCAAATTTGAACAAAGGTGGGGTTACTGTTATATTGTTGAGGATTGTGAAGCAAAAAAAAGCTGCCGTTGTACCAGCTTCGGTTTCAATGGCATTCGTTTAGAGATGGTACTCTCAAAACTGGGCCGTCCCTGGTTGGGCTTGAACCACAAACCTTTCGGTTAACAGCCGAACGCACTAACCAAATGCGCCACAGAGACATGTCACCCATGTAACAGACTTGATTTATTTTGTTAAATTAAACTGGGAAGTATGTGAAATCCTTACCTGCAGAAATGACACCATAATTCGGGCTCACCTGATTTCTGATGTCTATCAAGGCCTTGTTTGGGCTGTAGACGGCACATTGTTCTGAAGGTCTTGAGATCTGAGCCTCACACGGGGCGCCTAAAAAATGAGTTGATAGTGAATTTTTGGCGGTTCACATATATTGAGTAAGATGGCCTAGCGTTCCCCACCATGAGTTAAAGGCACTTGATGGAAAATACGCCTTCTTCTCACCCACTGGCTCATCAGTTCACTCGTGTTTCTCTTCAGATCGTATAAATCTTTCGCCTTTTACTAAAGATTTCCGTGGAGAGGGACAACATGAGTCTTTACCAATTTTTTGATGCCCTTCTTTGTTGGGGCTTCCTCATATGTTCAATGAAAACAACTGTCTTTAAAAACTGCTTGGTCATAGAAAGTGTTTCATGGAACCATTTTTGTCATAGAGCATCCTAAAAGTTTTGATCATCCTTTAGCAAATTTGAACAAAGGTGGGGTTACTGTTATATTGTTGAGGATTGTGAAGCAAAAAAAAGCTGCCGTTGTACCAGCTTCGGTTTCAATGGCATTCGTTTAGAGATGGTACTCTCAAAACTGGGCCGTCCCTGGTTGGGCTTGAACCACAAACCTTTCGGTTAACAGCCGAACGCACTAACCAAATGCGCCACAGAGACATGTCACCCATGTAACAGACTTGATTTATTTTGTTAAATTAAACTGGGAAGTATGTGAAATCCTTACCTGCAGAAATGACACCATAATTCGGGCTCACCTGATTTCTGATGTCTATCAAGGCCTTGTTTGGGCTGTAGACGGCACATTGTTCTGAAGGTCTTGAGATCTGAGCCTCACACGGGGCGGCTAAAAAATGAGTTGATAGTGAATTTTTGGCGGTTCACATATATTGAGTAAGATGGCCTAGCGTTCCCCACCATGAGTTAAAGGCACTTGATGGAAAATACGCCTTCTTCTCAACCACTGGCTCATCAGTTCACTCGTGTTTCTCTTCAGATCGTATAAATCTTTCGCCTTTTACTAAAGATTTCCGTGGAGAGGGACAACATGAGTCTTTACCAATTTTTTGATGCCCTGCTTTGGTGGGGCTTCCTCATATGTTCAATGAAAACAACTGTCTTTAAAAACTGCTTGGTCATAGAAAGTGTTTCATGGAACCATTTTTGTCATAGAGCATCCTAAAAGTTTTGATCATCCTTTAGCAAATTTGAACAAAGGTGGGGTTACTGTTATATTGTTGAGGATTGTGAAGCAAAAAAAAGCTGCCGTTGTACCAGCTTCGGTTTCAATGGCATTCACCATGGGTCTTCGTTTAGAGATGGTCCTATCAAAACTGGGCCGTCCCTGGGTGGGCTTGAACCACCAACCTTTCGGTTAACAGCCGAACGCGCTAACCAATTGCGCCACAGAGACATGTCACCCATGTAACAGACTTGATTTATTTTGTTAAATTAAACTGGGAAGTATGTGAAATCCTTACCTGCAGAAATGACACCATAATTCGGGCTCACCTGATTTCTGATGTCTATCAAGGCCTTGTTTGGGCTGTAGACGGCACATTGTTCTGAAGGTCTTGAGATCTGAGCCTCACACGGGGCGCCTAAAAAATGAGTTGATAGTGAATTTTTGGCGGTTCACATATATTGAGTAAGATGGCCTAGCGTTCCCCACCATGAGTTAAAGGCACTTGATGGAAAATACGCCTTCTTCTCACCCACTGGCTCATCAGTTCACTCGTGTTTCTCTTCAGATCGTATAAATCTTTCGCCTTTTACTAAAGATTTCCGTGGAGAGGGACAACATGAGTCTTTACCAATTTTTTGATGCCCTGCTTTGGTGGGGCTTCCTCATATGTTCAATGAAAACAACTGTCTTTAAAAACTGCTTGGTCATAGAAAGTGTTTCATGGAACCATTTTTGTCATAGAGCATCCTAAAAGTTTTGATCATCCTTTAGCAAATTTGAACAAAGGTGGGGTTACTGTTATATTGTTGAGGATTGTGAAGCAAAAAAAAGCTGCCGTTGTACCAGCTTCGGTTTCAATGGCATTCGTTTAGAGATGGTACTCTCAAAACTGGGCCGTCCCTGGTTGGGCTTGAACCACAAACCTTTCGGTTAACAGCCGAACGCACTAACCAAATGCGCCACAGAGACATGTCACCCATGTAACAGACTTGATTTATTTTGTTAAATTAAACTGGGAAGTATATGAAATCCTTACCTGCAGAAATGACACCATAATTCGGGTTCACCTGATTTCTGATGTCTATCAAGGCCTTGTTTGGGCTGTAGACGGCACATTGTTCTGAAGGTCTTGAGATCTGAGCCTCACACGGGGCGGCTAAAAAATGAGTTGATAGTGAATTTTTGGCGGTTCACATATATTGAGTAAGATGGCCTAGCGTTCCCCACCATGAGTTAAAGGCACTTGATGGAAAATACGCCTTCTTCTCAACCACTGGCTCATCAGTTCACTCGTGTTTCTCTTCAGATCGTATAAATCTTTCGCCTTTTACTAAAGATTTCCGTGGAGAGGGACAACATGAGTCTTTACCAATTTTTTGATGCCCTGCTTTGTTGGGGCTTCCTCATATGTTCAATGAAAACAACTGTCTTTAAAAACTGCTTGGTCATAGAAAGTGTTTCATGGAACCATTTTTGTCATAGAGCATCCTAAAAGTTTTGATCATCCTTTAGCAAATTTGAACAAAGGTGGGGTTACTGTTATATTGTTGAGGATTGTGAAGCAAAAAAAAGCTGCCGTTGTACCAGCTTCAGTTTCAATGGCATTCACCATGGGTCTTCGTTTAGAGATGGTCCTATCAAAACTGGGCCGTCCCTGGGTGGGCTTGAACCACCAACCTTTCGGTTAACAGCCGAACGCGCTAACCAATTGCGCCACAGAGACATGTCACCCATGTAACAGACTTGATTTATTTTGTTAAATTAAACTGGGAAGTATGTGAAATCCTTACCTGCAGAAATGACACCATAATTCGGGCTCACCTGATTTCTGATGTCTATCAAGGCCTTGTTTGGGCTGTAGACGGCACATTGTTCTGAAGGTCTTGAGATCTGAGCCTCACACGGGGCGCCTAAAAAATGAGTTGATAGTGAATTTTTGGCGGTTCACATATATTGAGTAAGATGGCCTAGCGTTCCCCACCATGAGTTAAAGGCACTTGATGGAAAATACGCCTTCTTCTCACCCACTGGCTCATCAGTTCACTCGTGTTTCTCTTCAGATCGTATAAATCTTTCGCCTTTTACTAAAGATTTCCGTGGAGAGGGACAACATGAGTCTTTACCAATTTTTTGATGCCCTGCTTTGTTGGGGCTTCCTCATATGTTCAATGAAAACAACTGTCTTTAAAAACTGCTTGGTCATAGAAAGTGTTTCATGGAACCATTTTTGTCATAGAGCATCCTAAAAGTTTTGATCATCCTTTAGCAAATTTGAACAAAGGTGGGGTTACTGTTATATTGTTGAGGATTGTGAAGCAAAAAAAAGCTGCCGTTGTACCAGCTTCGGTTTCAATGGCATTCGTTTAGAGATGGTACTCTCAAAACTGGGCCGTCCCTGGTTGGGCTTGAACCACAAACCTTTCGGTTAACAGCCGAACGCACTAACCAAATGCGCCACAGAGACATGTCACCCATGTAACAGACTTGATTTATTTTGTTAAATTAAACTGGGAAGTATGTGAAATCCTTACCTGCAGAAATGACACCATAATTCGGGCTCACCTGATTTCTGATGTCTATCAAGGCCTTGTTTGGGCTGTAGACGGCACATTGTTCTGAAGGTCTTGAGATCTGAGCCTCACACGGGGCGGCTAAAAAATGAGTTGATAGTGAATTTTTGGCGGTTCACATATATTGAGTAAGATGGCCTAGCGTTCCCCACCATGAGTTAAAGGCACTTGATGGAAAATACGCCTTCTTCTCAACCACTGGCTCATCAGTTCACTCGTGTTTCTCTTCAGATCGTATAAATCTTTCGCCTTTTACTAAAGATTTCCGTGGAGAGGGACAACATGAGTCTTTACCAATTTTTTGATGCCCTGCTTTGTTGGGGCTTCCTCATATGTTCAATGAAAACAACTGTCTTTAAAAACTGCTTGGTCATAGAAAGTGTTTCATGGAACCATTTTTGTCATAGAGCATCCTAAAAGTTTTGATCATCCTTTAGCAAATTTGAACAAAGGTGGGGTTACTGTTATATTGTTGAGGATTGTGAAGCAAAAAAAAGCTGCCGTTGTACCAGCTTCAGTTTCAATGGCATTCACCATGGGTCTTCGTTTAGAGATGGTCCTATCAAAACTGGGCCGTCCCTGGGTGGGCTTGAACCACCAACCTTTCGGTTAACAGCCGAACGCGCTAACCAATTGCGCCAAAGCTGGCGCACGTTAGTCTGTTAAGGGGGGGGAAGAAGGAAGAGAAGAGGGGAGAAGGGGGAGGAAGAAAAAAGAAGAAAAAAGAGGAAAAAAAGAGAAAAAAAGGAGGGGAAAGGGAAATATTCAGGAAACTGAATTTATCCCATTTTTAGTGATCGTTGTTATGCTATTGACAGTTTTATCAACTATGGGCATTGTATTTAAATAAAATATGTTGGTTATGTTAAGGGAAGTTGATACATATTCTGCTTTTCTTTCTTGTGATGTGATGAAACATGCAAAACACAAACAGATGTTTCAATATATATATATGTTTAATTTAGTAAAACACACAAGAAAAATGTACACATCAACCCAAAACCAGTAAAAAAACCAAATATTTTATATACAATACATATTATATATATTTTTTTAATATCCTCAAGCCACTTCTCTTTAGGAACAGTCTCAGTCGAAGGGCAGTACATTTTCCCCTGATACTGACTGTGCCCAGTCTCCTTTGTCCTAAACTGCCCACATTTTTTACAGCTGTTGTGCTCCTCCTTGCGGTTCACCCTTCTAACCGGAGCTGGAGCAGGTGCAGGTGCATGTACAGGTGCAGGAGAGGCACAGAGGAAGACTCCTAGAGAGGGCCCACTAAGGGCGGATGGTGTCACTAGGAGCATCCTTGGTTGGGGAAAGGCAGGGCTGCGTGGAGCAGGGCTGCGTGGAGCAGGGCTGCGTGGAGCAGGGCTGCGTGGAGCAGGGCTGGGTGGAGCAGGGCTGGGTGGAGCAGGGCTGCGTGGAGCAGGGCTGGGTGGAGCAGGGCGGGGTGGAGCAGGGCGGGGTGGAGCAGGGCTGCGTGGAGCAGGGCGGGGTGGAGCAGGGCTGCGTGGAGCAGGGCGGGGTGGAGCAGGGCTGCGTGGAGCAGGGATGCGTGGAGCAGGGCGGGGTGGAGCAGGGCGGGGTGGAGCAGGGCTGCGTGGAGCAGGGCTGCGTGGAGCAGGGCTGCGTGGAGCAGGGCTGCGTGGAGCAGGGCTGCGTGGAGCAGAGCTAGGAAGCTTGGGTGGTGGTGGAGGAGAAGGACTTGGGCTGCGGCTCACTAAATTAGGCTTTAGTAGAGCTGACTTGGACCCTCCAAAGCGAGACTTTGTGAACTACAAAAAGAAAAAAATGTATTAGATCATGATTGATGCTCCATACAATTTCACAAGTGTTGTGTCTAACTGTGGGCAGAGATAAAGAAACCAGATGCATGTATTATAGGTGTGTAACTATATTATTATGAATGGGTGTTTGACATTTGTTAGACTTCAAGACCATAATGATAAGAGCACAATGAAATAAAAAAAGACTATTATTCACCATCGATAAACTGGGAGGAGGTCTCAAGAATGACCGTGGCGTCGCCAAAGCCTCAGTCTGTGAGGGCCCGGTTCCTTCTCTTGATGTCCCAGCTGCTACTGCTGTTGAGGTGGTAGCATGGGACACCGATGTTGTTGTTGCAGGGCCCGACTGGATTGACAACAGCAATAATGTAGCATTAGGACAGCAATGTTATAGTGTTATAACATAACATAATGCTGAGAGTAACTAATATTCGACACATGACCGTCATGCTGATGTTCAGCTCACAATGTAATCTCATGTGTTTATGTTATATGAATAAAAAGATTACTTTAGAGGCGTGAAAGCCACAAGAGCAGGCAGTGGATCCTCCGAACAGGACAGTTTGTCCACGGGTCTGCAAAGGGCACTTCTCAATCTGAGGAGATATTTTGGCGTTATTTACTCACAGTTTATAAGTATTTACGAATGTATAATTTTTTACCTTCTGATAGAGGTCATGCCACTTCCGCTGCCGTGGAGCTGGTCTGTTGCCTGCTCCAGAGGGCCAGACGCCTGTATTGGCAAAGGCCTTCCTTCAACCTGGCCATCCATTCACCATCCCCCATGGGCTTGTGGGACTTTGGTCTAGCACTCATCTGTTGTGGAAGTAATAAAGTTAAATTAAATCCCCAAATTTCTCATTTTTATTAAGCAAAAAGAAGTGAATTATAATATATTATAATTTCTAAGGCTGCATGCTTTGTAAAACGTGTAGAACTCTGTTTAAAAACGTGTAAAACTCTGTTTAAAAACAATAAACTCTGTTTAAAAACAATAAACTCTGTTTAAAAACAATAAATTCTGTTTGTAAAACACCCCAATAACTGTAGAAAAACGAAAACACAATGCCTATTCTTACCATGGAAATGTTAAACATAATATTTTATTTTATTTTTTAATTTTATTCGACTTTAAATCATTAAACTCTTGTAAGATAACTGCTCCTTGCGCGTAATTGTTATTAACGGGAGACAAGAAACAAAGCCCTACTTCGACGGGCAAAAACACAGACAAAAAATAGATTATTTGTTATAAAAGTTAGAAATATTTTTCTGGTTAAATTACTGACATGTATTTAAAGCGGATTTCATTCATACATTAAAGCTAACGTGGGTAGTGACAAATATTTTGAAAAGTAGTGTGTTATAACTAGCGTTGCATGCACGACATTTTATGCAAGAAAATAAACATAAAATGTTATTTACATGGCTAGATAGTAATCCTTAATATTAAAAACTTACCTTCTCAATGTAACAGTCTGCAATCGCTCCTTGTGACGCAAATGAAGTAGCGAGGGAGGGGGTCGGTAGATGAGCAAGTTCATGCGCGCGCAGGGGGGGAGGGTTTAGCGCCTGTGATTGGTCAGGCTCACTCGAGCCCCCTCTGCTTCATGATTGGTTTTCGCTTAAAGGAACTCTGTTACACGATTGGTCGAGCTGAGAGCACCTCTGCTTCATGATTGGTTTTTCACTTAAAGGAACTCTGTTACACGATTGGTCGAGAGAAGACAGTCTGACGTGCGATGGGTAGAGCCATTCAGGCTACTGCAGACACTTAAGTAGCAAGGTTTTTACAGTTCATATAGTTTTAAATCAAAAAGAAAGTGAAAGTATTGTCAAATTGGCAAGCATTGCAAAATGTGGCCCGTATGGGGATCGAACCCATGACCTTAGCGTTATTAGTACCACGCTCTAACCAACTGAGCTAACCGGCCTCATGAATCTATTCCAAATGTCATGTTATTTTTTTCTTACAGCTAACTGAAATCAGGCGGAAGGGTTTAAAAGGAAGCCATACTTCTCTGTTTGGACACCAAATCTCTGTGTCCCTGTCTATTACTGTTGGTTAACATCTTTGTTGCATGTTTTGGTTCCGTCACAACCATTTGTCTAAATATAAGTAACTGGGTCGCCTGAACAGGGACTTGAACCCTGGACCCTCAGATTAAAAGTCTGATGCTCTACCGACTGAGCTATCCAGGCTACTGCAGACAGTTAAGTAGCAAGGTTTTTGCAGTTCAGATTGTTTTAAATCAAAAAGAAAGTGAAAGTATTGTCAAATTGGCAAGCAGTGCAAAATGTGGTCGTATGGGGATCGAACCCATGACCTTGGCGTTATTAGCACCACGCTCTAACCAACTGAGCTAACCGGCCTCATGAAACTATTCCAAATGTCATGTTATTTTTTTCTTACAGCTAACTGAAATCAGGCAGAAGGGTTTAAAAGGAAGCCATACTTCTCTGTTTGGACACCAAATCTCTGTGTCCCTGTCTATTACTGTTGGTTAACATCTTTTGGTTCCGTCACAACCATTTGTCTAAACATAAGTAAGTGGGTTGCCTGAACAGGGACTTGAACCCTGGACCCTCAGATTAAAAGTCTGATGCTCTACCGACTGAGCTATCCAGGCTACTGCAGACAGTTAAGTAGCAAGGTTTTTGCAGTTCAGATTGTTTTAAATCAAAAAGAAAGTGAAAGTATTGTCAAGCAGTGCAAAATGTGGCCCGTATGGGGATCGAACCCATGACCGTGGCGTTATTAGCACCACGCTCTAACCAACTGAGCTAACCGGCTTCATGAATCTATTCCAAATGTCATGTTATTTTTTTCTTACAGCTAACTGAAATCAGGCAGAAGGGTTTAAAAGGAAGCCACACTTCTCTGTTTGGACACCAAATCTCTGTGTCCCTGTCTATTACTGTTGGTTAACATCTTTGTTGCATGTTTTGGTTCCGTCACAACCATTCGTCTAAATATAAGTAACTGGGTCGCCTGAACAGGGACTTGAACCCTGGACCCTCAGATTAAAAGTCTGATGCTCTACCGACTGAGCTATCCAGGCTACTGCAGACAGTTAAGTAGCAAGGTTTTTGCAGTTCAGATTGTTTTAAATCAAAAAGAAAGTGAAAGTATTGTCAAATTGGCAAGCAGTGCAAAATGTGGCCCGTATGGGGATCGAACCCATGACCTTGGCGTTATTAGCACCACGCTCTAACCAACTGAGCTAACCGGCCTCATGAAACTATTCCAAATGTCATGTTATTTTTTTCTTACAGCTAACTGAAATCAGGCAGAAGGGTTTAAAAGGAAGCCATACTTCTCTGTTTGGACACCAAATCTCTGTGTCCCTGTCTATTACTGTTGGTTAACATCTTTGTTGCATGTTATGGTTCCGTCACAACCATTTGTCTAAACATAAGTAAGTGGGTCGCCTGAACAGGGACTTGAACCCTGGACCCTCAGATTAAAAGTCTGATGCTCTACCGACTTAGCTATCCAGGCTACTGCAGACACTTAAGTAGCAAGGTTTTTACAGTTCATATAGTTTTAAATCAAAAAGAAAGTGAAAGTATTGTCAAATTGGCAAGCATTGCAAAATGTGGCCCGTATGGGGATCGAACCCATGACCTTGGCGTTATTAGTACCACGCTCTAACCAACTGAGCTAACCGGCCTCATGAATCTATTCCAAATGTCATGTTATTTTTTTCTTACAGCTAACTGAAATCAGGCGGAAGGGTTTAAAAGGAAGCCATACTTCTCTGTTTGGACACCAAATCTCTGTGTCCCTGTCTATTACTGTTGGTTAACATCTTTGTTGCATGTTTTGGTTCCGTCACAACCATTTGTCTGAATATAAGTAACTGGGTTGCCTGAACAGGGACTTGAACCCTGGACCCTCAGATTAAAAGTCTGATGCTCTACCGACTGAGCTATCCAGGCTACTGCAGACAGTAAAGTAGCAAGGTTTTTGCAGTTCAGATTGTTTTAAATCAAAAAGAAAGTGAAAGTATTGTCAAATTGGCAAGCAGTGCAAAATGTGGCCCGTATGGGGATCGAACCCATGACTTTGGCGTTATTAGCACCACGCTCTAACCAACTGAGCTAACCGGCCTCATGAAACTATTCCAAATGTCATGTTATTTTTTTCTTACAGCTAACTGAAATCAGGCAGAAGGGTTTAAAAGGAAGCCATACTTCTCTGTTTGGACACCAAATCTCTGTGTCCCTGTCTATTACCATCTTTGTTGCATGTTTTGGTTCCGTCACAACCATTTGTCTAAACATAAGTAAGTGGGTCGCCTGAACAGGGACTTGAACCCTGGACCCTCAAATTAAAAGTCTGATGCTCTACCGACTGAGCTATCCAGGCTACTGCAGACAGTTAAGTAGCAAGGTTTTTACAGTTCATATAGTTTTAAATCAAAAAGAAAGTGATTGTCAAATTGGCAAGCAGTGCAAAATGTGGCCCGTATGGGGATCGAACCCATGACCTTGGCGATATTAGCACCACGCTCTAACCAACTGAGCTAACCGGCCTCATGAAACTATTCCAAATGTCATGTTATTTTTTTCTTACAGCTAACTGAAATCAGGCAGAAGGGTTTAAAAGGAAGCCATACTTCTCTGTTTGGACACCAAAGCTCTGTGTCCCTGTCTATTACTGTTGGTTAACATCTTTTGGTTCCGTCACAACCATTTGTCTAAACATAAGTAAATGGGTCGCCTGAACAGGGACTTGAACCCTGGACCCTCAGATTAAAAGTCTGATGCTCTACCGACTGAGCTACCCAGGCTACTGCAGACAGTTAAGTAGCAAGGTTTTTGCAGTTCAGATTGTTTTAAATCAAAAAGAAAGTGAAAGTATTGTCAAGCAGTGCAAAATGTGGCCCGTATGGGGATCGAACCCATGACCTTGGCGTTATTAGCACCACGCTCTAACCAACTGAGCTAACCGGCTTCATGAATCTATTCCAAATGTCATGTTATTTTTTTCTTACAGCTAACTGAAATCAGGCAGAAGGGTTTAAAAGGAAGCCATATTTCTCTGTTTGGACACCAAATCTCTGTGTCCCTGTCTATTACTGTTGGTTAACATCTTTGTTGCATGTTTTAGTTCCGTCACAACCATTCGTCTAAATATAAGTAACTGCGTCGCCTGAACAGGGACTTGAACCCTGGACCCTCAGATTAAAAGTCTGATGCTCTACCGACTGAGCTATCCAGGCTACTGCAGACAGTTAAGTAGCAAGGTTTTTGCAGTTCAGATTGTTTTAAATCAAAAAGAAAGTGAAAGTATTGTCAAATTGGCAAGCAGTGCAAAATGTGGCCCGTATGGGGATCGAACCCATGACCTTGGCGTTATTAGCACCACGCTCTAACCAACTGAGCTAACCGGCCTCATGAAACTATTCCAAATGTCATGTTATTTTTTTCTTACAGCTAACTGAAATCAGGCAGAAGGGTTTAAAAGGAAGCCATACTTCTCTGTTTGGACACCAAATCTCTGTGTCCCTGTCTATTACTGTTGGTTAACATCTTTGTTGCATGTTTTGGTTCCGTCACAACCATTTGTCTAAACATAAGTAAGTGGGTCGCCTGAACAGGGACTTGAACCCTGGACCCTCAGATTAAAAGTCTGATGCTCTACCGACTTAGCTATCCAGGCTACTGCAGACACTTAAGTAGCAAGGTTTTTACAGTTCATATAGTTTTAAATCAAAAAGAAAGTGAAAGTATTGTCAAATTGGCAAGCATTGCAAAATGTGGCCCGTATGGGGATCGAACCCATGACCTTGGCGTTATTAGTACCACGCTCTAACCAACTGAGCTAACCGGCCTCATGAATCTATTCCAAATGTCATGTTATTTTTTTCTTACAGCTAACTGAAATCAGGCGGAAGGGTTTAAAAGGAAGCCATACTTCTCTGTTTGGACACCAAATCTCTGTGTCCCTGTCTATTACTGTTGGTTAACATCTTTGTTGCATGTTTTGGTTCCGTCACAACCATTTGTCTGAATATAAGTAACTGGGTTGCCTGAACAGGGACTTGAACCCTGGACCCTCAGATTAAAAGTCTGATGCTCTACCGACTGAGCTATCCAGGCTACTGCAGACAGTAAAGTAGCAAGGTTTTTGCAGTTCAGATTGTTTTAAATCAAAAAGAAAGTGAAAGTATTGTCAAATTGGCAAGCAGTGCAAAATGTGGCCCGTATGGGGATCGAACCCATGACTTTGGCGTTATTAGCACCACGCTCTAACCAACTGAGCTAACCGGCCTCATGAAACTATTCCAAATGTCATGTTATTTTTTTCTTACAGCTAACTGAAATCAGGCAGAAGGGTTTAAAAGGAAGCCATACTTCTCTGTTTGGACACCAAATCTCTGTGTCCCTGTCTATTACCATCTTTGTTGCATGTTTTGGTTCCGTCACAACCATTTGTCTAAACATAAGTAAGTGGGTCGCCTGAACAGGGACTTGAACCCTGGACCCTCAAATTAAAAGTCTGATGCTCTACCGACTGAGCTATCCAGGCTACTGCAGACAGTTAAGTAGCAAGGTTTTTACAGTTCATATAGTTTTAAATCAAAAAGAAAGTGATTGTCAAATTGGCAAGCAGTGCAAAATGTGGCCCGTATGGGGATCGAACCCATGACCTTGGCGATATTAGCACCACGCTCTAACCAACTGAGCTAACCGGCCTCATGAAACTATTCCAAATGTCATGTTATTTTTTTCTTACAGCTAACTGAAATCAGGCAGAAGGGTTTAAAAGGAAGCCATACTTCTCTGTTTGGACACCAAAGCTCTGTGTCCCTGTCTATTACTGTTGGTTAACATCTTTTGGTTCCGTCACAACCATTTGTCTAAACATAAGTAAATGGGTCGCCTGAACAGGGACTTGAACCCTGGACCCTCAGATTAAAAGTCTGATGCTCTACCGACTGAGCTACCCAGGCTACTGCAGACAGTTAAGTAGCAAGGTTTTTGCAGTTCAGATTGTTTTAAATCAAAAAGAAAGTGAAAGTATTGTCAAGCAGTGCAAAATGTGGCCCGTATGGGGATCGAACCCATGACCTTGGCGTTATTAGCACCACGCTCTAACCAACTGAGCTAACCGGCTTCATGAATCTATTCCAAATGTCATGTTATTTTTTTCTTACAGCTAACTGAAATCAGGCAGAAGGGTTTAAAAGGAAGCCATATTTCTCTGTTTGGACACCAAATCTCTGTGTCCCTGTCTATTACTGTTGGTTAACATCTTTGTTGCATGTTTTAGTTCCGTCACAACCATTCGTCTAAATATAAGTAACTGCGTCGCCTGAACAGGGACTTGAACCCTGGACCCTCAGATTAAAAGTCTGATGCTCTACCGACTGAGCTATCCAGGCTACTGCAGACAGTTAAGTAGCAAGGTTTTTGCAGTTCAGATTGTTTTAAATCAAAAAGAAAGTGAAAGTATTGTCAAATTGGCAAGCAGTGCAAAATGTGGCCCGTATGGGGATCGAACCCATGACCTTGGCGTTATTAGCACCACGCTCTAACCAACTGAGCTAACCGGCCTCATGAAACTATTCCAAATGTCATGTTATTTTTTTCTTACAGCTAACTGAAATCAGGCAGAAGGGTTTAAAAGGAAGCCATACTTCTCTGTTTGGACACCAAATCTCTGTGTCCCTGTCTATTACTGTTGGTTAACATCTTTGTTGCATGTTTTGGTTCCGTCACAACCATTTGTCTAAACATAAGTAAGTGGGTCGCCTGAACAGGGACTTGAACCCTGGACCCTCAGATTAAAAGTCTGATGCTCTACCGACTGAGCTATCCAGGCTACTGCAGACAGTTAAGTAGCAAGGTTTTTGCAGTTCAGATTGTTTTAAATCAAAAAGAAAGTGAAAGTATTGTCAAATTGGCAAGCAGTGCAAAATGTGGCCCGTATGGGGATCGAACCCATGACCTTGGCGTTATTAACACCACGCTCTAACCAACTGAGCTAACCGGCCTCATGAAACTATTCCAAATGTCATGTTCTTTTTTTCTTACAGCTAACTGAAATCAGGCAGAAGGGTTTAAAAGGAAGCCATACTTCTCTGTTTGGACACCAAATCTCTGTGTCCCTGTCTATTACCATCTTTGTTGCATGTTTTGGTTCCGTCACAACCATTTGTCTAAACATAAGTAAGTGGGTCGCCTGAACAGGGACTTGAACCCTGGACCCTCAGATTAAAAGTCTGATGCTCTACCGACTGAGCTATCCAGGCTACTGCAGACAGTTAAGTAGCAAGGTTTTTGCAGTTCAGATTGTTTTAAATCAAAAAGAAAGTGAAAGTATTGTCAAATTGGCAAGCAGTGCAAAATGTGGCCCGTATGGGGATCGAACCCATGACCTTGGCGTTATTAGCACAACGCTCTAACCAACTGAGCTAACCGGCCTCATGAAACTATTCCAAATGTCATGTTCTTTTTTTCTTACAGCTAACTGAAATCAGGCAGAAGGGTTTAAAAGGAAGCCATACTTCTCTGTTTGGACACCAAATCTCTGTGTCCCTGTCTATTACCATCTTTGTTGCATGTTTTGGTTCCGTCACAACCATTTGTCTAAACATAAGTAAGTGGGTCGCCTGAACAGGGACTTGAACCCTGGACCCTCAGATTAAAAGTCTGATGCTCTACCGACTGAGCTATCCAGGCTACTGCAGACAGTTAAGTAGCAAGGTTTTTGCAGTTCAGATTGTTTTAAATCAAAAAGAAAGTGAAAGTATTGTCAAATTGGCAAGCAGTGCAAAATGTGGCCCGTATGGGGATCGAACCCATGACCTTGGCGTTATTAGCACAACGCTCTAACCAACTGAGCTAACCGGCCTCATGAAACTATTCCAAATGTCATGTTATTTTTTTCTTACAGCTAACTGAAATCAGGCAGAAGGGTTTAAAAGGAAGCCATACTTCTCTGTTTGGACACCAAATCTCTGTGTCCCTGTCTATTACTGTTGGTTAACATCTTTGTTGCATGTTTTGGTTCCGTCACAACCATTTGTCTAAATATAAGTAACTGGGTCGCCTGAACAGGGACTTGAACCCTGGACCCTCAGATTAAAAGTCTGATGCTCTACCGACTGAGCTATCCAGGCTACTACAGACAGTTAAGTAGCAAGGTTTTTGCAGTTCAGATTGTTTTAAATCAACAAGAAAGTGAAAGTATTGTCAAATTGGCAAGCAGTGCAAAATGTGGCCCGTATGGGGATCGAACCCATGACCTTGGCGTTATTAGCACCACGCTCTAACCAACTGAGCTAACCGGCCTCATGAAACTATTCCAAATGTCATGTTATTTTTTTCTTACAGCTAACTGAAATCAGGCAGAAGGGTTTAAAAGGAAGCCATACTTCTCTGTTTGGACACCAAATCTCTGTGTCCCTGTCTATTACTGTTGGTTAACATCTTTGTTGCATGTTTTGGTTCCGTCACAACCATTTGTCTAAACATAAGTAAGTGGGTCGCCTGAACAGGGACTTGAACCCTGGACCCTCAGATTAAAAGTCTGATGCTCTACCGACTGAGCTATCCAGGCTACTGCAGACAGTTAAGTAGCAAGGTTTTTGCAGTTCACATTGTTTTAAATCAAAAAGAAAGTGAAAGTATTGTCAAATTGGCAAGCAGTGCAAAATGTGGCCCGTATGGGGATCGAACCCATGACCTTGGCGTTATTAGCACAACGCTCTAACCAACTGAGCTAACCGGCCTCATGAAACTATTCCAAATGTCATGTTATTTTTTTCTTACAGCTAACTGAAATCAGGCAGAAGGGTTTAAAAGGAAGCCATACTTCTCTGTTTGGACACCAAATCTCTGTGTCCCTGTCTATTACTGTTGGTTAACATCTTTTGGTTCCGTCACAACCATTTGTCTAAACATAAGTAAATGGGTCGCCTGAACAGGGACTTGAACCCTGGACCCTCAGATTAAAAGTCTGATGCTCTACCGACTGAGCTATCCAGGCTACTGCAGACAGTTAAGTAGCAAGGTTTTTGCAGTTCAGATTGTTTTAAATCAAAAAGAAAGTGAAAGTATTGTCAAATTGGCAAGCAGTGCAAAATGTGGCCCGTATGGGGATAGAACCCATGACCTTGGCGTTATTAGCACCACACTCTAACCAACTGAGCTAACCGGCATCATGAATCTATTCCAAATGTCATGTTATTTTTTTCTTACAGCTAACTGAAATCAGGCAGAAGGGTTTAAAAGAAAGCCATACTTCTCTGTTTGGACACCAAATCTCTGTGTCCCTGTCTATTACTGTTGGTTAACATCTTTGTTGCATGTTTTGGTTCCGTCACAACCATTTGTCTAAATATAAGTAACTGGGTTGCCTGAACAGGGACTTGAACCCTGGACCCTCAGATTAAAAGTCTGATGCTCTACCGACTGAGCTATCCAGGCTACTGCAGACAGTTAAGTAGCAAGGTTTTTGCAGTTCAGATTGTTTTAAATCAAAAAGAAAGTGAAAGTATTGTCAAATTGGCAAGCAGTGCAAAATGTGGCCCGTATGGGGATCGAACCCATGATCTTGGATTTATTAGCACCACGCTCTAACCAACTGAGCTAACCGGCCTCATGAAACTATTCCAAATGTCATGTTATTTTTTTCTTACAGCTAACTGAAATCAGGCAGAAGGGTTTAAAAGGAAGCCATACTTCTCTGTTTGGACACCAAATCTCTGTGTCCCTGTCTATTACTGTTGGTTAACATCTTTGTTGCATGTTTTGGTTCCGTCACAACCATTTGTCTAAACATAAGTAAGTGGGTCGCCTAAACAGGGACTTGAACCCTGGACCCTCAGATTAAAAGTCTGATGCTCTACCGACTGAGCTATCCAGGCTACTGCAGACAGTTAAGTAGCAAGGTTTTTGCAGTTCAGATTGTTTTAAATCAAAAAGAAAGTGAAAGTATTGTCAAATTGGCAAGCAGTGCAAAATGTGGCCTATATGGGGATCGAACCCATGACCTTGGCGTTATTAGCACCACGCTCTAACCAACTGAGCTAACCGGCCTCATGAAACTATTCCAAATGTCATGTTATTTTGTTCTTACAGCTAACTGAAATCAGGCAGAAGGGTTTAAAGGAAGCCATACTTCTCTGTTTGGACACCAAATCTCTGTGTCGCTGTCTATTACTGTTGGTTAACATCTTTTGGTTCTGTCACAACCATTTGTCTAAACATAAGTAAGTGGGTCGCCTGAACAGGGACTTGAACCCTGGACCCTCAGATTAAAAGTCTGATGCTCTACCGACTGAGCTATCCAGGCTACTGCAGACAGTTAAGTAGCAAGGTTTTTGCAGTTCAGATTGTTTTAAATCAAAAAGAAAGTGAAAGTATCGTCAAATTGGCAAGCAGTGCAAAATGTGGCCCGTATGGGGATCGAACCCATGACCTTGGCGTTATTAGCACCACGCTCTAACCAACTGAGCTAACCGGCCTCATGAAACTATTCCAAATGTCATGTTATTTTTTTCTTACAGCTAACTGAAATCAGGCAGAAGGGTATAAAAGGAAGCCATACTTCTCTGTTTGGACACCAAATCTCTGTGTCCCTGTCTATTACTGTTGGTTAACATCTTTTGGTTCCGTCACAACCATTTGTCTAAACATAAGTAAGTGGGTCGCCTGAACAGGGACTTGAACCCTGGACCCTCAGATTAAAAGTCTGATGCTCTACCGACTGAGCTATCCAGGGTACTGCAGACAGTTAAGTAGCAAGGTTTTTACAGTTCATATAGTTTTAAATCAAAAAGAAAGTGAAAGTATTGTCAAATTGGCAAGCAGTGCAAAATGTGGCCCGTATGGGGATCGAACCCATGACCTTGGCGTTATTAGCACCACGCTCTAACCAACTGAGCTAACCGGCCTCATGAAACTATTCCAAATGTCATGTTATTTTTTTCTTACAGCTAACTGAAATCAGGCAGAAGGGTTTAAAAGGAAGCCATACTTCTCTGTTTGGACACCAAATCTCTGTGTCCCTGTCTATTACTGTTGGTTAACATCTTTTGGTTCCGTCACAACCATTTGTCTAAACATAAGTAAATGGGTCGCCTGAACAGGGACTTGAACCCTGGACCCTCAGATTAAAAGTCTGATGCTCTACCGACTGAGCTATCCAGGCTACTGCAGACAATTAAGTAGCAAGGTTTTTGCAGTTCAGATTGTTTTAAATCAAAAAGAAAGTGAAAGTATTGTCAAATTGGCAAGCAGTGCAAAATGTGGGCCGTATGGGGATCGAACCCATGACCTTGGCGTTATTAGCACCACGCTCTAACCAACTGAGCTAACCGGCATCATGAATCTATTCCAAATGTCATGTTATTTTTTTCTTACAGCTAACTGAAATCAGGCAGAATGGTTTAAAAGGAAGCCATACTTCTCTGTTTGGACACCAAATCTCTGTGTCCCTGTCTATTACTGTTGGTTAACATCTTTGTTGCATGTTTTGGTTCCGTCACAACCATTTGTCTAAATATAAGTAACTGGTTCGCCTGAACAGGGACTTGAACCCTGGACCCTCAGATTAAAAGTCTGATGATCTACCGACTGAGCTATCCAGGCTACTGCAGACAGTTAAGTAGCAAGGTTTTTGCAGTTCAGATTGTTTTAAATCAAAAAGAAAGTGAAAGTATTGTCAAATTGGCAAGCAGTGCAAAATGTGGCCCGTATGGGGATCGAACCCATGATCTTGGCGTTATTAGCACCACGCTCTAACCAACTGAGCTAACCGGCCTCATGAAACTATTCCAAATGTCATGTTATTTTTTTCTTACAGCTAACTGAAATCAGGCAGAAGGGTTTAAAAGGAAGCCATACTTCTCTGTTTGGACACCAAATCTCTGTGTCCCTGTCTATTACTGTTGGTTAACATCTTTGTTGCATGTTTTGGTTCCGTCACAACCATTTGTCTATACATAAGTAAGTGGGTCGCCTAAACAGGGACTTGAACCCTGGACCCTCAGATTAAAGGTCTGATGCTCTACCGACTGACCTATCCAGGCTACTGCAGACAGTTAAGTAGCAAGGTTTTTGCAGTTCAGATTGTTTTAAATCAAAAAGAAAGTGAAAGTATTGTCAAATTGGCAAGCAGTGCAAAATGTGGCCCGTATGGGGATCGAACCCATGACCTTGGCGTTATTAGCACCACGCTCTAACCAACTGAGCTAACCGGCCTCATGAAACTATTCCAAATGTCATGTTATTTTTTTCTTACAGCTAACTGAAATCAGGCAGAAGGGTTTAAAAGGAAGCCATACTTCTCTGTTTGGACACCAAATCTCTGTGTCCCTGTCTATTACTGTTGGTTAACATCTTTTGGTTCCGTCACAACCATTTGTCTAAACATAAGTAAATGGGTCGCCTGAACAGGGACTTGAACCCTGGACCCTCAGATTAAAAGTCTGATGCTCTACCGACTGAGCTATCCAGGCTACTGCAGACAGTTAAGTAGCAAGGTTTTTGCAGTTCAAATTGTTTTAAATCAAAAAGAAAGTGAAAGTATTGTCAAATTGGCAAGCAGTGCAAAATGTGGCCCGTATGGGGATCGAACCCATGACCTTGGCTTTATTAGCACCACGCTCTAACCAACTGAGCTAACCGGCCTCATGAAACTATTCCAAATGTCATGTTATTTTTTTCTTACAGCTAACTGAAATCAGGCAGAAGGGTTTAAAAGGAAGCCATACTTCTCTGTTTGGACACGAAATCTCTGTGTCCCTGTCTATTACTGTTGGTTAACATCTTTGTTGCATGTTTTGGTTCCGTCACAACCATTTGTCTAAACATAAGTAAGTGGGTCGCCTGAACAGGGACTTGAACCCTGGACCCTCAGATTAAAAGTCTGATGCTCTACCGACTGAGCTATCCAGGCTACTGCAGACAGTTAAGTAGCAAGGTTTTTGCAGTTCACATTGTTTTAAATCAAAAAGAAAGTGAAAGTATTGTCAAATTGGCAAGCAGTGCAAAATGTGGCCCGTATGGGGATCGAACCCATGACCTTGGCGTTATTAGCACCACGCTCTAACCAACTGAGCTAACCGGCCTCATGAATGTATTCCAAATGTCATGTTATTTATTTCTTACAGCTAACTGAATGCCCGTATGGGGATCGAACCCATGACCTTGGCGTTATTAGCACCACGCTCTAACCAACTGAGCTAACTGGCCTCATGAATGTATTCCAAATGTCATGTTATTTTTTTCTTACAGCTAACTGAAATCAGGCAGAAGGGTTTAAAAGGAAGCCATACTTCTCTGTTTGGACACCAAATCTCTGTGTCCCTGTCTATTACTGTTGGTTAACATCTTTTGGTTCCGTCACAACCATTTGTCTAAACATAAGTAAGTGGGTCGCCTGAACAGGGACTTGAACCCTGGACCCTCAGATTAAAAGTCTGATGCTCTACCGACTGAGCTATCCAGGCTACTGCAGACAGTTAAGTAGCAAGGTTTTTGCAGTTCACATTGTTTTAAATCAAAAAGAAAGTGAAAGTATTGTCAAATTGGCAAGCAGTGCAAAATGTGGCCCGTATGGGGATCGAACCCATGACCTTGGCGTTATTAGCACCACGCTCTAACCAACTGAGCTAACCGGCCTCATGAATGTATTCCAAATGTCATGTTATTTATTTCTTACAGCTAACTGAATGCCCGTATGGGGATCGAACCCATGACCTTGGCGTTATTAGCACCACGCTCTAACCAACTGAGCTAACTGGCCTCATGAATGTATTCCAAATGTCATGTTATTTTTTTCTTACAGCTAACTGAAATCAGGCAGAAGGGTTTAAAAGGAAGCCATACTTCTCTGTTTGGACACCAAATCTCTGTGTCCCTGTCTATTACTGTTGGTTAACATCTTTTGGTTCCGTCACAACCATTTGTCTAAACATAAGTAAGTGGGTCGCCTGAACAGGGACTTGAACCCTGGACCCTCAGATTAAAAGTCTGATGCTCTACCGACTGAGCTATCCAGGCTACTGCAGACAGTTAAGTAGCAAGGTTTTTGCAGTTCACATTGTTTTAAATCAAAAAGAAAGTGAAAGTATTGTCAAATTGGCAAGCAGTGCAAAATGTGGCCCGTATGGCAGACCTTGGCTTTATTAGCACCACGCTCTAACCAACTGAGCTAACCGGCCTCATGAAACTATTCCAAATGTCATGTTATTTTTTTCTTACAGCTAACTGGAATCAGGCAGAAGGGTTTAAAAGGTAGCCATACTTCTCTGTTTGGACACCAAATCTCTGTGTCCCTGTCTATTACTGTTGGTTAACATCTTTGTTGCATGTTTTGGTTCCGTCACAACCATTTGTCTAAACATAAGTAAGTGGGTCGCCTGAACAGGGACTTGAACCCTGGACCCTCAGATTAAAAGTCTGATGCTCTACCGACTGAGCTATCCAGGCTACTGCAGACAGTTAAGTAGCAAGGTTTTTGCAGTTCAGATTGTTTTAAATCAAAAAGAAAGTGAAAGTATTGTCAAATTGGCAAGCAGTGCAAAATGTGGCCCGTATGGGGATCGAACCCATGACCTTGGCGTTATTAGCACCACGCTCTAACCAACTGAGCTAACCGGCCTCATGAATCTATTCCAAATGTCATGTTATTTTTTTCTTACAGCTAACTGAAATCAGGCAGAAGGGTTTAAAAGGAAGCCATACTTCTCTGTTTGGACACCAAATCGCTGTGTCCCTGTCTATTACTGTTGGTTAACATCTTTGTTGCATGTTTTGGTTCCGTCACAACCATTTGTCTAAACATAAGTAAGTGGGTTGCCTGAACAGGGAATCGAACCCTGGACCTTCAGATTAAAAGTCTGATGCTCTACCGACTGAGCTATCCAGGCTACTGCAGACAGTTAAGTAGCAAGGTTTTTGCAGTTCACATTGTTTTAAATCAAAAAGAAAGTGAAAGTATTGTCAAATTGGCAAGCAGTGCAAAATGTGGCCCGTATGGCAGACCTTGGCTTTATTAGCACCACGCTCTAACCAACTGAGCTAACCGGCCTCATGAAACTATTCCAAATGTCATGTTATTTTTTTCTTACAGCTAACTGAAATCAGGCAGAAGGGTTTAAAAGGAAGCCATACTTCTCTGTTTGGACACCAAATCTCTGTGTCCCTGTCTATTACTGTTGGTTAACATCTTTGTTGCATGTTTTGGTTCCGTCACAACCATTTGTCTAAACATAAGTAAGTGGGTCGCCTGAACAGGGACTTGAACCCTGGACCCTCAGATTAAAAGTCTGATGCTCTACCGACTGAGCTATCCAGGCTACTGCAGACAGTTAAGTAGCAAGGTTTTTGCAGTTCAGATTGTTTTAAATCAAAAAGAAAGTGAAAGTATTTTCAAATTGGCAAGCAGTGCAAAATGTGGCCCGTATGGGGATCAAACCCATGACCTTGGCGTTATTAGCACCACACTCTAACCAACTGAGCTAACCGGCCTCATGAAACTATTCCAAATGTCATGTTATTTTTTTCTTACAGCTAACTGAAATCAGGCAGAAGGGTTTAAAAGGAAGCCATACTTCTCTGTTTGGACACCAAATCTCTGTGTCCCTGTCTATTACTGTTGGTTAACATCTTTGTTGCATGTTTTGGTTCCGTCACAACCATTAGTCTAAACATAAGTAAGTGGGTCGCCTGAACAGGGACTTGAACCCTGGACCCTCAGATTAAAAGTCTGATGCTCTACCGACTGAGCTATCCAGGCTACTGCAGACAGTTAAGTAGCAAGGTTTTTGCAGTTCAGATTGTTTTAAATCAAAAAGAAAGTGAAAGTATTGTCAAATTGGCAAGCAGTGCAAAATGTGACCCGTATGGGGATCGAACCCATGACCTTGGCGTTATTAGCACCACGCTCTAACCAACTGAGCTAACCGGCCTCATGAATCTATTCCAAATGTCATGTTATTTTTTTCTTACAGCTAACTGAATGCCCGTATGGGGATCGAACCCATGACCTTGGCGTTATTAGCACCACGCTCTAACCAACTGAGCTAACCGGCCTCATGAATGTATTCCAAATGTCATGTTATTTTTTTCTTACAGCTAACTGAAATCAGGCAGAAAGGGTTTAAAAGGAAGCCATACTTCTCTGTTTGGACACCAAATCTCTGTGTCCCTGTCTATTACTGTTGGTTAACATCTTTTGGTTCCGTCACAACCATTTGTCTAAACATAAGTAAGTGGGTCGCCTGAACAGGGACTTGAACCCTGGACCCTCAGATTAAAAGTCTGATGCTCTACCGACTGAGCTATCCAGGCTACTGCAGACAGTTAAGTAGCAAGGTTTTTGCAGTTCACATTGTTTTAAATCAAAAAGAAAGTGAAAGTATTGTCAAATTGGCAAGCAGTGCAAAATGTGGCCCGTATGGCAGACCTTGGCTTTATTAGCACCACGCTCTAACCAACTGAGCTAACCGGCCTCATGAAACTATTCCAAATGTCATGTTATTTTTTTCTTACAGCTAACTGAAATCAGGCAGAAGGGTTTAAAAGGAAGCCATACTTCTCTGTTTGGACACCAAATCGCTGTGTCCCTGTCTATTACTGTTGGTTAACATCTTTTGGTTCCGTCACAACCATTTGTCTAAACATAAGTAAGTGGGTTGCCTGAACAGGGAATCGAACCCTGGACCTTCAGATTAAAAGTCTGATGCTCTACCGACTGAGCTATCCAGGCTACTGCAGACAGTTAAGTAGCAAGGTTTTTGCAGTTCACATTGTTTTAAATCAAAAAGAAAGTGAAAGTATTGTCAAATTGGCAAGCAGTGCAAAATGTGGCCCGTATGGCAGACCTTGGCTTTATTAGCACCACGCTCTAACCAACTGAGCTAACCGGCCTCATGAAACTATTCCAAATGTCATGTTATTTTTTTCTTACAGCTAACTGAAATCAGGCAGAAGGGTTTAAAAGGAAGCCATACTTCTCTGTTTGGACACCAAATCTCTGTGTCCCTGTCTATTACTGTTGGTTAACATCTTTGTTGCATGTTTTGGTTCCGTCACAACCATTTGTCTAAACATAAGTAAGTGGGTCGCCTGAACAGGGACTTGAACCCTGGACCCTCAGATTAAAAGTCTGATGCTCTACCGACTGAGCTATCCAGGCTACTGCAGACAGTTAAGTAGCAAGGTTTTTGCAGTTCAGATTGTTTTAAATCAAAAAGAAAGTGAAAGTATTGTCAAATTGGCAAGCAGTGCAAAATGTGACCCGTATGGGGATCGAACCCATGACCTTGGCGTTATTAGCACCACGCTCTAACCAACTGAGCTAACCGGCCTCATGAATCTATTCCAAATGTCATGTTATTTTTTTCTTACAGCTAACTGAAATCAGGCAGAAGGGTTTAAAAGGAAGCCATACTTCTCTGTTTGGACACCAAATCTCTGTGTCCCTGTCTATTACTGTTGGTTAACATCTTTGTTGCATGTTTTGGTTCCGTCACAACCATTTGTCTAAACATAAGTAAGTGGGTCGCCTGAACAGGGACTTGAACCCTGGACCCTCAGATTAAAAGTCTGATGCTCTACCGACTGAGCTATCCAGGCTACTGCAGACAGTTAAGTAGCAAGGTTTTTGCAGTTCACATTGTTTTAAATCAAAAAGAAAGTGAAAGTATTGTCAAATTGGCAAGCAGTGCAAAATGTGGCCCGTATGGCAGACCTTGGCTTTATTAGCACCACGCTCTAACCAACTGAGCTAACCGGCCTCATGAAACTATTCCAAATGTCATGTTATTTTTTTCTTACAGCTAACTGGAATCAGGCAGAAGGGTTTAAAAGGTAGCCATACTTCTCTGTTTGGACACCAAATCTCTGTGTCCCTGTCTATTACTGTTGGTTAACATCTTTGTTGCATGTTTTGGTTCCGTCACAACCATTTGTCTAAACATAAGTAAGTGGGTCGCCTGAACAGGGACTTGAACCCTGGACCCTCAGATTAAAAGTCTGATGCTCTACCGACTGAGCTATCCAGGCTACTGCAGACAGTTAAGTAGCAAGGTTTTTGCAGTTCAGATTGTTTTAAATCAAAAAGAAAGTGAAAGTATTGTCAAATTGGCAAGCAGTGCAAAATGTGGCCCGTATGGGGATCGAACCCATGACCTTGGCGTTATTAGCACCACGCTCTAACCAACTGAGCTAACCGGCCTCATGAATCTATTCCAAATGTCATGTTATTTTTTTCTTACAGCTAACTGAAATCAGGCAGAAGGGTTTAAAAGGAAGCCACACTTCTCTGTTTGGACACCAAATCTCTGTGTCCCTGTCTATTACTGTTGGTTAACATCTTTGTTGCATGTTTTGGTTCCGTCACAACCATTTGTCTAAACATAAGTAAGTGGGTTGCCTGAACAGGGACTTGAACCCTGGACCTTCAGATTAAAAGTCTGATGCTCTACCGACTGAGCTATCCAGGCTACTGCAGACAGTTAAGTAGCAAGGTTTTTGCAGTTCACATTGTTTTAAATCAAAAAGAAAGTGAAAGTATTGTCAAATTGGCAAGCAGTGCAAAATGTGGCCCGTATGGCAGACCTTGGCTTTATTAGCACCACGCTCTAACCAACTGAGCTAACCGGCCTCATGAAACTATTCCAAATGTCATGTTATTTTTTTCTTACAGCTAACTGAAATCAGGCAGAAGGGTTTAAAAGGAAGCCATACTTCTCTGTTTGGACACCAAATCTCTGTGTCCCTGTCTATTACTGTTGGTTAACATCTTTTGGTTCCGTCACAACCATTTGTCTAAACATAAGTAAATGGGTCGCCTGAACAGGGACTTGAACCCTGGACCCTCAGATTAAAAGTCTGATGCTCTACCGACTGAGCTATCCAGGCTACTGCAGACAGTTAAGTAGCAAGGTTTTTGCAGTTCAGATTGTTTTAAATCAAAAAGAAAGTGAAAGTATTGTCAAACAGTGCAAAATGTGGCCGTATGGGGATCGAACCCATGACCTTGGCGTTATTAGCACCACGCTCTAACCAACTGAGCTAACCGGCCTCATGAATCTATTCCAAATGTCATGTTATTTTTTTCTTACAGCTAACTGAAATCAGGCAGAAGGGTTTAAAAGGAAGCCATACTTCTCTGTTTGGACACCAAATCTCTGTGTCCCTGTCTATTACTGTTGGTTAACATCTTTGTTGCATGTTTTGGTTCCGTCACAACCATTTGTCTAAACATAAGTAAGTGGGTCGCCTGAACAGGGACTTGAACCCTGGACCCTCAGATTAAAAGTCTGATGCTCTACCGACTGAGCTATCCAGGCTACTGCAGACAGTTAAGTAGCAAGGTTTTTGCAGTTCACATTGTTTTAAATCAAAAAGAAAGTGAAAGTATTGTCAAATTGGCAAGCAGTGCAAAATGTGGCCCGTATGGCAGACCTTGGCTTTATTAGCACCACGCTCTAACCAACTGAGCTAACCGGCCTCATGAAACTATTCCAAATGTCATGTTATTTTTTTCTTACAGCTAACTGGAATCAGGCAGAAGGGTTTAAAAGGTAGCCATACTTCTCTGTTTGGACACCAAATCTCTGTGTCCCTGTCTATTACTGTTGGTTAACATCTTTGTTGCATGTTTTGGTTCCGTCACAACCATTTGTCTAAACATAAGTAAGTGGGTCGCCTGAACAGGGACTTGAACCCTGGACCCTCAGATTAAAAGTCTGATGCTCTACCGACTGAGCTATCCAGGCTACTGCAGACAGTTAAGTAGCAAGGTTTTTGCAGTTCAGATTGTTTTAAATCAAAAAGAAAGTGAAAGTATTGTCAAATTGGCAAGCAGTGCAAAATGTGGCCCGTATGGGGATCGAACCCATGACCTTGGCGTTATTAGCACCACGCTCTAACCAACTGAGCTAACCGGCCTCATGAATCTATTCCAAATGTCATGTTATTTTTTTCTTACAGCTAACTGAAATCAGGCAGAAGGGTTTAAAAGGAAGCCACACTTCTCTGTTTGGACACCAAATCTCTGTGTCCCTGTCTATTACTGTTGGTTAACATCTTTGTTGCATGTTTTGGTTCCGTCACAACCATTTGTCTAAACATAAGTAAGTGGGTTGCCTGAACAGGGACTTGAACCCTGGACCTTCAGATTAAAAGTCTGATGCTCTACCGACTGAGCTATCCAGGCTACTGCAGACAGTTAAGTAGCAAGGTTTTTGCAGTTCACATTGTTTTAAATCAAAAAGAAAGTGAAAGTATTGTCAAATTGGCAAGCAGTGCAAAATGTGGCCCGTATGGCAGACCTTGGCTTTATTAGCACCACGCTCTAACCAACTGAGCTAACCGGCCTCATGAAACTATTCCAAATGTCATGTTATTTTTTTCTTACAGCTAACTGAAATCAGGCAGAAGGGTTTAAAAGGAAGCCATACTTCTCTGTTTGGACACCAAATCTCTGTGTCCCTGTCTATTACTGTTGGTTAACATCTTTTGGTTCCGTCACAACCATTTGTCTAAACATAAGTAAATGGGTCGCCTGAACAGGGACTTGAACCCTGGACCCTCAGATTAAAAGTCTGATGCTCTACCGACTGAGCTATCCAGGCTACTGCAGACAGTTAAGTAGCAAGGTTTTTGCAGTTCAGATTGTTTTAAATCAAAAAGAAAGTGAAAGTATTGTCAAATTGGCAAACAGTGCAAAATGTGGCCGTATGGGGATCGAACCCATGACCTTGGCGTTATTAGCACCACGCTCTAACCAACTGAGCTAACCGGCCTCATGAAACTATTCCAAATGTCATGTTATTTTTTTCTTACAGCTAACTGAAATCAGGCAGAAGGGTTTAAAAGGAAGCCATACTTCTCTGTTTGGACACCAAATCTCTGTGTCCCTGTCTATTACTGTTGGTTAACATCTTTGTTGCATGTTTTGGTTCCGTCACAACCATTTGTCTAAACATAAGTAAGTGGGTCGCCTGAACAGGGACTTGAACCCTGGACCCTCAGATTAAAAGTCTGATGCTCTACCGACTGAGCTATCCAGGCTACTGCAGACAGTTAAGTAGCAAGGTTTTTGCAGTTCAGATTGTTTTAAATCAAAAAGAAAGTGAAAGTATTTTCAAATTGGCAAGCAGTGCAAAATGTGGCCCGTATGGGGATCGAACCCATGACCTTGGCGTTATTAGCACCACACTCTAACCAACTGAGCTAACCGGCCTCATGAAACTATTCCAAATGTCATGTTATTTTTTTCTTACAGCTAACTGAAATCAGGCAGAAGGGTTTAAAAGGAAGCCATACTTCTCTGTTTGGACACCAAATCTCTGTGTCCCTGTCTATTACTGTTGGTTAACATCTTTGTTGCATGTTTTGGTTCCGTCACAACCATTTGTCTAAACATAAGTAAGTGGGTCGCCTGAACAGGGACTTGAACCCTGGACCCTCAGATTAAAAGTCTGATGCTCTACCGACTGAGCTATCCAGGCTACTGCAGACAGTTAAGTAGCAAGGTTTTTGCAGTTCACATTGTTTTAAATCAAAAAGAAAGTGAAAGTATTGTCAAATAGTGCAAAATGTGGCCCGTATGGGGATCGAACCCATGACCTTGGCTTTATTAGCACCACGCTCTAACCAACTGAGCTAACCGGCCTCATGAATGTATTCCAAATGTCATGTTATTTTTTTCTTACAGCTAACTGAAATCAGGCAGAAGGGTTTAAAAGGAAGCCATACTTCTCTGTTTGGACACCAAATCTCTGTGTCCCTGTCTATTACTGTTGGTTAACATCTTTGTTGCATGTTTTGGTTCCGTCACAACCATTTGTCTAAACATAAGTAAGTGGGTCGCCTGAACAGGGACTTGAACCCTGGACCCTCAGATTAAAAGTCTGATGCTCTACCGACTGAGCTATCCAGGCTACTGCAGACAGTTAAGTAGCAAGGTTTTTGCAGTTCACATTGTTTTAAATCAAAAAGAAAGTGAAAGTATTGTCAAATTGGCAAGCAGTGCAAAATGTGGCCCGTATGGCAGACCTTGGCTTTATTAGCACCACGCTCTAACCAACTGAGCTAACCGGCCTCATGAAACTATTCCAAATGTCATGTTATTTTTTTCTTACAGCTAACTGGAATCAGGCAGAAGGGTTTAAAAGGTAGCCATACTTCTCTGTTTGGACACCAAATCTCTGTGTCCCTGTCTATTACTGTTGGTTAACATCTTTGTTGCATGTTTTGGTTCCGTCACAACCATTTGTCTAAACATAAGTAAGTGGGTCGCCTGAACAGGGACTTGAACCCTGGACCCTCAGATTAAAAGTCTGATGCTCTACCGACTGAGCTATCCAGGCTACTGCAGACAGTTAAGTAGCAAGGTTTTTGCAGTTCAGATTGTTTTAAATCAAAAAGAAAGTGAAAGTATTGTCAAATTGGCAAGCAGTGCAAAATGTGGCCCGTATGGGGATCGAACCCATGACCTTGGCGTTATTAGCACCACGCTCTAACCAACTGAGCTAACCGGCCTCATGAATCTATTCCAAATGTCATGTTATTTTTTTCTTACAGCTAACTGAAATCAGGCAGAAGGGTTTAAAAGGAAGCCACACTTCTCTGTTTGGACACCAAATCTCTGTGTCCCTGTCTATTACTGTTGGTTAACATCTTTGTTGCATGTTTTGGTTCCGTCACAACCATTTGTCTAAACATAAGTAAGTGGGTTGCCTGAACAGGGACTTGAACCCTGGACCTTCAGATTAAAAGTCTGATGCTCTACCGACTGAGCTATCCAGGCTACTGCAGACAGTTAAGTAGCAAGGTTTTTGCAGTTCACATTGTTTTAAATCAAAAAGAAAGTGAAAGTATTGTCAAATTGGCAAGCAGTGCAAAATGTGGCCCGTATGGCAGACCTTGGCTTTATTAGCACCACGCTCTAACCAACTGAGCTAACCGGCCTCATGAAACTATTCCAAATGTCATGTTATTTTTTTCTTACAGCTAACTGAAATCAGGCAGAAGGGTTTAAAAGGAAGCCATACTTCTCTGTTTGGACACCAAATCTCTGTGTCCCTGTCTATTACTGTTGGTTAACATCTTTTGGTTCCGTCACAACCATTTGTCTAAACATAAGTAAATGGGTCGCCTGAACAGGGACTTGAACCCTGGACCCTCAGATTAAAAGTCTGATGCTCTACCGACTGAGCTATCCAGGCTACTGCAGACAGTTAAGTAGCAAGGTTTTTGCAGTTCAGATTGTTTTAAATCAAAAAGAAAGTGAAAGTATTGTCAAATTGGCAAACAGTGCAAAATGTGGCCGTATGGGGATCGAACCCATGACCTTGGCGTTATTAGCACCACGCTCTAACCAACTGAGCTAACCGGCCTCATGAAACTATTCCAAATGTCATGTTATTTTTTTCTTACAGCTAACTGAAATCAGGCAGAAGGGTTTAAAAGGAAGCCATACTTCTCTGTTTGGACACCAAATCTCTGTGTCCCTGTCTATTACTGTTGGTTAACATCTTTGTTGCATGTTTTGGTTCCGTCACAACCATTTGTCTAAACATAAGTAAGTGGGTCGCCTGAACAGGGACTTGAACCCTGGACCCTCAGATTAAAAGTCTGATGCTGTACCGACTGAGCTATCCAGGCTACTGCAGACAGTTAAGTAGCAAGGTTTTTGCAGTTCAGATTGTTTTAAATCAAAAAGAAAGTGAAAGTATTTTCAAATTGGCAAGCAGTGCAAAATGTGGCCCGTATGGGGATCGAACCCATGACCTTGGCGTTATTAGCACCACACTCTAACCAACTGAGCTAACCGGCCTCATGAAACTATTCCAAATGTCATGTTATTTTTTTCTTACAGCTAACTGAAATCAGGCAGAAGGGTTTAAAAGGAAGCCATACTTCTCTGTTTGGACACCAAATCTCTGTGTCCCTGTCTATTACTGTTGGTTAACATCTTTGTTGCATGTTTTGGTTCCGTCACAACCATTTGTCTAAACATAAGTAAGTGGGTCGCCTGAACAGGGACTTGAACCCTGGACCCTCAGATTAAAAGTCTGATGCTCTACCGACTGAGCTATCCAGGCTACTGCAGACAGTTAAGTAGCAAGGTTTTTGCAGTTCACATTGTTTTAAATCAAAAAGAAAGTGAAAGTATTGTCAAATAGTGCAAAATGTGGCCCGTATGGGGATCGAACCCATGACCTTGGCTTTATTAGCACCACGCTCTAACCAACTGAGCTAACCGGCCTCATGAATGTATTCCAAATGTCATGTTATTTTTTTCTTACAGCTAACTGAAATCAGGCAGAAGGGTTTAAAAGGAAGCCATACTTCTCTGTTTGGACACCAAATCTCTGTGTCCCTGTCTATTACTGTTGGTTAACATCTTTGTTGCATGTTTTGGTTCCGTCACAACCATTTGTCTAAACATAAGTAAGTGGGTCGCCTGAACAGGGACTTGAACCCTGGACCCTCAGATTAAAAGTCTGATGCTCTACCGACTGAGCTATCCAGGCTACTGCAGACAGTTAAGTAGCAAGGTTTTTGCAGTTCACATTGTTTTAAATCAAAAAGAAAGTGAAAGTATTGTCAAATTGGCAAGCAGTGCAAAATGTGGCCCGTATGGCAGACCTTGGCTTTATTAGCACCACGCTCTAACCAACTGAGCTAACCGGCCTCATGAAACTATTCCAAATGTCATGTTATTTTTTTCTTACAGCTAACTGGAATCAGGCAGAAGGGTTTAAAAGGTAGCCATACTTCTCTGTTTGGACACCAAATCTCTGTGTCCCTGTCTATTACTGTTGGTTAACATCTTTGTTGCATGTTTTGGTTCCGTCACAACCATTTGTCTAAACATAAGTAAGTGGGTCGCCTGAACAGGGACTTGAACCCTGGACCCTCAGATTAAAAGTCTGATGCTCTACCGACTGAGCTATCCAGGCTACTGCAGACAGTTAAGTAGCAAGGTTTTTGCAGTTCAGATTGTTTTAAATCAAAAAGAAAGTGAAAGTATTGTCAAATTGGCAAGCAGTGCAAAATGTGGCCCGTATGGGGATCGAACCCATGACCTTGGCGTTATTAGCACCACGCTCTAACCAACTGAGCTAACCGGCCTCATGAATCTATTCCAAATGTCATGTTATTTTTTTCTTACAGCTAACTGAAATCAGGCAGAAGGGTTTAAAAGGAAGCCACACTTCTCTGTTTGGACACCAAATCTCTGTGTCCCTGTCTATTACTGTTGGTTAACATCTTTGTTGCATGTTTTGGTTCCGTCACAACCATTTGTCTAAACATAAGTAAGTGGGTTGCCTGAACAGGGACTTGAACCCTGGACCTTCAGATTAAAAGTCTGATGCTCTACCGACTGAGCTATCCAGGCTACTGCAGACAGTTAAGTAGCAAGGTTTTTGCAGTTCACATTGTTTTAAATCAAAAAGAAAGTGAAAGTATTGTCAAATTGGCAAGCAGTGCAAAATGTGGCCCGTATGGCAGACCTTGGCTTTATTAGCACCACGCTCTAACCAACTGAGCTAACCGGCCTCATGAAACTATTCCAAATGTCATGTTATTTTTTTCTTACAGCTAACTGAAATCAGGCAGAAGGGTTTAAAAGGAAGCCATACTTCTCTGTTTGGACACCAAATCTCTGTGTCCCTGTCTATTACTGTTGGTTAACATCTTTTGGTTCCGTCACAACCATTTGTCTAAACATAAGTAAATGGGTCGCCTGAACAGGGACTTGAACCCTGGACCCTCAGATTAAAAGTCTGATGCTCTACCGACTGAGCTATCCAGGCTACTGCAGACAGTTAAGTAGCAAGGTTTTTGCAGTTCAGATTGTTTTAAATCAAAAAGAAAGTGAAAGTATTGTCAAATTGGCAAACAGTGCAAAATGTGGCCGTATGGGGATCGAACCCATGACCTTGGCGTTATTAGCACCACGCTCTAACCAACTGAGCTAACCGGCCTCATGAAACTATTCCAAATGTCATGTTATTTTTTTCTTACAGCTAACTGAAATCAGGCAGAAGGGTTTAAAAGGAAGCCATACTTCTCTGTTTGGACACCAAATCTCTGTGTCCCTGTCTATTACTGTTGGTTAACATCTTTGTTGCATGTTTTGGTTCCGTCACAACCATTTGTCTAAACATAAGTAAGTGGGTCGCCTGAACAGGGACTTGAACCCTGGACCCTCAGATTAAAAGTCTGATGCTCTACCGACTGAGCTATCCAGGCTACTGCAGACAGTTAAGTAGCAAGGTTTTTGCAGTTCAGATTGTTTTAAATCAAAAAGAAAGTGAAAGTATTTTCAAATTGGCAAGCAGTGCAAAATGTGGCCCGTATGGGGATCGAACCCATGACCTTGGCGTTATTAGCACCACACTCTAACCAACTGAGCTAACCGGCCTCATGAAACTATTCCAAATGTCATGTTATTTTTTTCTTACAGCTAACTGAAATCAGGCAGAAGGGTTTAAAAGGAAGCCATACTTCTCTGTTTGGACACCAAATCTCTGTGTCCCTGTCTATTACTGTTGGTTAACATCTTTGTTGCATGTTTTGGTTCCGTCACAACCATTTGTCTAAACATAAGTAAGTGGGTCGCCTGAACAGGGACTTGAACCCTGGACCCTCAGATTAAAAGTCTGATGCTCTACCGACTGAGCTATCCAGGCTACTGCAGACAGTTAAGTAGCAAGGTTTTTGCAGTTCACATTGTTTTAAATCAAAAAGAAAGTGAAAGTATTGTCAAATAGTGCAAAATGTGGCCCGTATGGGGATCGAACCCATGACCTTGGCTTTATTAGCACCACGCTCTAACCAACTGAGCTAACCGGCCTCATGAATGTATTCCAAATGTCATGTTATTTTTTTCTTACAGCTAACTGAAATCAGGCAGAAGGGTTTAAAAGGAAGCCATACTTCTCTGTTTGGACACCAAATCTCTGTGTCCCTGTCTATTACTGTTGGTTAACATCTTTGTTGCATGTTTTGGTTCCGTCACAACCATTTGTCTAAACATAAGTAAGTGGGTCGCCTGAACAGGGACTTGAACCCTGGACCCTCAGATTAAAAGTCTGATGCTCTACCGACTGAGCTATCCAGGCTACTGCAGACAGTTAAGTAGCAAGGTTTTTGCAGTTCAGATTGTTTTAAATCAAAAAGAAAGTGAAAGTATTTTCAAATTGGCAAGCAGTGCAAAATGTGGCCCGTATGGGGATCGAACCCATGACCTTGGCGTTATTAGCACCACGCTCTAACCAACTGAGCTAACCGGCCTCATGAAACTATTCCAAATGTCATGTTATTTTTTTCTTACAGCTAACTGAAATCAGGCAGAAGGGTTTAAAAGGAAACCATACTTCTCTGTTTGGACACCAAATCTCTGTGTCCCTGTCTATTACTGTTGGTTAACATCTTTGTTGCATGTTTTGGTTCCGTCACAACCATTTGTCTAAACATAAGTAAGTGGGTCGCCTGAACAGGGACTTGAACCCTGGACCCTCAGATTAAAAGTCTGATGCTCTACCGACTGAGCTATCCAGGCTACTGCAGACAGTTAAGTAGCAAGGTTTTTGCAGTTCAGATTGTTTTAAATCAAAAAGAAAGTGAAAGTATTGTCAAATAGTGCAAAATGTGGCCCGTATGGGGATCGAACCCATGACCTTGGCGTTATTAGCACCACGCTCTAACCAACTGAGCTAACCGGCCTCATGAATGTATTCCAAATGTCATGTTATTTTTTTCTTACAGCTAACTGAAATCAGGCAGAAGGGTTTAAAAGGAAGCCATACTTCTCTGTTTGGACACCAAATCTCTGTGTCCCTGTCTATTACTGTTGGTTAACATCTTTGTTGCATGTTTTGGTTCCGTCACAACCATTTGTCTAAACATAAGTAAGTGGGTCACCTGAACAGGGACTTGAACCCTGGACCCTCAGATTAAAAGTCTGATGCTCTACCGACTGAGCTATCCAGGCTACTGCAGACAGTTAAGTAGCAAGGTTTTTGCAGTTCACATTGTTTTAAATCAAAAAGAAAGTGAAAGTATTGTCAAATTGGCAAGCAGTGCAAATTGTGGCCCGTATGGGGATCGAACCCATGACCTTGGCGTTATTAGCACCACGCTCTAACCAACTGAGGTAACCGGCCTCATGAATCTATTCCAAATGTCATGTTATTTTTTTCTTACAGCTAACTGAAATCAGGCAGAAGGGTTTAAAAGGAAGCCATACTTCTCTGTTTGGACACCAAATCTCTGTGTCCCTGTCTATTACTGTTGGTTAACATCTTTGTTGCATGTTTTGGTTCCATCACAACCATTTGTCTAAACATAAGTAAGTGGGTCACCTGAACAGGGACTTGAACCCTGGACCCTCAGATTAAAAGTCTGATGCTCTACCGACTGAGCTATCCAGGCTACTGCAGACATTTAAGTAGCAAGGTTTTTGCAGTTCAGATTGTTTTAAATCAAAAAGAAAGTGAAAGTATTTTCAAATTGGCAAGCAGTGCAAAATGTGGCCCGTATGGGGATCGAACCCATGACCTTGGCGTTATTAGCACCACGCTCTAACCAACTGAGCTAACCGGCCTCATGAAACTATTCCAAATGTCATGTTATTTTTTTCTTACAGCTAACTGAAATCAGGCAGAAGGGTTTAAAAGGAAACCATACTTCTCTGTTTGGACACCAAATCTCTGTGTCCCTGTCTATTACTGTTGGTTAACATCTTTGTTGCATGTTTTGGTTCCGTCACAACCATTTGTCTAAACATAAGTAAGTGGGTCGCCTGAACAGGGACTTGAACCCTGGACCCTCAGATTAAAAGTCTGATGCTCTACCGACTGAGCTATCCAGGCTACTGCAGACAGTTAAGTAGCAAGGTTTTTGCAGTTCAGATTGTTTTAAATCAAAAAGAAAGTGAAAGTATTGTCAAATAGTGCAAAATGTGGCCCGTATGGGGATCGAACCCATGACCTTGGCGTTATTAGCACCACGCTCTAACCAACTGAGGTAACCGGCCTCATGAATCTATTCCAAATGTCATGTTATTTTTTTCTTACAGCTAACTGAAATCAGGCAGAAGGGTTTAAAAGGAAGCCATACTTCTCTGTTTGGACACCAAATCTCTGTGTCCCTGTCTATTACTGTTGGTTAACATCTTTGTTGCATGTTTTGGTTCCATCACAACCATTTGTCTAAACATAAGTAAGTGGGTCACCTGAACAGGGACTTGAACCCTGGACCCTCAGATTAAAAGTCTAATGCTCTACCGACTGAGCTATCCAGGCTACTGCAGACATTTAAGTAGCAAGGTTTTTGCAGTTCAGATTGTTTTAAATCAAAAAGAAAGTGAAAGTATTTTCAAATTGGCAAGCAGTGCAAAATGTGGCCCGTATGGGGATCGAACCCATGACCTTGGCGTTATTAGCACCACGCTCTAACCAACTGAGCTAACCGGCCTCATGAAACTATTCCAAATGTCATGTTATTTTTTTCTTACAGCTAACTGAAATCAGGCAGAAGGGTTTAAAAGGAAACCATACTTCTCTGTTTGGACACCAAATCTCTGTGTCCCTGTCTATTACTGTTGGTTAACATCTTTGTTGCATGTTTTGGTTCCGTCACAACCATTTGTCTAAACATAAGTAAGTGGGTCGCCTGAACAGGGACTTGAACCCTGGACCCTCAGATTAAAAGTCAGTTAAGTAGCAAGGTTTTTGCTGCTCTACCGACTGAGCTATCCAAGCTACTGCAGACAGTTAAGTAGCAAGGTTTTTGCAGTTCAGATTGTTTTAAATCAAAAAGAAAGTGAAAGTATTGTCAAATAGTGCAAAAAGTGGCCCGTATGGGGATCGAACCCATGACCTTGGCGTTATTAGCACCACGCTCTAACCAACTGAGCTAACCGGCCTCATGAATGTATTCCAAATGTCATGTTATTTTTTTCTTACAGCTAACTGAAATCAGGCAGAAGGGTTTAAAAGGAAGCCATACTTCTCTGTTTGGACACCAAATCTCTGTGTCCCTGTCTATTACTGTTGGTTAACATCTTTGTTGCATGTTTTGGTTCCGTCACAACCATTTGTCTAAACATAAGTAAGTGGGTCGCCTGAACAGGGACTTGAACCCTGGACCCTCAGATTAAAAGTCTGATGCTCTACCGACTGAGCTATCCAGGCTACTGCAGATAGTTAAGTAGCAAGGTATTTGCAGTTCACATTGTTTTAAATCAAAAAGAAAGTGAAAGTATTGTCAAATTGGCAAGCAGTGCAAAATGTGGCCCGTATGGGGATCGAACCCATGACCTTGGCGTTATTAGCACCACGCTCTAACCAACTGAGCTAACCGGCCTCATGAAACTATTCCAAATGTCATGTTATTTTTTTCTTACAGCTAACTGAAATCAGGCAGAAGGGTTTAAAAGGAAGCCATACTTCTCTGTTTGGACACCAAATCTCTGTGTCCCTGTCTATTACTGTTGGTTAACATCTTTGTTGCATGTTTTGGTTCCGTCACAACCATTTGTCTAAACATAAGTAAGTGAGTCGCCTGAACAGGGACTTGAACCCTGGACCCTCAGATTAAAAGTCTGATGCTCTACCGACTGAGCTATCCAGGCTACTGCAGACAGTTAAGTAGCAAGGTTTTTGCAGTTCAGATTGTTTTAAATCAAAAAGAAAGTGAAAGTATTGTCAAATTGGCAAGCAGTGCAAAATGTGGCCCGTATGGGGATCGAACCCATGACCTTGGCGTTATTAGCACCACGCTCTAACCAACTGAGCTAACCGGCCTCATGAAACTATTCCAAATGTCATGTTATTTTTTTCTTACAGCTAACTGAAATCAGGCAGAAGGGTTTAAAAGGAAGCCATACTTCTCTGTTTGGACACCAAATCTCTGTGTCCCTGTCTATTACTGTTGGTTAACATCTTTTGGTTCCGTCACAACCATTTGTCTAAACATAAGTAAGTGGGTCGCCTGAACAGGGACTTGAACCCTGGACCCTCAGATTAAAAGTCTGATGCTCTACCAACTGAGCTATCCAGGCTACTGCAGACAGTTAAGTAGCAAGGTTTTTGCAGTTCAGATTGTTTTAAATCAAAAAGAAAGTGAAAGTATTGTCAAATTGGCAAGCAGTGCAAAATGTGGCCCGTATGGGGATCGAACCCATGACCTTGGCGTTATTAGCAACACGCTCTAACCAACTGAGCTAACCGGCCTCATGAATGTATTCCAAATGTCATGTTATTTTTTTCTTACAGCTAACTGAAATCAGGCAGAAGGGTTTAAAAGGAAGCCATACTTCTCTGTTTGGACACCAAATCTCTGTGTCCCTGTCTATTACTGTTGGTTAACATCATTGTTGCATGTTTTGGTTCCGTCACAACCATTTGTCTAAACATAAGTAAGGGGGTCGCCTGAACAGGGACTTGAACCCTGGACCCTCAGATTAAAAGTCTGATGCTCTACCGACTGAGCTATCCAGGCTACTGCAGATAGTTAAGTAGCAAGGTTTTTGCAGTTCACATTGTTTTAAATCAAAAAGAAAGTGAAAGTATTGTCAAATTGGCAAGCAGTGCAAAATGTGGCCCGTATGGGGATCGAACCCATGACCTTGGCATTATTAGCACCACGCTCTAACCAACTGAGCTAACCGGCCTCATGAAACTATTCCAAATGTCATGTTATTTTTTTCTTACAGCTAACTGAAATCAGGCAGAAGGGTTTAAAAGGAAGCCATACTTCTATGTTTGGACACCAAATCTCTGTGTCCCTGTCTATTACTGTTGGTTAACATCTTTGTTGCATGTTTTGGTTCCGTCACAACCATTTGTCTAAACATAAGTAAGTGGGTCGCCTGAACAGGGACTTGAACCCTGGACCCTCAGATTAAAAGTCTGATGCTCTACCGACTGAGCTATCCAGGCTACTGCAGACAGTTAAGTAGCAAGGTTTTTGCAGTTCAGATTGTTTTAAATCAAAAGGAAAGTGAAAGTATTGTCAAATAGTGCAAAATGTGGCCCGTATGGGGATCGAACCCATGACCTTGGCGTTATTAGCACCACGCTCTAACCAACTGAGCTAACCGGCCTCATGAATCTATTCCAAATGTCATGTTATTTTTTTCTTACAGCTAACTGAAATCAGGCAGAAGGGTTTAAAAGGAAGCCATACTTCTCTGTTTGGACACCAAATCTCTGTGTCCCTGTCTATTACTGTTGGTTAACATCTTTGTTGCATGTTTTGGTTCCGTCACAACCATTTGTCTAAATATAAGTAACTGGGTCGCCTGAACAGGGACTTGAACCCTGGACCCTCAGATTAAAAGTCTGATGCTCTACCGACTGAGCTATCCAGGCTACTGCAGACAGTTAAGTAGCAAGGTTTTTGCAGTTCAGATTGTTTTAAATCAAAAAGAAAGTGAAAGTATTGTCAAATTGGCAAGCAGTGCAAAATGTGGCCCGTATGGGGATCGAACCCATGACCTTGGCGTTATTAGCACCACGCTCTAACCAACTGAGCTAACCGGCCTCATGAAACTATTCCAAATGTCATGTTATTTTTTTCTTACAGCTAACTGAAATCAGGCAGAAGGGTTTAAAAGGAAGCCATACTTCTCTGTTTGGACACCAAATCTCTGTGTCCCTGTCTATTACTGTTGGTTAACATCTTTTGGTTCCGTCACAACCATTTGTCTAAACATAAGTAAATTGGTCGCCTGAACAGGGACTTGAACCCTGGACCCTCAGATTAAAAGTCTGATGCTCTACCGACTGAGCTATCCAGGCTACTGCAGATAGTTAAGTAGCAAGGTTTTTGAAGTTCAGATTGTTTTAAATCAAAAAGAAAGTGAAAGTATTGTCAAATTGGCAAGCAGTGCAAAATGTGGCCCGTATGGGGATCGAACCCATGACCTTGGCGTTATTAGCACCACGCTCTAACCAACTGAGCTAACCGGCCTCATGAATCTATTCCAAATGTCATGTTATTTTTTTCTTACAGCTAACTGAAATCAGGCAGAAGGGTTTAAAAGGAAGCCATACTTCTCTGTTTGGACACCAAATCTCTGTGTCCCTGTCTATTACTGTTGGTTAACATCTTTTGGTTCCGTCACAACCATTTGTCTAAACATAAGTAAGTGGGTCGCCTGAACAGGGACTTGAACCCTGGACCCTCAGATTAAAAGTCTGAAGCTCTACCGACTGAGCTATCCAGGCTACTGCAGACAGTTAAGTTGCAAGGTTTTTGCAGTTCAGATTGTTTTAAATCAAAAAGAAAGTGAAAGTATTTTCAAATTGGCAAGCAGTGCAAAATGTGGCCCGTATGGGGATCGAACCCATGACCTTGGCTTTATTAGCACCATGCTCTAACCAACTGAGCTAACCAGCCTCATGAAACTATTCCAAATGTCATGTTATTTTTTTCTTACAGCTAACTGAAATCATGCAGAAGGGTTTAAAAGGAAGCCATACTTCTCTGTTTGGACACCAAATCTCTGTGTCCCTGTCTATTACTGTTGGTTAACATCTTTGTTGCATGTTTTGGTTCCGTCACAACCATTTGTCTAAACATAAGTAAGTGGGTCGCCTGAACAGGGACTTGAACCCTGGACCCTCAGATTAAAAGTCTGATGCTCTACCGACTGAGCTATCCAGGCTACTGCAGACAGTTAAGTAGCAAGGTTTTTGCAGTTCAGATTGTTTTAAATCAAAAAGAAAGTGAAAGTATTGTCAAATAGTGCAAAATGTGGCCCGTATGGGGATCGAACCCATGACCTTGGCGTTATTAGCACCACGCTCTAACCAACTGAGCTAACCGGCCTCATGAAACTATTCCAAATGTCATGTTATTTTTTTCTTACAGCTAACTGAAATCAGGCAGAAGGGTTTAAAAGGAAGCCATACTTCTATGTTTGGACACCAAATCTCTGTGTCCCTGTCTATTACTGTTGGTTAACATCTTTGTTGCATGTTTTGGTTCCGTCACAACCATTTGTCTAAACATAAGTAAGTGGGTCGCCTGAACAGGGACTTGAACCCTGGACCCTCAGATTAAAAGTCTGATGCTCTACCGACTGAGCTATCCAGGCTACTGCAGACAGTTAAGTAGCAAGGTTTTTGCAGTTCAGATTGTTTTAAATCAAAAGGAAAGTGAAAGTATTGTCAAATAGTGCAAAATGTGGCCCGTATGGGGATCGAACCCATGACCTTGGCGTTATTAGCACCACGCTCTAACCAACTGAGCTAACCGGCCTCATGAATCTATTCCAAATGTCATGTTATTTTTTTCTTACAGCTAACTGAAATCAGGCAGAAGGGTTTAAAAGGAAGCCATACTTCTCTGTTTGGACACCAAATCTCTGTGTCCCTGTCTATTACTGTTGGTTAACATCTTTGTTGCATGTTTTGGTTCCGTCACAACCATTTGTCTAAATATAAGTAACTGGGTCGCCTGAACAGGGACTTGAACCCTGGACCCTCAGATTAAAAGTCTGATGCTCTACCGACTGAGCTATCCAGGCTACTGCAGACAGTTAAGTAGCAAGGTTTTTGCAGTTCAGATTGTTTTAAATCAAAAAGAAAGTGAAAGTATTGTCAAATTGGCAAGCAGTGCAAAATGTGGCCCGTATGGGGATCGAACCCATGACCTTGGCGTTATTAGCACCACGCTCTAACCAACTGAGCTAACCGGCCTCATGAAACTATTCCAAATGTCATGTTATTTTTTTCTTACAGCTAACTGAAATCAGGCAGAAGGGTTTAAAAGGAAGCCATACTTCTCTGTTTGGACACCAAATCTCTGTGTCCCTGTCTATTACTGTTGGTTAACATCTTTTGGTTCCGTCACAACCATTTGTCTAAACATAAGTAAATTGGTCGCCTGAACAGGGACTTGAACCCTGGACCCTCAGATTAAAAGTCTGATGCTCTACCGACTGAGCTATCCAGGCTACTGCAGATAGTTAAGTAGCAAGGTTTTTGAAGTTCAGATTGTTTTAAATCAAAAAGAAAGTGAAAGTATTGTCAAATTGGCAAGCAGTGCAAAATGTGGCCCGTATGGGGATCGAACCCATGACCTTGGCGTTATTAGCACCACGCTCTAACCAACTGAGCTAACCGGCCTCATGAATCTATTCCAAATGTCATGTTATTTTTTTCTTACAGCTAACTGAAATCAGGCAGAAGGGTTTAAAAGGAAGCCATACTTCTCTGTTTGGACACCAAATCTCTGTGTCCCTGTCTATTACTGTTGGTTAACATCTTTTGGTTCCGTCACAACCATTTGTCTAAACATAAGTAAGTGGGTCGCCTGAACAGGGACTTGAACCCTGGACCCTCAGATTAAAAGTCTGATGCTCTACCGACTGAGCTATCCAGGCTACTGCAGACAGTTAAGTAGCAAGGTTTTTGCAGTTCAGATTGTTTTAAATCAAAAAGAAAGTGAAAGTATTGTCAAATTGGCAAGCAGTGCAAAATGTGGCCCGTATGGGGATCGAACCCATGACCTTGGCGTTATTAGCACCACGCTCTAACCAACTGAGCTAACCGGCCTCATGAATCTATTCCAAATGTCATGTTATTTTTTTCTTACAGCTAACTGAAATCAGGCAGAAGGGTTTAAAAGGAAGCCATACTTCTCTGTTTGGACACCAAATCTCTGTGTCCCTGTCTATTACTGTTGGTTAACATCTTTTGGTTCCGTCACAACCATTTGTCTAAACATAAGTAAGTGGGTCGCCTGAACAGGGACTTGAACCCTGGACCCTCAGATTAAAAGTCTGATGCTCTACCGACTGAGCTATCCAGGCTACTGCAGACAGTTAAGTAGCAAGGTTTTTGCAGTTCAGATTGTTTTAAATCAAAAAGAAAGTGAAAGTATTGTCAAATAGTGCAAAATGTGGCCCGTATGGGGATCGAACCCATGACCTTGGCGTTATTAGCACCATGCTCTAACCAACTGAGCTAACCGGCCTCATGAATCTATTCCAAATGTCATGTAATTTTTTTCTTACAGCTAACTGAAATCAGGCAGAAGGGTTTAAAAGGAAGCCATACTTCTCTGTTTGGACACCAAATCTCTGTGTCCCTGTCTATTACTGTTGGTTAACATCTTTTGGTTCCGTCACAACCATTTGTCTAAACATAAGTAAGTGGGTCGCCTGAACAGGGACTTGAACCCTGGACCCTCAGATTAAAAGTCTGATGCTCTACCGACTGAGCTATCCAGGCTACTGCAGATAGTTAAGTAGCAAGGTTTTTGCAGTTCACATTGTTTTAAATCAAAAAGAAAGTGAAAGTATTGTCAAATTGGCAAGCAGTGCAAAATGTGGCCCGTATGGGGATCGAACCCATGACCTTGGCGTTATTAGCACCACGCTCTAACCAACTGAGCTAACCGGCCTCATGAAACTATTCCAAATGTCATGTTAGTTTTTTCTTACAGCTAACTGAAATCAGGCAGAAGGGTTTAAAAGGAAGCCATACTTCTCTGTTTGGACACCAAATCTCTGTGTCCCTGTCTATTACTGTTGGTTAACATCTTTGTTGCATGTTTTGGTTCTGTCACAACCATTTGTCTAAACATAAGTAAGTGGGTCGCCTGAACAGGGACTTGAACCCTGGACCCTCAGATTAAAAGTCTGATGCTCTACCGACTGAGCTATCCAGGCTACTGCAGACAGTTAAGTAGCAAGGTTTTTGCAGTTCAGATTGTTTTAAATCAAAAAGAAAGTGAAAGTATTGTCAATTAGTGCAAAATGTGGCCCGTATGGGGATCGAACCCATGACCTTGGCGTTATTAGCACCACGCTCTAACCAACTGAGGTAACCGGCCTCATGAATCTATTCCAAATGTCATGTTATTTTTTTCTTACAGCTAACTGAAATCAGGCAGAAGGGTTTAAAAGGAAGCCATACTTCTCTGTTTGGACACCAAATCTCTGTGTCCCTGTCTATTACTGTTGGTTAACATCTTTGTTGCATGTTTTGGTTCCATCACAACCATTTGTCTAAACATAAGTAAGTGGGTCACCTGAACAGGGACTTGAACCCTGGACCCTCAGATTAAAAGTCTGATGCTCTACCGACTGAGCTATCCAGGCTACTGCAGACATTTAAGTAGCAAGGTTTTTGCAGTTCAGATTGTTTTAAATCAAAAAGAAAGTGAAAGTATTTTCAAATTGGCAAGCAGTGCAAAATGTGGCCCGTATGGGGATCGAACCCATGACCTTGGCGTTATTAGCACCACGCTCTAACCAACTGAGCTAACCGGCCTCATGAAACTATTCCAAATGTCATGTTATTTTTTTCTTACAGCTAACTGAAATCAGGCAGAAGGGTTTAAAAGGAAACCATACTTCTCTGTTTGGACACCAAATCTCTGTGTCCCTGTCTATTACTGTTGGTTAACATCTTTGTTGCATGTTTTGGTTCCGTCACAACCATTTGTCTAAACATAAGTAAGTGGGTCGCCTGAACAGGGACTTGAACCCTGGACCCTCAGATTAAAAGTCAGTTAAGTAGCAAGGTTTTTGCTGCTCTACCGACTGAGCTATCCAAGCTACTGCAGACAGTTAAGTAGCAAGGTTTTTGCAGTTCAGATTGTTTTAAATCAAAAAGAAAGTGAAAGTATTGTCAAATAGTGCAAAAAGTGGCCCGTATGGGGATCGAACCCATGACCTTGGCGTTATTAGCACCACGCTCTAACCAACTGAGCTAACCGGCCTCATGAATGTATTCCAAATGTCATGTTATTTTTTTCTTACAGCTAACTGAAATCAGGCAGAAGGGTTTAAAAGGAAGCCATACTTCTCTGTTTGGACACCAAATCTCTGTGTCCCTGTCTATTACTGTTGGTTAACATCTTTGTTGCATGTTTTGGTTCCGTCACAACCATTTGTCTAAACATAAGTAAGTGGGTCGCCTGAACAGGGACTTGAACCCTGGACCCTCAGATTAAAAGTCTGATGCTCTACCGACTGAGCTATCCAGGCTACTGCAGATAGTTAAGTAGCAAGGTATTTGCAGTTCACATTGTTTTAAATCAAAAAGAAAGTGAAAGTATTGTCAAATTGGCAAGCAGTGCAAAATGTGGCCCGTATGGGGATCGAACCCATGACCTTGGCGTTATTAGCACCACGCTCTAACCAACTGAGCTAACCGGCCTCATGAAACTATTCCAAATGTCATGTTATTTTTTTCTTACAGCTAACTGAAATCAGGCAGAAGGGTTTAAAAGGAAGCCATACTTCTCTGTTTGGACACCAAATCTCTGTGTCCCTGTCTATTACTGTTGGTTAACATCTTTGTTGCATGTTTTGGTTCCGTCACAACCATTTGTCTAAACATAAGTAAGTGGGTCGCCTGAACAGGGACTTGAACCCTGGACCCTCAGATTAAAAGTCTGATGCTCTACCGACTGAGCTATCCAGGCTACTGCAGACAGTTAAGTAGCAAGGTTTTTGCAGTTCAGATTGTTTTAAATCAAAAAGAAAGTGAAAGTATTGTCAAATTGGCAAGCAGTGCAAAATGTGGCCCGTATGGGGATCGAACCCATGACCTTGGCGTTATTAGCACCACGCTCTAACCAACTGAGCTAACCGGCCTCATGAAACTATTCCAAATGTCATGTTATTTTTTTCTTACAGCTAACTGAAATCAGGCAGAAGGGTTTAAAAGGAAGCCATACTTCTCTGTTTGGACACCAAATCTCTGTGTCCCTGTCTATTACTGTTGGTTAACATCTTTTGGTTCCGTCACAACCATTTGTCTAAACATAAGTAAGTGGGTCGCCTGAACAGGGACTTGAACCCTGGACCCTCAGATTAAAAGTCTGATGCTCTACCAACTGAGCTATCCAGGCTACTGCAGACAGTTAAGTAGCAAGGTTTTTGCAGTTCAGATTGTTTTAAATCAAAAAGAAAGTGAAAGTATTGTCAAATTGGCAAGCAGTGCAAAATGTGGCCCGTATGGGGATCGAACCCATGACCTTGGCATTATTAGCACCACGCTCTAACCAACTGAGCTAACCGGCCTCATGAATGTATTCCAAATGTCATGTTATTTTTTTCTTACAGCTAACTGAAATCAGGCAGAAGGGTTTAAAAGGAAGCCATACTTCTCTGTTTGGACACCAAATCTCTGTGTCCCTGTCTATTACTGTTGGTTAACATCATTGTTGCATGTTTTGGTTCCGTCACAACCATTTGTCTAAACATAAGTAAGGGGGTCGCCTGAACAGGGACTTGAACCCTGGACCCTCAGATTAAAAGTCTGATGCTCTACCGACTGAGCTATCCAGGCTACTGCAGATAGTTAAGTAGCAAGGTTTTTGCAGTTCACATTGTTTTAAATCAAAAAGAAAGTGAAAGTATTGTCAAATTGGCAAGCAGTGCAAAATGTGGCCCGTATGGGGATCGAACCCATGACCTTGGCATTATTAGCACCACGCTCTAACCAACTGAGCTAACCGGCCTCATGAAACTATTCCAAATGTCATGTTATTTTTTTCTTACAGCTAACTGAAATCAGGCAGAAGGGTTTAAAAGGAAGCCATACTTCTATGTTTGGACACCAAATCTCTGTGTCCCTGTCTATTACTGTTGGTTAACATCTTTGTTGCATGTTTTGGTTCCGTCACAACCATTTGTCTAAACATAAGTAAGTGGGTCGCCTGAACAGGGACTTGAACCCTGGACCCTCAGATTAAAAGTCTGATGCTCTACCGACTGAGCTATCCAGGCTACTGCAGACAGTTAAGTAGCAAGGTTTTTGCAGTTCAGATTGTTTTAAATCAAAAGGAAAGTGAAAGTATTGTCAAATAGTGCAAAATGTGGCCCGTATGGGGATCGAACCCATGACCTTGGCGTTATTAGCACCACGCTCTAACCAACTGAGCTAACCGGCCTCATGAATCTATTCCAAATGTCATGTTATTTTTTTCTTACAGCTAACTGAAATCAGGCAGAAGGGTTTAAAAGGAAGCCATACTTCTCTGTTTGGACACCAAATCTCTGTGTCCCTGTCTATTACTGTTGGTTAACATCTTTGTTGCATGTTTTGGTTCCGTCACAACCATTTGTCTAAATATAAGTAACTGGGTCGCCTGAACAGGGACTTGAACCCTGGACCCTCAGATTAAAAGTCTGATGCTCTACCGACTGAGCTATCCAGGCTACTGCAGACAGTTAAGTAGCAAGGTTTTTGCAGTTCAGATTGTTTTAAATCAAAAAGAAAGTGAAAGTATTGTCAAATTGGCAAGCAGTGCAAAATGTGGCCCGTATGGGGATCGAACCCATGACCTTGGCGTTATTAGCACCACGCTCTAACCAACTGAGCTAACCGGCCTCATGAAACTATTCCAAATGTCATGTTATTTTTTTCTTACAGCTAACTGAAATCAGGCAGAAGGGTTTAAAAGGAAGCCATACTTCTCTGTTTGGACACCAAATCTCTGTGTCCCTGTCTATTACTGTTGGTTAACATCTTTTGGTTCCGTCACAACCATTTGTCTAAACATAAGTAAGTGGGTCGCCTGAACAGGGACTTGAACCCTGGACCCTCAGATTAAAAGTCTGATGCTCTACCAACTGAGCTATCCAGGCTACTGCAGACAGTTAAGTAGCAAGGTTTTTGCAGTTCAGATTGTTTTAAATCAAAAAGAAAGTGAAAGTATTGTCAAATAGTGCAAAATGTGGCCCGTATGGGGATCGAACCCATGACCTTGGCGTTATTAGCACCACGCTCTAACCAACTGAGCTAACCGGCCTCATGAATGTATTCCAAATGTCATGTTATTTTTTTCTTACAGCTAACTGAAATCAGGCAGAAGGGTTTAAAAGGAAGCCATACTTCTCTGTTTGGACACCAAATCTCTGTGTCCCTGTCTATTACTGTTGGTTAACATCATTGTTGCATGTTTTGGTTCCGTCACAACCATTTGTCTAAACATAAGTAAGGGGGTCGCCTGAACAGGGACTTGAACCCTGGACCCTCAGATTAAAAGTCTGATGCTCTACCAACTGAGCTATCCAGGCTACTGCAGACAGTTAAGTAGCAAGGTTTTTGCAGTTCAGATTGTTTTAAATCAAAAAGAAAGTGAAAGTATTGTCAAATTGGCAAGCAGTGCAAAATGTGGCCCGTATGGGGATCGAACCCATGACCTTGGCGTTATTAGCACCACGCTCTAACCAACTGAGCTAACCGGCCTCATGAATGTATTCCAAATGTCATGTTATTTTTTTCTTACAGCTAACTGAAATCAGGCAGAAGGGTTTAAAAGGAAGCCATACTTCTCTGTTTGGACACCAAATCTCTGTGTCCCTGTCTATTACTGTTGGTTAACATCATTGTTGCATGTTTTGGTTCCGTCACAACCATTTGTCTAAACATAAGTAAGGGGGTCGCCTGAACAGGGACTTGAACCCTGGACCCTCAGATTAAAAGTCTGATGCTCTACCGACTGAGCTATCCAGGCTACTGCAGATAGTTAAGTAGCAAGGTTTTTGCAGTTCACATTGTTTTAAATCAAAAAGAAAGTGAAAGTATTGTCAAATTGGCAAGCAGTGCAAAATGTGGCCCGTATGGGGATCGAACCCATGACCTTGGCATTATTAGCACCACGCTCTAACCAACTGAGCTAACCGGCCTCATGAAACTATTCCAAATGTCATGTTATTTTTTTCTTACAGCTAACTGAAATCAGGCAGAAGGGTTTAAAAGGAAGCCATACTTCTATGTTTGGACACCAAATCTCTGTGTCCCTGTCTATTACTGTTGGTTAACATCTTTGTTGCATGTTTTGGTTCCGTCACAACCATTTGTCTAAACATAAGTAAGTGGGTCGCCTGAACAGGGACTTGAACCCTGGACCCTCAGATTAAAAGTCTGATGCTCTACCGACTGAGCTATCCAGGCTACTGCAGACAGTTAAGTAGCAAGGTTTTTGCAGTTCAGATTGTTTTAAATCAAAAGGAAAGTGAAAGTATTGTCAAATAGTGCAAAATGTGGCCCGTATGGGGATCGAACCCATGACCTTGGCGTTATTAGCACCACGCTCTAACCAACTGAGCTAACCGGCCTCATGAATCTATTCCAAATGTCATGTTATTTTTTTCTTACAGCTAACTGAAATCAGGCAGAAGGGTTTAAAAGGAAGCCATACTTCTCTGTTTGGACACCAAATCTCTGTGTCCCTGTCTATTACTGTTGGTTAACATCTTTGTTGCATGTTTTGGTTCCGTCACAACCATTTGTCTAAATATAAGTAACTGGGTCGCCTGAACAGGGACTTGAACCCTGGACCCTCAGATTAAAAGTCTGATGCTCTACCGACTGAGCTATCCAGGCTACTGCAGACAGTTAAGTAGCAAGGTTTTTGCAGTTCAGATTGTTTTAAATCAAAAAGAAAGTGAAAGTATTGTCAAATTGGCAAGCAGTGCAAAATGTGGCCCGTATGGGGATCGAACCCATGACCTTGGCGTTATTAGCACCACGCTCTAACCAACTGAGCTAACCGGCCTCATGAAACTATTCCAAATGTCATGTTATTTTTTTCTTACAGCTAACTGAAATCAGGCAGAAGGGTTTAAAAGGAAGCCATACTTCTCTGTTTGGACACCAAATCTCTGTGTCCCTGTCTATTACTGTTGGTTAACATCTTTTGGTTCCGTCACAACCATTTGTCTAAACATAAGTAAATTGGTCGCCTGAACAGGGACTTGAACCCTGGACCCTCAGATTAAAAGTCTGATGCTCTACCGACTGAGCTATCCAGGCTACTGCAGATAGTTAAGTAGCAAGGTTTTTGAAGTTCAGATTGTTTTAAATCAAAAAGAAAGTGAAAGTATTGTCAAATTGGCAAGCAGTGCAAAATGTGGCCCGTATGGGGATCGAACCCATGACCTTGGCGTTATTAGCACCACGCTCTAACCAACTGAGCTAACCGGCCTCATGAATCTATTCCAAATGTCATGTTATTTTTTTCTTACAGCTAACTGAAATCAGGCAGAAGGGTTTAAAAGGAAGCCATACTTCTCTGTTTGGACACCAAATCTCTGTGTCCCTGTCTATTACTGTTGGTTAACATCTTTTGGTTCCGTCACAACCATTTGTCTAAACATAAGTAAGTGGGTCGCCTGAACAGGGACTTGAACCCTGGACCCTCAGATTAAAAGTCTGATGCTCTACCGACTGAGCTATCCAGGCTACTGCAGACAGTTAAGTAGCAAGGTTTTTGCAGTTCAGATTGTTTTAAATCAAAAAGAAAGTGAAAGTATTGTCAAATTGGCAAGCAGTGCAAAATGTGGCCCGTATGGGGATCGAACCCATGACCTTGGCGTTATTAGCACCACGCTCTAACCAACTGAGCTAACCGGCCTCATGAATCTATTCCAAATGTCATGTTATTTTTTTCTTACAGCTAACTGAAATCAGGCAGAAGGGTTTAAAAGGAAGCCATACTTCTCTGTTTGGACACCAAATCTCTGTGTCCCTGTCTATTACTGTTGGTTAACATCTTTTGGTTCCGTCACAACCATTTGTCTAAACATAAGTAAGTGGGTCGCCTGAACAGGGACTTGAACCCTGGACCCTCAGATTAAAAGTCTGATGCTCTACCGACTGAGCTATCCAGGCTACTGCAGACAGTTAAGTAGCAAGGTTTTTGCAGTTCACATTGTTTTAAATCAAAAAGAAAGTGAAAGTATTGTCAAATAGTGCAAAATGTGGCCCGTATGGGGATCGAACCCATGACCTTGGCGTTATTAGCACCATGCTCTAACCAACTGAGCTAACCGGCCTCATGAATCTATTCCAAATGTCATGTTATTTTTTTCTTACAGCTAACTGAAATCAGGCAGAAGGGTTTAAAAGGAAGCCATACTTCTCTGTTTGGACACCAAATCTCTGTGTCCCTGTCTATTACTGTTGGTTAACATCTTTTGGTTCCGTCACAACCATTTGTCTAAACATAAGTAAGTGGGTCGCCTGAACAGGGACTTGAACCCTGGACCCTCAGATTAAAAGTCTGATGCTCTACCGACTGAGCTATCCAGGCTACTGCAGATAGTTAAGTAGCAAGGTTTTTGCAGTTCACATTGTTTTAAATCAAAAAGAAAGTGAAAGTATTGTCAAATTGGCAAGCAGTGCAAAATGTGGCCCGTATGGGGATCGAACCCATGACCTTGGCGTTATTAGCACCACGCTCTAACCAACTGAGCTAACCGGCCTCATGAAACTATTCCAAATGTCATGTTATTTTTTTCTTACAGCTAACTGAAATCAGGCAGAAGGGTTTAAAAGGAAGCCATACTTCTCTGTTTGGACACCAAATCTCTGTGTCCCTGTCTATTACTGTTGGTTAACATCTTTGTTGCATGTTTTGGTTCTGTCACAACCATTTGTCTAAACATAAGTAAGTGGGTCGCCTGAACAGGGACTTGAACCCTGGACCCTCAGATTAAAAGTCTGATGCTCTACCGACTGAGCTATCCAGGCTACTGCAGACAGTTAAGTAGCAAGGTTTTTGCAGTTCAGATTGTTTTAAATCAAAAAGAAAGTGAAAGTATTGTCAATTAGTGCAAAATGTGGCCCGTATGGGGATCGAACCCATGACCTTGGCGTTATTAGCACCACGCTCTAACCAACTGAGCTAACCGGCCTCATGAATCTATTCCAAATGTCATGTTATTTTTTTCTTACAGCTAACTGAAATCAGGCAGAAGGGTTTAAAAGGAAGCCATACTTCTCTGTTTGGACACCAAATCTCTGTGTCCCTGTCTATTACTGTTGGTTAACATCTTTGTTGCATGTTTTGGTTCCGTCACAACCATTTGTCTAAATATAAGTAACTGGGTCGCCTGAACAGGGACTTGAACCCTGGACCCTCAGATTAAAAGTCTGATGCTCTACCGACTGAGCTATCCAGGCTACTGCAGACAGTTAAGTAGCAAGGTTTTTGCAGTTCAGATTGTTTTAAATCAAAAAGAAAGTGAAAGTATTGTCAAATTGGCAAGCAGTGCAAAATGTGGCCCGTATGGGGATCGAACCCATGACCTTGGCGTTATTAGCACCACGCTCTAACCAACTGAGCTAACCGGCCTCATGAAACTATTCCAAATGTCATGTTATTTTTTTCTTACAGCTAACTGAAATCAGGCAGAAGGGTTTAAAAGGAAGCCATACTTCTCTGTTTGGACACCAAATCTCTGTGTCCCTGTCTATTACTGTTGGTTAACATCTTTTGGTTCCGTCACAACCATTTGTCTAAACATAAGTAAATGGGTCGCCTGAACAGGGACTTGAACCCTGGACCCTCAGATTAAAAGTCTGATGCTCTACCGACTGAGCTATCCAGGCTACTGCAGATAGTTAAGTAGCAAGGTTTTTGAAGTTCAGATTGTTTTAAATCAAAAAGAAAGTGAAAGTATTGTCAAATTGGCAAGCAGTGCAAAATGTGGCCCGTATGGGGATCGAACCCATGACCTTGGCGTTATTAGCACCACGCTCTAACCAACTGAGCTAACCGGCCTCATGAATCTATTCCAAATGTCATGTTATTTTTTTCTTACAGCTAACTGAAATCAGGCAGAAGGGTTTAAAAGGAAGCCATACTTCTCTGTTTGGACACCAAATCTCTGTGTCCCTGTCTATTACTGTTGGTTAACATCTTTGTTGCATGTTTTGGTTCCGTCACAACCATTTGTCTAAATATAAGTAACTGGGTCGCCTGAACAGGGACTTGAACCCTGGACCCTCAGATTAAAAGTCTGATGCTCTACCGACTGAGCTATCCAGGCTACTGCAGACAGTTAAGTAGCAAGGTTTTTGCAGTTCAGATTGTTTTAAATCAAAAAGAAAGTGAAAGTATTGTCAAATTGGCAAGCAGTGCAAAATGTGGCCCGTATGGGGATCGAACCCATGACCTTGGCGTTATTAGCACCACGCTCTAACCAACTGAGCTAACCGGCCTCATGAAACTATTCCAAATGTCATGTTATTTTTTTCTTACAGCTAACTGAAATCAGGCAGAAGGGTTTAAAAGGAAGCCATACTTCTCTGTTTGGACACCAAATCTCTGTGTCCCTGTCTATTACTGTTGGTTAACATCTTTTGGTTCCGTCACAACCATTTGTCTAAACATAAGTAAATTGGTCGCCTGAACAGGGACTTGAACCCTGGACCCTCAGATTAAAAGTCTGATGCTCTACCGACTGAGCTATCCAGGCTACTGCAGATAGTTAAGTAGCAAGGTTTTTGAAGTTCAGATTGTTTTAAATCAAAAAGAAAGTGAAAGTATTGTCAAATTGGCAAGCAGTGCAAAATGTGGCCCGTATGGGGATCGAACCCATGACCTTGGCGTTATTAGCACCACGCTCTAACCAACTGAGCTAACCGGCCTCATGAATCTATTCCAAATGTCATGTTATTTTTTTCTTACAGCTAACTGAAATCAGGCAGAAGGGTTTAAAAGGAAGCCATACTTCTCTGTTTGGACACCAAATCTCTGTGTCCCTGTCTATTACTGTTGGTTAACATCTTTTGGTTCCGTCACAACCATTTGTCTAAACATAAGTAAGTGGGTCGCCTGAACAGGGACTTGAACCCTGGACCCTCAGATTAAAAGTCTGATGCTCTACCGACTGAGCTATCCAGGCTACTGCAGACAGTTAAGTAGCAAGGTTTTTGCAGTTCAGATTGTTTTAAATCAAAAAGAAAGTGAAAGTATTGTCAAATTGGCAAGCAGTGCAAAATGTGGCCCGTATGGGGATCGAACCCATGACCTTGGCGTTATTAGCACCACGCTCTAACCAACTGAGCTAACCGGCCTCATGAATCTATTCCAAATGTCATGTTATTTTTTTCTTACAGCTAACTGAAATCAGGCAGAAGGGTTTAAAAGGAAGCCATACTTCTCTGTTTGGACACCAAATCTCTGTGTCCCTGTCTATTACTGTTGGTTAACATCTTTTGGTTCCGTCACAACCATTTGTCTAAACATAAGTAAGTGGGTCGCCTGAACAGGGACTTGAACCCTGGACCCTCAGATTAAAAGTCTGATGCTCTACCGACTGAGCTATCCAGGCTACTGCAGACAGTTAAGTAGCAAGGTTTTTGCAGTTCACATTGTTTTAAATCAAAAAGAAAGTGAAAGTATTGTCAAATAGTGCAAAATGTGGCCCGTATGGGGATCGAACCCATGACCTTGGCGTTATTAGCACCATGCTCTAACCAACTGAGCTAACCGGCCTCATGAATCTATTCCAAATGTCATGTTATTTTTTTCTTACAGCTAACTGAAATCAGGCAGAAGGGTTTAAAAGGAAGCCATACTTCTCTGTTTGGACACCAAATCTCTGTGTCCCTGTCTATTACTGTTGGTTAACATCTTTTGGTTCCGTCACAACCATTTGTCTAAACATAAGTAAGTGGGTCGCCTGAACAGGGACTTGAACCCTGGACCCTCAGATTAAAAGTCTGATGCTCTACCGACTGAGCTATCCAGGCTACTGCAGATAGTTAAGTAGCAAGGTTTTTGCAGTTCACATTGTTTTAAATCAAAAAGAAAGTGAAAGTATTGTCAAATTGGCAAGCAGTGCAAAATGTGGCCCGTATGGGGATCGAACCCATGACCTTGGCGTTATTAGCACCACGCTCTAACCAACTGAGCTAACCGGCCTCATGAAACTATTCCAAATGTCATGTTATTTTTTTCTTACAGCTAACTGAAATCAGGCAGAAGGGTTTAAAAGGAAGCCATACTTCTCTGTTTGGACACCAAATCTCTGTGTCCCTGTCTATTACTGTTGGTTAACATCTTTGTTGCATGTTTTGGTTCTGTCACAACCATTTGTCTAAACATAAGTAAGTGGGTCGCCTGAACAGGGACTTGAACCCTGGACCCTCAGATTAAAAGTCTGATGCTCTACCGACTGAGCTATCCAGGCTACTGCAGACAGTTAAGTAGCAAGGTTTTTGCAGTTCAGATTGTTTTAAATCAAAAAGAAAGTGAAAGTATTGTCAATTAGTGCAAAATGTGGCCCGTATGGGGATCGAACCCATGACCTTGGCGTTATTAGCACCACGCTCTAACCAACTGAGCTAACCGGCCTCATGAATCTATTCCAAATGTCATGTTATTTTTTTCTTACAGCTAACTGAAATCAGGCAGAAGGGTTTAAAAGGAAGCCATACTTCTCTGTTTGGACACCAAATCTCTGTGTCCCTGTCTATTACTGTTGGTTAACATCTTTGTTGCATGTTTTGGTTCCGTCACAACCATTTGTCTAAATATAAGTAACTGGGTCGCCTGAACAGGGACTTGAACCCTGGACCCTCAGATTAAAAGTCTGATGCTCTACCGACTGAGCTATCCAGGCTACTGCAGACAGTTAAGTAGCAAGGTTTTTGCAGTTCAGATTGTTTTAAATCAAAAAGAAAGTGAAAGTATTGTCAAATTGGCAAGCAGTGCAAAATGTGGCCCGTATGGGGATCGAACCCATGACCTTGGCGTTATTAGCACCACGCTCTAACCAACTGAGCTAACCGGCCTCATGAAACTATTCCAAATGTCATGTTATTTTTTTCTTACAGCTAACTGAAATCAGGCAGAAGGGTTTAAAAGGAAGCCATACTTCTCTGTTTGGACACCAAATCTCTGTGTCCCTGTCTATTACTGTTGGTTAACATCTTTTGGTTCCGTCACAACCATTTGTCTAAACATAAGTAAATGGGTCGCCTGAACAGGGACTTGAACCCTGGACCCTCAGATTAAAAGTCTGATGCTCTACCGACTGAGCTATCCAGGCTACTGCAGATAGTTAAGTAGCAAGGTTTTTGAAGTTCAGATTGTTTTAAATCAAAAAGAAAGTGAAAGTATTGTCAAATTGGCAAGCAGTGCAAAATGTGGCCCGTATGGGGATCGAACCCATGACCTTGGCGTTATTAGCACCACGCTCTAACCAACTGAGCTAACCGGCCTCATGAATCTATTCCAAATGTCATGTTATTTTTTTCTTACAGCTAACTGAAATCAGGCAGAAGGGTTTAAAAGGAAGCCATACTTCTCTGTTTGGACACCAAATCTCTGTGTCCCTGTCTATTACTGTTGGTTAACATCTTTGTTGCATGTTTTGGTTCCGTCACAACCATTTGTCTAAACATAAGTAAGTGGGTCGCCTGAACAGGGACTTGAACCCTGGACCCTCAGATTAAAAGTCTGATGCTCTACCGACTGAGCTATCCAGGCTACTGCAGACAGTTAAGTAGCAAGGTTTTTGCAGTTCAGATTGTTTTAA